>NC_086153.1:215269079-215572109 GCF_035149785.1 Candoia aspera
CATGCGAAACGTTACGATGTATACAGAACATTGAAACGATGAACATGACATATTGCCCCCCTAAAGGAAAATGCTAAGGAGCCGGCTTGGCCGGATAAGCAGCATGAAATTGAGCAACCAGGTCCGGAGAGCGGACATCACGAGCGGCGACCCACTCAGGATGTGGAAAATGCTTCCAACGAATGAGATATTGTAAGGCAGATCTCTGGCGTCGAGAATCGAGGATTTCTTTGACTTCAAAGTGTTGCTGGTTATCAATCATAATGGGTGGGGGAGGTGATTGTTGGGGATGCCATAGGTCGGACGAGAGAAAAGGCTTGAGTAAGCTGCAAAAACAGGATGCAAATGTTTAAGATTATGTCGCAAATCCAATTTAAAAGTCACAGGGTTTATTTGTGCAACAATAGGAAAAGGACCAACAAATTTAGGACCTAGTTTCTTGGAGGGCTGTGGTGATTTGATGAACTTTGTGGAGAGAAAGACTTTATCACCTACTTTAAATGGAGGTTGGGGGGAGCGCTTAGCATCCGCATGTTTTTTATAAGAGGATTGGGCATGTTGCAGTGCTTGTTGAATTTTTTGCCAAGAGTCTGTCAGATTCTGTGCCCAATCGGTTAGAGATGAAGGCAGAGATTGTGGGTGTGGGAGTTCAGGTATGGGGACAAAATCACGGCCGAATACAGCTTTAAAAGGAACTTGGCCAGTGCCTTGATGAACGGCATTGTTATAAGCAACTTCAGCAAAGGGAAGCAGGTCTACCCAATTGTCTTGTTGATAGTTAACAAACGCACACAGATATTGTTCCAGTGTAGAATTAACAGCCTCAGTAGATCCATCAGTCTCCGGATGCCACGCCGTAGAGAGGGCTTGCGTGGTTCCTACCAGTTTCATAAATGCCCGCCAGAATCGTGACGTAAATTGTGAACCTCTGTCGCTCACCAAACGGGAGGGGCTCCCGTGAAGGCGGTACACGTGTACAAGAAATAGGCGGGCCAGCTGTTGCACGGTGGGAATGGACACACAGGGGATGAAATGCGCTTGTTTGGAGAATAAGTCTTTGACCACCCAAATCACTGTTTTACATTGACTGGGGGGTAGGTCAACTATAAAGTCCATGGAGATTTCCTGCCAAGGGTAGGCGGGGTTAGACACAGGTTGCAGCAAGCCTTGGGGTTTACCAACCTTGCGCTTAGTCGCCGCGCAAACAGGACAAGCGGCTACATAAGCTTTAATATCCCTGATGAGAGCTGGCAACCAAAACTGACGTCGGGTGAGATGGAGGGTCTTAAGGTACCCAAAATTTCCAGCCAGTTTATCATCATGGCAGTGCAGCAAGATCGTCTTTCACAAAGCCTCTGGTACGTAAAGACGATCATTTTTCCAGGCAAAGTCCCCATCAAAAGTAACAGTGTTTAGGTTTGCCTGCAACCAAGTATCAGATTTCAGGTGGAGCAGAAACTGTTGTTGCAAATCGGAGGGAATTGGCAAACGTCCCGGACTGGGAGGAGGAGTAATGGCTGGCCGTTGAGCTGGGTGGGCACGCGTCTGACTGCGCGTCACCGCAGCCAAGCCCAATTGTTTTTCAGTCCACACTGTACCCTGAACTAATGCCGCAGGGCCAGAATCTTGGGGTCTGCGGGATAAAGCGTCTGCCAAAAAGTTTTTCCTTCCTGGAATGAACTTAAGAGAGAAATCAAAACGGCTGAAAAATTCAGCCCATCTGAGTTGCTTGGGGCTGAGTTTCCAACTAGTGCTTAAGGCTTCGAGATTTTTATGATCAGTCCAAACTTCAAAAGGGTGAGAAGCCCCCTCTAGTAAGTGGCGCCACATTTCCAAGGCTGCTTTTACCGCAAATGCCTCTTTTTCCCAAACATGCCATCTCCTCTCTGTCTCCGTAAACTTGCAAGACAAATATGCGTAGGGTTTCAAACTGCCCGAGTGGTCAGCTTGGAGCAAAAGGGCTCCGATAGAGAAATCGGAGGCATCGACCTGCACCACAAGCGGCTTAGTCGGGTCGGGGTGCCTTAGGATGGGTTCAGTTGTAAATAGCTGCTTGAGCGTGTCAAACGCCTGTTGGCAGGCTGGAGTCCACTTAAGTAGCGCGCCTGGATTTTTTGAACGCCGCGTATCCCCCTGAGCTTTAGTTTTTAGCAAGTCAGTGAGTGGGAGGGCAATTTCTGCAAAATTCTGGGCAAATGCCCGATAGAAATTGGCGAAACCAAGAAAACTTTGTAATTGGCGTCGCGTGCGGGGGGGTTCCCAGGCAACAATGGCTTCAATTTTAGCAGGGTCCATTTCAATGCCCCCTTCTGAAATTCTGTAACCCAGATAATCAATTTGCGACTGATGAAAAGCACATTTTGACAGTTTAGCATACAACTCAGCTTTCCGCAGTTTAGCAAGCACTTGACGCACCAAGTGAATATGTTCTGCCATTGTTTCAGTATAAATCAATACATCATCCAAATACACCAACACCCCTTTGAACAGGTGGTCATGCAAGACCTCATTGATGAGCTGCATAAAAACCCCAGGTGCCCCCAACAAACCAAAAGGTAACACTTTGTATTGAAAAGCCCCCAGAGGACAGTTAAATGCTGTTTTCCACTCATCCCCTTCCCTTATACGAATGCGGAAATAGGCTTCCCTTAAATCCAGTTTTGAGAAAATTTTACCTCTGGCCAGATGTGATAACATATCTTTGATGAGGGGCAAAGGATATTTGTTTAATATTGAAACTGCCTTGAGCCCACGGAAATCTGTACATAGCCTCAAAGAACCATCTTTTTTCGGTCTGAAAAGGACAGGTGCCCCCACCGGAGAGTTAGCTGGCTCAATAAAATCCCTGGCCAGGTTCTTGTCAATGAACTCCCTTAATGTGGCCAACTCTTTTGGGGACATAGCATAGATTTTTGGGTTAGGCAATTTGACATTGGGCAGAAATTCAATGGCACAGTCCGTCTTTCGGTGAGGTGGTAAACGATCCGCCTCCTTTTCTCCAAACATATCTGCGAAGTCTTGATATTGTGCAGGCAGCCCTTCTAGTGGCTCAAGTGTTTGTACTGTGGTTGTGGCTGCCCGTCCACCCTCATTGTCTCCCATTAAATCCTTCTCTGGCACCTTATAAAATCCATCAGCAAATGTCACCATTCTATGCAGCCAGTTGATAACCGGATTTTGCTTGACAAACCAGGGCATCCCCAAAATGACTAATGGCCCCCCCACCAGTGCTATGACGAAGGGTAATTTCTCCCAATGACTACCCATTTGCAGTGCCACTAGTCCCGTGGAGTGGGTGACCGGTTTCCCCCCAGCCATTGTCCCGTCCAATTGTGTGAAAATCATGGGCCGCTTCAACAGGAACTTGGGTAGGTCTAAGGCGGCTACGAGATCGGGATGCATCAACGAGCGAGAGCAGCCTGAGTCAAGCATAGCCCACACCTCCACAGTTTGAGTACTGGATCCCAATTTCACCTTGACCATCAGGGTAGGAAAATTCCCACTCACCGAATCGTAGTCGCGCCCATCTCCTTCCACCTGCCCTACGGCGCCCTTCAGAGCAGGTGGTTGCCTTTTCCCGCTGGCTGTTCGAAATCCAGCTCTTCTTCCTCTCCCCCGAATGGGTTGTCGGTAGGATCGACCTCCGCACGGGCAGCCCTCACCTTCCTTGGTCCCGAAGGTGACTTGCCGGACGACTTCCCTGGCCGCTCCTCGGATCTCTTTCTTGGGCACACCGCTGCATGATGTCCCTCTTTTCCACATCTTAGGCACTGCCCTTTTGCAAAACGCCGTTCTTTCTCTTCCTCCCAACTTTTCGGTTTGGGCCGGCTTGGGAATCCCGGGGCACGGGCACTTTTACTTGACTTCCCTTGCTTCAGTTCCTTGTTATGTGCGGAAGTCTCTAGGGCGTTTTCAGCATTGCCTGCCAGCTGAATCCACCCATACAATGTTTTCGGATCATCGCGACCCAAAGCCCAGCGGAGGACCTCCGTCTCCAGTCCCTGTTTAAACATTTCCACTAGAGTGGACTGGGACCAATCCTCCACCTTCCCAGCCAGGGCTTTAAACTCCAAGGTGTAGTCCGCCACGGAGAGAGATCCCTGGGCAAGTTTCCTCAGTGCCCGTTTCGCTCGTTCCTGGGCCAAGAGGTCTTCGAAGTGCTGTTTTAATGCCCACAAAAACTCCTCAAATTCTTCCAATTCCGTGGCTTCATCTTGGCATAGCTGTACATACCAATCCGCTGCCCTCCCCTTTAGTTTGTTGGTGATGGCATTGATTTTGCCATGTTCTGAGCGAAAGCTTCGCCCCCAGTCCCCCATATAATTCCTGGCATTAATAATGAAGAAGGACAACTTGGTGGGATCGCCATCAAACTTTACCATGAAAGGCGGAGGGGTTCTTGTTGACTCTTTCAGCTCAACTGGTTCCGCGAAAGCCAACGAACATCTGCCCACCGCCTGTGACCCTTCCCTGGTCACTCCCAACTCTTTTCCTCTCGCTTGCCGGAAAGCCCAAGTCCTACTTCTGCCCCTGGGTGATGGGGACCTCGCCCCCAGATTGGGCTGTCGGGTTGATATCTCCTCCGGACCCTCTCGCGGGGATCCCGACCCTCGGGAGGGTTTCCTTTAGTATGGCAAGTATGGATTCGATTTTTTCCTCCAGAGTTTTTATGCGCGTGGGGGTAACCGGTTCTTCCAACGGCCCCTTGGTCACCACTACCGTAGGTGACAATGGGATCTCCGGTTCCCAGGACGCCTGGGGCGATTCGACCTCGGAGTCTCCTTCCTCCCCAGTTCGATAGTCATTCCCTGTAGCACCACTCACTTCAGACGGTAAATCCTGGTCTTCCCTCTGAGTGCCCCGCTTATCCCGGCGGGCTGCCCTCTGAGCTCAGGAGCTCGGGGCCACCAACGCCTTTGTGGTGTCTGGCTCTTCCTCACCCCCTTCGCTCTCTTGCAGCCTGGGTTCGGACATCGCTAGCGTTCCCCTTCACCAATCACTTGGATGGGGCTAGCGGAAAATTTACTTATAGATTCTCAGCTTTATGTAATGGTTGCTTACTCCAAAATACTCAGTCTCACAAGCCCAAGCTTAAAGATAACTGATTTATTAAAGGAATAGTATGCAAATACAGAGAAAGCTGAGAATGAGCAAAAGCGCGCCAAATACAAACTAAAAACCCTCGCTTCAAAACCAACCCCACCCTTCCTCCCTCCTAGCAACCACCCCTTCCCAGGTGTTAGCAACCGTTACCCACATCGGCCTGAGAAAGTAACCTTGAACAGAGTCACTAACCCAAACATACATTCCACAGTTGCAGTAAGAAGATTACAGCCTGGCACGGCTGGAAATTTCCAACCCGCAAACACGGGTTAGAAAAGTGACATGCGAAACGTTACAATGTATACAGAACATTGAAACGATGAACATGTCAGCATAACACATAACATTTACTAGTATTCTTACAAATGCTGTTTAAAAAATTGATCCAATCCAAATGTGTGCGTTTGTTCCCCAAATCTTCATCACTGTACCCTAAAAGGATACTTTAGCTACACAGTTAATACTGTACTCTAATACATTTGAAGTTATATGCTAACATTGTTAAAGGACTTATCCTCCCCTTCACTAAATCTTGTGTTATGCATAGGGCCTCCAAAGTGGGAAAAATGGAACAAAACCAACCTATTGCTGTCTTTAGTAGAAGGATTGCCCACCTCCTATCCTATATTTCTGTTAATTCAACTATAATGATTAAGCTAACCCAATCTTGACAAAGAGATTGGTTTTAAGATACATTGAAGGTAGTAGACTCCAATTTATTTGACTGCCAAAAACCCCATTTCCCCAGAAGAACAAAAGATCTTCAGTTGGCACCCACTACCTGGCTTCTGGGATGAGCTATATATCCTGATCTAAAAAAGTCTCAGTGGAGAAGTTCCTGTATGCTTCTCCTATGGGGATGTAATGGAAACATGGGAACCCAGAAAAACTGCAAACCCTTAGAGAGTTTATTGTATCTTGAAAGACAGGGCATTCACATACCCCCATTCACAAATTAAGTACCAGAAACCTGAAGTCTACCCATAAAAATTTTGTCAAAAATTTCCTTTACTTTCGGGGGGGGGGGAGAAATATTTCTATTACATTAAATGAAAGATGATGATGATGATGATGATGATGATGATGATGATGATGATGATTAAAATTATGATAGCACACTATGCAGAATCTAGAGCTGGACTGCACTTACCCTAAGAGTTCCCTTTGGTATTATGAGCAGAGCTGGAGTAATCATGAAGCAGAAATGACACAGGCGGAAAAGTTAAATCTAGAATAAAATCTTCAGTGGAGCAAAATAGAAAGGAGCACAGTGGATTAACACCTGGTATATTTGGGGAGAGAACTGCAGAATCTGATGGCTCATGGAAGGAATCTAAAGGAGCCTGAAACCTACTATAGAAAATAATTTAATGAATTACATTATTTTCCAAGTGTTAGATGCTTTTAACAGTACTTCCATATATAGATGCTTTCTATATGAAGAGAATTTGTCCTCATTTACTAAATACAGTAATACACAATGGGTATGCATATGATGGCTAATTTTAACCAGTTTAATCCAACCCAAGCAATCTGCAATTTTTCTCTTACATCTCAGTTTGACATCTGTTCCATTTTGTTTAAAAAAAGTCATTTCTGTTTCCATCGGATGAATTCTTTAGTTCTTTAAGGCTGCTGCCTATTGTTTTCCTTAGGGAGTTCACCAGCACCAGGACTGCAAAAGATTAGTTGTTAATAATAGATTAGAAGAGAAATCCAAGCAGGTACATGGTCTCCCTCCTCCTTTCCTTCCTTCCCAACTTTCTAAAGTATCTTATATCCCTACTAGGGACACTATTTATCTCCCTATAATTTACTAAAAAGATTTAAAACAAAGCCCTCTTTGTTCACTATTTATCTTCTAGACTGTCAGCTCATCTCTTGTTAACAGATAAGGATTGTCATCTGTCCCAGTTTGTAAGTGTCTCACTTACAGTAATAACCCAGAAATTCTACTCTTTCTTTCATAAACCAAGTATTTGTTATCATAATCACCAGTGGTGACTCACAGCCATCTGTAACTAGCAATGCCATCAGAAACAGCACTGTCTCCCTCTGCTTGTCTCTAGTGGAGTATCAGAATATCATCTTCAGAATTTCTCACTTCCTTCCTTCCACCACTTAATCTCATACACACAACCTATACATATTGAATTCATATTTTGAACACACAGCCTAACTGGCTAACAGCAAGAAGACAGCTTATGCTCATCATCCAGGTATTTATCAGTGAGGTGTAAATATTGCCTACACTTCTGTAAAAGTTAATTGGAAAATAAACAATGAAGATCAAAATTAACATTAAATTATCCACAGCACGTTCAACATTACTCATTAAAAACAAAAACCAGCACTGTTTGCCTTCTAGAAAGCCATGTGACACATCTGGATGGTTGGGTTTATCTGAAGCTAACATTTTGTCACTGACATATTTGAAACTGATACTTATTTAAATTGATACATTCTTTATTTGAAAGTAACACACAATACATCTGGATGGTTGGACTTTTTTTGAAAATGCTACTTCCTGCTTGTCAAAGGAGGTCATTCAACTACTACCAAGTTCATGACTGAAGTTCTGTCAAGACCCACAGAGCTTAAAACTAAAGAAGCAAGAATCACACAAATTTCAGAAATGCATCTTTAATATTTGTTGGGGATAAAAATATATTCTTGAAAACTGTAGAAATAAATTCCCAGGGAGACCTAGAGTGAGTTAATTAAGGTGGAGTCCCGGAAATTTCTTCCTACACATTTCTCATCTGGACTGTGTTGCCCCTTCTCACCTAAACTGTGCTCTCCTTCCATTTCCTTCCTAGCATCTCTCATGGGTCTTTATAGGTAAATACATTCTGGGTAAATCTGAGGAGAAAAAATTAATAATCTTCATGGTGTATGCATACACCATCACAGAAAAGTAATCAGCATGCACAGTCATTTTAACTGGCCCAAAAACTAGAGTTTGCTTCTATCCATATGCAAATCTAGGAATTAGAAGTATTAAAACCATCTCCCAAAACAGGAAATCCACTTTACTTTATCAGAGTTTACTTCCAAATAAGAAATAAATGTTTTAGTATGATTACTGGGGCTGTGCAACAGTTTGAACTCAAGTTTAAAAAAACATTGCTTTAGGATACAAAAAAGATTAGATATGAATATATCACCTGTCTGAATCTTTTAAAAGCAGCCATATATTTTCCAGGGATTCTGGAAGAAGCTGCTTTCAAAAGTTGCAGACAGAAGACTAAATGATTACTTATTTAAACTGGTTTAAAGTATGTAGGTTTAAACTGGCTCAAACTATGTGAGGACTCTGCTTGAGAGTCTTAAGAAACTGCAGCTAATGCAGAACGTTCCAGCTTTATTGTATTGTAATCTTTTTAACTTTACTGTAAACCGCCCAGAGTCCCTCTTTTGGGGGAGATGGGCAGTGATGAAATTTGATAAATAAATAAATAAAAATAATTAAGTTATATAATGGACTCTGCACTGATTGTCAGTTAACAATGGAGCCACTTTCAAGCTTCTGCTGTTAGTTTATAAGGCCCTGCGTAATTCAGACCCAAATTATCAGAGGAACCTCCTGCTTTCTTACAAATTCCTCTGGTCTTTGTATTCTGGTGAGACTATCCTGTTAATTGTATTATGACCTGGGCTGATGCAAAAGTACACATTTGAGAATGATACCCTCCGTGCCATATAACACCCAGTGGAAATTAGATGCACCCACATCCACATAATAGAGAATTTTCATTAAAAACTAAAACTTGTGAGTACAGGCCTTGATCTCTCTTTTTATCAACTGTCCATGTGATTTTCATTTATTATTCATTAAGTGATGGTTTTACCCCTTTGGAGAGTTTTTTTAACTTTTAGCATTTCCTATTTTTATTGTATCTATGATCATGCTTTGGTTTTAACACATCCTTGTTAAAGATGTTTAAAAGAAAGACTGGCTTTAAAATAAATAATGTCCTTTCATAACAAACCCCCAAGGAAGGCTTCATATTTCCAAAAAAGAACTCAAGATCTTCACTAACAAGCGATGTTCTTTGAAACAAATGCTCCCAATTGGTAGAGAATAAACCAGCCTTCCCCAACTGGATGCTTTCTACATAGGCTGCCAATACAAGTCTCAGAGTCATTGGACATCCTGGCTGGAAATTTATTTATTTATTTATGAAATTTCTATCACTGCCCATCTCCCCCCCAAGGAGGGACTCTGGGCGGTTAGGAGGGACTCTGGGTGGAAATTCTGGATGTTGTAGTCCCAACACATCAAGAGGACTCCCACTGAGGGAAAGTTGGGTCAGGCAAACTTAGCCTGATGGGCAATTTCCTGATAATATACTGGAGGAGTTTTCAAGTCAAGCCATCATCTCAGTCCAGGAAAACTTCAATGAGAATGTCAATTTATACCATAGAATGCTCAAGATACAGTGTTTACTTTATTTACTGTTTTTAATTCTTTAATTTTTTTTCCTTTCTTTCTATCCTAAATACTACAGCTGTGCTTGCTTCAGATCTTGTGCTAGAACAGAACATCTCCACTCTTCATCGAAGCAACCCTTCTTGTTTCAGATTTCCAGCCAGCCAGAAAGAAAATGTGGCCACTCTAAGGAGTCAGTTTATTAAAATGAATGGGATGCTTATTTTCAAAGGGTAAATAGATGCACAAAATATATCTATCCATTTCAGCATATAACCAGAATATCAGCAGGACACATTACATTTGTTTCATTCTGCACTATTTGCCAGGTATGAGAGACAAGGGAAATGTTGATATGGGATAGATGGCTGTGAAATAACCATATTTGATTGAAATTCAGTCAAAACATTTCCTATCCAATCTTTCTCACTGTTGCTGCTTTCCAGAAAAAACAGTTGAGCTTTTGAGAGATGCTGTCCTGTGGAGCCAACATTAACATAATTTATAAAAAGAAGCCTCTTTTCTTGATCTAATCTTTAAAAATCATTCCTTCAATTAATCTATTGTGGTCAGTTAACATTTTAACTAAATCTATTGGGTAGGTCTTGCTGCCATTGTTGTTTATTCGTTCAGTCGCTTCCGACTCTTCATGACTTCATGGACCAGCCCACGCCAGAGCTTCCTGTCGGTCGTCAACACCCCCAGCTCCCCCAGGGACGAGTCCATCACCTCTAGAATATCATCCATCCATCTTGCCCTTGGTCGGCCCCTCTTCCTTTTGCCTTCCACTCTCCCTAGCATCAGCATCTTCTCCAGGGTGTCCTGTCTTCTCATTATGTGGCCAAAGTATTTCAGTTTTGCCTTTAATATCATTCCCTCAAGTGAGCAGTCTGGCTTTATTTCCTGGAGGATGGACTGGTTGGATCTTCTTGCAGTCCAAGGCACTCTCAGAATTTTACTCCAACACCACAGTTCAAAAGCATCTATCTTCTTTCTCTCAGCCTTCCTTATGGTCCAGCTCTCGCAGCCATATGTTACTACGGGGAACACCATTGCTTTAACTATGCGGACCTTTGTTGTCAGTGTGATGTCTCTGCTCTTAACTATTTTATCGAGATTGGTCATTGCTCTTCTCCCAAGGATTAAGCGTCTTCTGATTTTCTGACTGCAGTCAGCATCTGCAGTAATCTTCTCATCTAGAAATACAAAGTCTTTCACTGCTTCTACATTTTCTCCCTCTATTTGCCAGTTATCAATCAAGCTGGTTGTCATAATCTTGGTTTTTTTCAGGTTTAGCTGCAAGCCAGCTTTTGCACTTTCTTCTCTCACCTTCATCATAAGGTTCCTCAGTTCCTCTTCGCTTTCAGCCATCGAAGTGGTATCATCTGCATATCTGAGATTGTTAATGTTTCTTCCAGCGATTTTAACTCCAGCCTTGGATTCCTCAAGCCCAGCATGTTGCATGATGTGTTCTGCGTACAAGTTGAATAGGTAGGGTGAGAGTATACAGCCCTGCTGTACTCCTTTCCCAATCTTAAACCAGTCCGTTGTTCCGTGGTCTGTTCTTACTGTTGCTACTTGGTCGTTATACAGATTCTTCAGGAGGCAGACAAGATGACTTGGTATCCCCATACTGCTAAGAACTTGCCACAATTTGTTATGGTCCACACAGTCAAAGGCTTTAGAATAGTCAATAAAACAGAAATAGATGTTTTTCTGAAACTCCCTGGCTTTTTCCATTATCCAGCGGATATTGGCAATTTGGTCCCTAGTTCCTCTGCC
Source organism: Candoia aspera (assembly GCF_035149785.1). Lineage (NCBI taxonomy): Eukaryota > Metazoa > Chordata > Lepidosauria > Squamata > Candoiidae > Candoia > Candoia aspera. The sequence continues at coordinate 215,280,397 of NC_086153.1, forward strand.
TTTGCTAAACCCAGCTTGTACATCTGGCAATTCTCGCTCTATGAATTGCTGAAGTCTACCTTGCAGGATCTTGAGCATTACCTTACTGGCATGTGAAATGAGTGCCACTGTTCGATAGTTTGAACATTCTTTAGTGTTTCCCTTTTTTGGTATGGGGATATAAGTTGATTTTTTCCAGTCTGATGGCCATTCTTGTGTTTTCCAAATTTGCTGGCATATAGCATGCATTACCTTGACAGCATCATCTTGCAAGATTTTGAACAATTCAGCTGGGATGCCGTCACCTCCTGCTGCCTTGTTATTAGCAATGCTTCTTAAGGCCCATTCAACTTCACTCTTCAGGATGTCTGGCTCTAGCTCACTGACCACACCAACAAAGCTATCCCTGATATTGTTATCCTTCCTATACAGGTCTTCTGTATATTCTTGCCACCTTTTCTTGATCTCTTCTTCTTCTGTTAGGTCCTTGCCATCTTTGTGTTTGATCATACCCATTTTTGCCTGGAATTTACCTCCAATGTTTCTAATTGTCTGGAAGAGGTCTCTTGTTCTTCCTATTCTATTGTCTTCTTCCACTTCTGCGCATTGCTTGTTTAAAAATAATTCCTTATCTCTTCTGGCTAACTTCTGGAATTTTGCATTTAATTGGGCATATCTCCCCCTATCACTGTTGCCTTTTGCTTTCCTTCTTTCTTGGGCTACTTCTAGTGTCTCAGCAGACAGCCACTTTGCCTTCTTGGTTTTCTCTTTCTTTGGGATGTATTTTGTTGCCGCCTCCTGAACAATGTTGCAAACTTCTGTCCAGAGTTCTTCCGGGACACTATCTACTAAGTCCAGTCCCTTAAATCGATTCTTTACCTCCACTACATATTCCTGAGGGATATTAGTGAGCTCGTATCTAGCTGATCTGTGGGTCTTCCCTAATCTCTTTAGTCTGATCCTAAATTGTGCAAGAAGAAGTTCGTGATCTGAACTACAGTCAGCTCCAGGTCTTGTTTTTACCAACTGTATAGATGTCCACCACCTTTGGCTGCAAAGGATGTAGTCAATCTGATTTCGGTGTTGTCCATCTGGTGAAGTCTATGTATAAAGCCATCTCTTAGGTTGTTGGAAGAGAGTGTTTGTTATGCAGAGTGAGTTGTCTTGGCAAAATTCTATCAGCCTGTGTCCTGCTTCATTTTGTTCTCCCAGGCCATGCTTACCTGTAATTCCAGGTGTCATCTGACTGCCCACCTTAGCATTCCAGTCTCCTGTGATGAAAATAACATCTCTTTTAGGCGTGTTGTCCAGTAGGTGCTGCAGATCCTCATAGAACTGCTCTACTTCAGCTTCTTCAGCATCTCTGGTTGGGGCGTATATTTGGATCACTGTGATGTTAGATGGCTTGCCCTGAATTCGAATTGAGATCTTTCTATCATTTTTTGGATTGTACCAAGCACTGCTTTAGCCACTTTACTATTAATTATGAAGGCTACTCCATTTCTTCTGTGGTCCTCTTGTCCACAGTAGTAGATCTGGTGGTCATTTGATGTGAAGTGGCCCATTCCAGTCCATTTCAGTTCACTGATGCCCAAAATGTCTATCTTTAATCTTGACATCTCACCAATAACCACATCCAATTTGCCCTGGCTCATAGATCTTACATTCCAGGTTCCAATAGTGTGTTGATCCTTAGAACATCGGATTCGCCCTTCACCACCAGCACCGTCGGCCACTAGCCGTCCTTTCGGCTTTGAGCGAGCTGCGTCATCACGTCTGGGCCTAGATGAACTCATCCTCTGTTCCTCCCCAGTAGCATTTTGACCATCTTCCGACCTGGGGGTCTCATCTTCCGATGGTATACCGACATATCTCTGGTTGTACTGATCCATTTAGTTTTCACGGCAAGAATACTGGGGTGGGTTGCCATTACCTTCCCCAGGGATCGCATTTAGTCTGACCTCTCTGTCATGACTTCCCGTCTTGGGTGGCCCTCCACGGTTTAGCTCATGGCATCACTGAAGTGCTCAAGCTCCAGCACCACGACAAGGTAACGATCCTTTGCTGAAGTTGCTGCCATTACAGACAACAAAATCAGGTCCTCATTCAATCACTCCAGCAAGTTCTTCCAATTACATAAAAGAGTCCATTTGCTCTATAATGTTCTGCCAATCTTTTTTTTAATAATTTTATTAAGCATTACAGTTATATAGATAAAAACTAATAAAAACTACAAGGAATAAAGGAATAAAAAGAAAAGATAGGGAGTGCAGAAAATAACAAAAAAGAGAAAAAAGAAAAGTAGAAAAAGAAAAATAGAAAAATAGAAAAGAAGGGAAAAATAAGAAATATATAAAGAAGTAACTTCCCCCTTCATCACAAGTATAAACAATTTTAACAACTTATCACCTTCTCTTAAAATACAACAATCTCTTCATCCCATATCTCATCTATAAACAAATCCTTATAAACTTGTCATTCAGTCCTGATGTCAGCAAAAGTCCATTCAGGGTTACCAGAGATAGCAACATATCTATTTTAACCCTGATCAAATAAACCAACTTTATATTCCTTCCTTTTACTTTTAACAATCTTGGTCTTTACTCCCTTCAAATCGTGTCCTAGAACTTGATTTCTTTGCCTTTTTTCTTTGTCCCTTCTTACCAAGTCTTTCAAAACTTTAACACATCTCCTTTGTAAATCCAATATAGGAAAATTATCCAAGTCACTCTTCTGGTTTGTTATTTCTATGTTCCTTTTAATTATTAGAACATCATCTGGTTTCATCTGTATATCCAGTATATCATCTTTTTTCAAAACATTCTTGTAGATTGTCATTTTAAAATCCACAAATCTAGTTCAATCTCATCTGGTAGAATTTGTTCCTTTTCCATAATTTCATTTACACATAGTCTGTCTATGATGGCAGACATTCTTAAAATTAACTTCTGAGTCCATTGTTCACAAATAACCTTCATTTCATCCAGCGTTAAAGTATTTTGCTCCATTCTGAGTTAGCAAGTCAAATTTAAGTTTCTTCTCCTTTAATTGTAATCTTTAATTCCTTCTGGCTCCCTCTAGTGTCCAACCTTCAAAGTCCCATCCTATCATTTTTTTTTTCAGAATTCAAAATGACAGCCATTTCCCACAGGAAGGATTCTTTTAATTAATTTCAAAATCTTATTTCAAATCCATATGGACCCTTAGTTTGTTTATAACTTTCCGAAAACAACACTCTAATCACCCTTTTGCTGTTTATTCCAAAAAAAAGAACTTTTCTAAGTCATTAAACTTGTGCTTAAAACTTCTTTTGTTAAGGACTGAAGGAAACTCACCCAATGAATGCCATAAAACTTGCTGATCTGAAGGTTCTTAATATTTGAAAATCAGTAAAAAAAAAATTCAAAAGTGACTAAGAAATTAGGTTCAGCCAAACTTTATGTCCATATAGGCTACATTATGACTGTGAGCTTAGTTGGAATCTCCTCCCAGCCACTCAGCTCACCAGCCAACCATAAAAACCTTCGTTCTTGCAGTCTACTCATGAGGAGCAGCTATCCAGAGTACATGTGGGCAATCTCATGATCTCTCCTTTCTCCAGAGAGATTTCACTGGGCAGCATCCATTGTCTGGCTGCCGATTTCTGCTGTATTGCCTTCCCCACTGTTCAGACCATGTCCTGTTCAGACCATGCACCAAACCAATTCTCAATAAAAGTCTTTATTAAGAACTATTTACAATCAATAAATAAGGAATAAGGAGACTGAAGTAATCAAGGCTAGACAATGTAGCAAGGCAGCACTAGGTATTATCTGGGAGTGAGACTGGATCCAAATGGAACATGAGGACTGGAGACAGCAGATCTCAAACTGGAATAAACCTGGAAGAACATGACATGGGATGGCTGGCTCAATGGATCTGGATGCAAGGCTACGATCAGCAAACTGAAATATGCAGAATCTCAGGCACAGTAGTTGAACTCAGAGCAAGGCTGGACTCGGCTGGAACCATCGGACTGGACTGGATCTCTAAAGTAGACAAGTTGGAGCAAGACTTGGAACTTACCACTGGGCTAGACTTGGCTGGGAGCCCTGGACTGGACTGGATTCGCCAGACAGGAGACATGGAACAAGGCTTGGAACTTGGGATTCGGTTTAACTTGGCTGGAAGCCCCGGACTGGAATGGATTCACCAGACAGGAGATCTGGAACAAGGCTTGGAACTCGGAACTAGGCTGGACTCGGCTGGTAGCCCCAGACAAGGCTGGATTCACTGGGAAGGAGACTTGGAACAAGGCTTGGAACTCAGAACTAGGCTGGGTTTGGCTGGAAGCATCATGTGTGCCATGAACACAGATCCTGAGCAAGGCAAGCAACAACCTTGGAAATTTGCAGGGGTTTGTGAAGAGCAATTGCAGTAAACTGCTGATGGGTGGTGGTGTGAAAAACCCTCAGCTCGGGTGTGCTGCAGAGAGCAACATGAGCTCTCGAAGCTGGAGGCAAGGTGCTGGCTGCCGGGCTTGGGCGATGCTGGTTCCTAAAATGCAGTGGGTCCAAAGATCCCTTCCTCAGAATTCAAGTCTGATGCTGCTGCTTCTTCAATCACAGACGCCACTTCTGATGTCAGTAGGGAATCTTCTTTTGAAATTGCAGGTCTGGAGGATCAGTTGTCTCCAGCAGCATGCTGTCTGCGCTGCTGCCTTTTATCCCATTCCTTGGCACGCCTGGAGTCTCCTGCAGCCAATCAGGCTGCCTTCTCCTTCGCACACTTTTCAGCGTGTCTCTGGCACGCGCTGATTGACATATTCAAATCCCCCTCCAGATCTCGCCCAATCAGCATTGTAGATTCTTCCCACTCTGCTCAAGTTTCGTTTCTCCAATTCCAGCACAATAAGTTTCTAATTCCTCCTCTGACTCAGAAAGTGAAACTAAATCTGAGCCAGAGGCAGGCCTGGTCCTGACATCCACTCCTTCAGGAACATCTAGCTCACCATGTCCTCACCAGAAGTCAGATAATGTCCTGCCCATCTTCAATATACCTTTTCTTTGTAAGATATTGGGAAGTTTGGTAAGGCTCAGCTCCAGACTTTCTTAGGTGAAGCTGATTGTTTAAATCTTTTCCAAGCAACTGAACTTCAGGGCAGAATTAAGTTTGGACAGCTCAATGGATGATAAGTGCCTGGAATTAGACTGGGAGCTAGTGTGTCTGCCAGGGGTCAGAAAATCAAGATGGTAGCTATGATTTTGCAATCAACCCCCCATCCCATTTTTACCTACTTCTGGGGAGCCTTAAGAGTTGGATTGGTGAAGTGGGATCCAGCAGTTCCAACACTAAAAATTGCCACACCACAACCTCCAGATTTAGCCCAAAACATTCAGAGCCTCAGTTTTCCAGTCATTCCCAATATATTAATCAATGAAGTTATATTCCAACATTGCAGATATAAAATTACCGTATAGCACTCAGAAAGACAATTTTCATATTCATTATAAATTTCAATTCAAAATACAAACAACAGATAATATGGTCATAATATTTCAGTCATTTCTTACACATTTCCCTAAAAATGGGATGTGAGTATCCTCATTCATTTGGGAGGAACTTATGAAAAGCAAATCGTAATCAACATCTGGGAAGCTGCAGATGTTAGATTATTTTTCTGTCATGTTGGGCTGCTATTGACAACGACCTGGATAGTTCAAGCAGCACAGAATATTACATAACCAGGAATAGCAATTTGTTTGGATTGTGCCCATCTTAAAACAGCTATACTGACTGCCTATTTGCTTCAGGGCCCAGCTTAAGCAGTCTGCTACTTCTTATGCATTCAGTTGCTCCTCAAATAGAAGCTACTTTTAAAAGAAAGAAATACTGCACGTTCTGTAGCATTCCTGCCCAAACAGCACTCTCTCTTACAATTACATAATTTCACTGAACAATTCTGGATGCCTTGAATGACTCCCCTCTATCAGTGTCATGATTGATGGAAGTTTTACTGCTTCAAAATATCACAGAACAGCCCACCCTAAGCCCCAGTTTGAGATTGGTTTGATGATGGTAACAGTAACCTTAGAATTCTGGCACTTTCGCAACAGTCTCTGTTGTACGCTGGTATGCAAAAAGCAGACCCGAAAGTGTGAATAATGTGTCTTTGTGTGCTCTGGTGTAATCTCAAAGCCTCAAAGCACTGAGTGAAACAGTTCTGCCTAAAAGCAGAACAGACGGTTGGGTAACGAAAGGGAAGATTAATCAGCCCATAGGAAGTGGGTAGTTTAATACTATGATGTGTAATATATATTTACAGTAGCTTCCAGTGCCTACTTCCAGCTTTTTGTTCATGGCTCATCTATGTGCAGTATGCCTTGGCCAACATTGCTCTTTGATACACCTTGAAACAGGCAAACTACAAGGACCAAATTGAGTATAAGTGTCAGCATCATGACAGGACTGACATGTTATGACATTATTTAATAACATAAACAAAACTCCATGCTGAATATCTTTATTAACTCATGTTTTCATATCTTCTGTGGGATATTTTTTGACCTTGTTTTACTCAAGAGATTGCCCTGTGCTTTACATCTAATTTATCTGTCACCACCTTAATGTATATAAAGAATATCAGGTAAAGGATGGACAAACTCAAATGATAGTAGATAGAGCTCACTTTTGAGGATTGATAATATTAATATTGTTGAAAGGATCAGGAAAAATCTCTGATGTCATAATAAACACTGAGTTAATATCAGTACAAAATGAGGTATCACCACTTTAATATTAAAGTTGTTCTTTTCTTAACATTAATATCTATCTAGACCCCTTTCAGTCAGGATTCAGGCCTGGATATGGGATGGAAACAGCATTGGTCACACTTATGGATGATCTCTGGAGGGAGCGGGATGGTGGCAGTGCATCCATCCTTGCTCTTCTTGATCTCTCAGCGGCTTTTGATACCATCGACCATGGTATCCTTTTGGGGCGGCTCAGGGAGTTGGGGGTGGGCGGCATGGTTTTGCACTGGTTCACCTTCTTCCTCCAGGGCCGGTCCCAGTCAGTGGTGATGCGGGGGAGAGATCCGACCCTTGACCCCTCCATTGCGGGGTGCCACAGGGTTCAGTTCTCTCTCCTCTCCTATTCAACATCTACATGAAACCACTGGGTGAGATCATCCGTCACCATGGGATGAGGTATCATCAGTATGCTGATGATACTCAACTGTATATCTCCATCCCAGGTGAAGTAAGTCATGCTGTGACTGCCCTCTCCAGGTGTCTGGAGGCTCTGGGGGCCTGGATGGGGAACAACAGGCTTCAGCAGAACCCTGGTAAGATGGAGTGGCTGTGGGTTAAGGGCTCCTCCGTATCTGGGACTTTGTCATCTTTGGTTCTGGATGGGGTTGCACTGCCCCAGACAGACCCAGTGCATAACTTGGGGGTCCTCTTGGACTCACAGCTCCTGCTTGAAGAGCAGGTGGCAGCCGTGGCCAGGAGGGCCTTTGCACAGCTTCCTGTTGTGTGCCAGTTACGCCCCTTCCTGGATCGGGAAGCCCTTCGAACGGTCACTCATGCCCTTGTTAACTCCCATATTGACTACTGCAATGTGCTCTACATGGGAAGTATCCGGAAGCTTCAGCTAGTCCAAAATGCAGCCATGCGGCGCCCCTAGAAGGGCGCATATAACACCTTTGCTACGCAAGCTGCACTGGGTACCAGTTTGCTTCCGGGTCCAATTCAAGGTGTTGGTTATCACCTTTAAAGCCCTACATGGCATGGGGCCAGGTTACCTGAGGGACCGCCTCTTCCCCGTTACATCTACCCGCCCCACCCAATCTTGCAGAGAGGGCATGCTGAGGACCCCGTCAGTAAGAGAATTCCATCTGGCAGGGTCCAGGAAATGGGCTTTCTCTGCAGTAGCGCCTGCCCTTTGGAACATCTTGCCCCCGGAGGTGATGCTAGCCCCTGGCCTTTCAGAGAAACTTGAAGACCTGGCTCTGACAGCTGGCCTGGGGCAGGGAGGAGAGGAGACATGCCTGGGGTTGGCTAGTGCCTTGAAGTGCCCCTTCCAAGTGAAGACTGAATGAGATATAGCCATCCAGACTTTATTTTTATCTATATTATTAATAATTTGTAATTTTATAATGTAATGTATATATTTATTGTTTTACTGAGTATTTTGTTGTAAACTGCCCAGAGTCCCTCTGGTGGGAGGAGATGGGCAGTGACAAATTTGATAAATAAATAAAAATAAAAAAATAAATAATACACACACACAAACACACACACATTTTATCATTATCCTATAATTGGGAAGGTCTAGTCTCATAATTTAATTAAATTAAACTGTAACATATACACACAGATATATAGAGCAGCCTTCCCCAACTATAGTAGTACTCTAGTAGCCTTCACGTTTGTAAATTAACACACAAATGTTAATCAAATGTATGGATTAACACGTGGCCATTGCTAAGAATTCTAGACCTTGAAATCTATACGGCTGGCAAAGCTGCTCTGTAGTCTTCCCGCAACATTCCATTTGATGATGAGTGGTAGCAATAACAGGAACAACAACAACAACACATTTCTCATACCCTTGGTTGGGTTTTTGTATTCTGTGAGAAGAACTGGAGAGATGGGACTTTCCTGAGAGTACTGGCAACTGGAAAGAGAATTCTCAGATACACAGAGCAGCATCCATTCAATTACTCTTTTAATTACCTGCATTAAACTGGTGATAGCTAGTCAGTTTCAGGGTTTTGCACTGTGGAGGCCTACTAGTTGACTAAACTGTTTAAGAAAAAAGGCTGCAGCTGTGGAAACTGGGCTCTGGTCTCCTTTGCAGACAAAGGGGCATTGTAAAATAGTTACTAAGACCAGTGAGCAGATAGAAGGGGGTGGTCTCAGTGTAGACCTGCTGGCCAATTACAGACAAGCAAATTGCCACTCCTGATTGCATCTCCTCAAGCCTCCTCTTCAGTGTGCCATGGATTATCCAGGTAGGAGGTCTTGTTATATTTCCCAGGGAAAATACTACTTTATAACAGAACACTTGAACCAGCTTCTGCCTGCCTTGGCAGCAGACCACCTGCAAGATGGATGCTGCGTGGTGATGATCTGTCCTCAGCAAACAGTTAAGTGGGCTGTGCAGATGAGCCCTGAGAATCAAAAGGGAGGTTTCTGCACATCTAGAGGAACTGCAAAGTTTGTAGAGGTTTAAATGAACCACTCACTGAGAACTATAGATGTTCAATAATCTCCAGGAACCAAGAATGCTAATTGAAAAACGTTCGTAACAAATCATGATTATGGTTTGTATTTCAAGGAGAGAGTGAGAGGCATTTCATTACTGTTGAATAATAAAGTTAGTGGGTGGCATAAGAGGAAGAGAGACTACATCAAGCATGTGAGAGCTGAGGCATTTGACAGTATAAGAGGGAGAAAGGGAAAGGAATGCGCTAAGTGGGAATGGGTTTAGGGGATTATAATTCTCATTGCATTAACCTGTGACTTCAGTTTACTGAGAATGCATTGTTTTCATTCTTTTTCAGAGAAATACCCTATTGAGAGACGATGTGAAACCTAACATTCCAGGAACAGATCCAGCTATTCAAGGGTGATTCAGCAATTTTTTTTGGAAGTTCATGCTCCAGATTGAAAACAATTTGGAAACACTATGCACTGCTTCTAGTTCAAACAGTCTTGAAGAAATCGCAAGACTACCCCTGGATTGGGATGGGCTCAAGGAGGAATGGAATGTTCTTGAGTTATCTGGAATGTTCCATTCTTGGAACTTTAAGCCCTGTAATTCCTCACCCTGTTAAACAACTTTAAATAAATGTCAGTAAGTCCCAGGCTCAAAGAGGTTGAACTGGGTGTGTACTCAGACTCAGAACAAAACCCACATCTAGGGCAAGTCAGGGCAATTGAAAAGTTTTATTCATATAAAGTGAAGTAAATGTCTCTAACCCACATGTCCCAATTCACAAACCTCTCTGAAATTTCAGCCCAGTTGGTCATTTGAAAGCTCCATTGTGTTGCAAATCATCCCATTCCATTGTGACAGCCATTGTGAGGATTAAAAACCTGGGAGGACAACTTGATGGGGAAGAGGAGTACCGTATTCAGTGATCAACTGTTTTATTCTAAACTCAGAACGATCCTTGAGATCAGAGAACTAATGGTATCCTGTTTGATGGATGGTCAGATCATAGGGATGGACTCTTTCTTTTCCTTAATTGGGCAACAACTGAGGACATCAAAGAAGGGCAAGAAAGCCTTTGAGGCAATACTTTCAAGGTTGCAGTCCATCTGGGGAGACACCAGGACTGTTACCAGAAGAGTGCTTGGGGGAACACTGAAATAGTCTTTTGGAAAGGAATGTCACCACTCTCTATGTAACCCCACTATACAGATGGTTAACCTATTCTCCTTTGAAGCCATTTAGTGGCCTTCTAGAACCACAGAATGGAGCAGAGCTTAACACAGAGGAGAAGCTGCGCACAGAAAAAGAATATTATCTTAGATAGCTTCAGTGAGCATGCCAGAAAAACAAAGCTTATTGGTCTTACACATTCAGCCCTCCCGAGCATAAAGAATCACACACTTAGACAGATTAGGTTAAGATAAGTAAAATAATTCTTACTGACTTTATTGTTGTTACATCCACCTTCAGTGTAAAAATGAAGTTCCTTGTATCTTCTGTTCTTTCTAAATTTAATTCACCCTAAACTCTCAGCCTTACAGCTGCCAAGAGCTGCGTGGAAGAAAGGGGGAAAAATCCTTCTTTTCTTAGGCCTGACTGCATGGCCCAAGATGGAGGGAAGAGCAGCCAAAACATGCTGCTTCTCCAATGGTGAAGGAGGAAGAGAGAGCAAGAGGAAGTGGGAGTGGCAACAAACAGCTTCCTCAGAGTTGCATTGTGGGACGAACTCAATTTACATACTAATGCACATGCTAATGAGGCATGCTGGATTTGCCACGACCTCCAACACCCCTTCTCAAAAAAAAAAAAAAAACAGAGAAGGCCCTGCATTGTCATATAGTAGAGGTAGTTTGTGTAATCTCAGGCTTGAGATTATCTGTAGTAATCTTCTAAATAACTGCCCAACCAGTCCAAAGAGAAGGGATATAAAGGGATATATTGACTCCAACCACTTTCTCAGGCATATTTTTTTAACAATACAAGAAGAATCCTCAAAGAAAGAATAGAATTCCTTTTCCCCAAATCATGGTCTGGAACTGAGAGTGAACTGAGAGTGATTACCCTTGAACTAACCTGAGGTGGGGTGTGGTGGACTATTTCCTGAGCCTTGGACTCTGACTTTGAAGTGAGTTAGATATCTATTCATAGCCTTAGTGTGGATATGGAGCAGAGTGCTCACATTTCTCCACTTGCATTCTCCAAGAATAAAAATATGCTGATTGCCAGCCCCTTCCTCAAAGAATTCTTAAAGTAAAGAAAGCAGAAAATGCCACTGGTGTGTGCTTGGTTTATCCCAGGTCTTTTATTTCTGATTATCTGCCTCATTCTACAATTTCAGAGATTTATTTACTTATATATTTATTTTATTTTTATCCCGCCTTAATTATTTTTATAAATAACTCAAGGCAGTGAACATACCTAATACTTCTTCCTCCTCCTATTTTCCCCACAACAACAACCCTGTGAGGTGAGTTGGGCTGAAAGAGAGGGACTGGCTCAAGGTCATCCAGCCGGCTTTCAGGCCTAAGGCGGGACTAGAACTCTCAGCCTCCTGGTTTCTAGCCCAGCACCTTAACCACCAGACCAAACTGGCTCTCAGCTGTATAATGGCTTGGTCTGAGCTGAAATCTGGCTTCTGATTTAAGATTTCTCATCTGTATTTTTGAGGGAAATGCATTCACAAATTACATTTTCATGTGTTTTTAATGATCAGGAGTGCATTGAACTGTTTACATACACTATTTCAACCTTTAGTTCTAATAACTGCCATTATAATTTTAACCACGTCATCAAAGAGAGAGGTCCAAAGCATTGTTACAGAGAGATTTACAAATAGTATTTACAGCCAGACAGTCAAACACCAAAGACAACCAACAGGAGCAAAGCTTTTCTGTGTCAAACAGACAAATCATTACAAAAGGAAAGCAGATTGGTATGTCAGTTAAACGGTACAAAGATAAACGAGAAACAGTCACTTTATCTGTTTCAAATGTTTGGACAACTCAACGCAACAATGCAGACGGAAAAAAGAATTGCTACTGCTGAAATAAAGAAAACGCAGGACAAATGCAAGTTTGAATAAAGAGAGAAAAACTAGTAAAAGGTAATTTGTTCTCTTGGCAATAAACCATTTCTCTTGGCCAAGCATGCGAGCACACACACAAGTCCGCACGCACACACACCTTTATTGATTTTTTTATTTTCAATAAGTAAGAAATGGTAATTATTCAGGAAAAAGTCACAAGACGCAAATGTTTAAAAGCTTCTCTTTGTTCTGACAGTCATTTCCTATGTTTATGTGGCTGTCATATTCCATTCTTTAACATTTTCACCAAGCATTCAGAAGAAAGGTAGAAAAACTCTTTTGTAGGTGAGGGAGTTGCCATGGTAATCATTAAAAGGGATATCTTTGAAGGAGCTTGACTCTTGAAGGATTCAGAATGTTTAATTAGAAAAGAGCATACAGGAATAGAGAGAAAAAGGAGAAATGTGGAAAGATATACCTCTTCGAGTGTGGAAGCCACCACACAGTCTTGGTAGGAGAACATGGCTGTTGCAAATGCCGCAACTTCTCCTGAAGAAAAGGGCAGAAAATAACATGCTGTTCTTGTTCCTTGCATTTCAGATGAAATCAAAGAGTATTACTTTTCCAACTCAGTAACTTTAAACAGCCATCCGTGACTGTTTTCATATTAATATTTTTTTCATTTCATTTTTTGGCTTCACATTTTCATTGCATTGTGATGGTTAGTGTGTTTAGCTTCAATGATTTCAATCAAGTTGGTGTAGAGTATGATGGTTTGGGTGGATTAGGGCAAGGCAGACCACAAAAATCATTGTCAGGGGCCTCAGGTACCATTCTGGCTTTTGTGAGAATTGAATGGAGGTCAGGGACTTGGTATGTTACCTTCAGGGTCTTCAAGCAAAGGAAACATTTTCTTATAAATCTAGAGAACAAGCAAAAATCAGGTGTGGCCATATCTCTCTCATGCATAAGTAAAAGGTACCCCGCAAACATGTTACCTTGTAGATAAGTTATAGAGCTATTATTTATTTCATTTCTAGGACTAATTATCAAGGAACTCAAGGCAGCTACAAAGTGGGTTAAAAACCCTATATAAGAATAAAAGAAGAACAAAAATAATAGACACCTGCTCAAGGAATCCAACAAAATTTTTAAACACCCATAATATGCCAACAGGTTCACAAATTGCCCCAGTGCAGGTCCTACTGGGAGAGTCAGGTCTTTAAGGCCTTCTGAAGGACAGCAAAGTCAGGGTCACAAAGCCCTCAGAAGGAATGCTCTTCCAGAGGGCAGAAGTCACAACAGAAAAGGCATGCTGCTAAGATCCCTTAAGGTGACATTTCTTCATCAAGGGAACCTGGAGCATACCAACTGTGTCCAATCTTACAGGATGGTCAGAGACAATTGGAGAAAGTTAGTCCCACAAATAATCAAGCCCAAATTGATTTGTTTGAACATTTCTAGACTTCCTTCATAACCTAAAACTCCAGTTAATAATAATAATAATAATAATAATAATAATATAATAATAATAATAATAATAATAATAATAAAATGAAGCCCATAGAGCAGAACTCCCAGGTCACATATGCCCCATTGCTGCTACCCTAAAGAAACTTGAAACAAAAAGAACGGGATTAAGGCTCCAAAAGGGATTGACACAAGAATCTTCTTTTCCCCTTTTCATCTTTACAAGAATATGTATGAAAAGAAGGAGCGTGAAAGGCTGGGAATATAAGGAAGGATTCAAAACTAAATTCTATCTAAACATCTGCTTTCAACAGTCCTTTCAAAAGATAAGAATCATATATGGATCCTAAACAAGAACTAGGGCTAAGGTTCTTCTGAAGAGATGCAGAGCAGAGTTTAACTCTCTTTGAAGAATTCTATTTAACGTGAATATTATTTAAATATTAAACTCAATTATTTTCGGTATGTGTGACAGAATGTATTTTTGTTGTTTCTTTTTTATTATTTTTTCCTGTCCATTTTTTTATTCACTTAAGCTCTTATTTTCTTGTTTCCCTCTTTTCCCTCTTGTTTAATTATTTTAATGCTTTAACTTAAAATAATTAAATATATACAAGTTTGGACAAGTCCTCTGAGATTTATTGTGCAAATTTCTGCTGTCTCTATAAAGCAGGATTGTGCAAACTTTTGATAGCCAGTGACCACAGCTGATAACTTTGGGAGACTGACAGCTGTAAAAGAAAGAAGCGTTAAGCTGATGAACCATACCATGCACAAAGACGGAACTGGGATTTTCACAGGCTGCTCTCTGTTTAGGAGCTGCAGTCTTTCTTTGTCTTTATTATGGCATTAACTCTTATTTAAAGTTTATATTGCAGTTTTCATATATCTTCCCTCTGATGGCCAACAGCACAAACATTCAGGACATAGGAGCTGTTCTGTGGCCATTAAGTTCAAAACTTTTTCGTAAAGGCTACAGCCCTGGAAGACCATGCCGGAAGAGCTTTGCTTAGGTTAGGTACTGAACAAGGATGATTATTAGAGCCCTACCTGCCCCATATGTGGTGGGACTGCAGTAAAGTTAATTGCAATTTAAAACTTGGTTCCATTCCTTTTATTCAAGGATCTCACATTCAAAATTTTAAAGCTTATAGAAGGTAAATCGGAAGCACCGCAGTGTTTAAAGGAATTAAGCAATTGGTTTGAAAGCAATTTCTGTCAGCCTCACCCTGTTCTCTCTCCCTCTATGTTTCATTGCATGTCTTTTGTCTTACTGGTTGACAGTGTAAAAAGAAAACATACTCCTTGTTGTTTCTCAGAGGAGTGAAGGCTATTCAACCCCAGTTATTCATTTCCATTTTAAGCACTCTGCATAGTTCTAAATTGTTCATGGATTCAGTCCATCCCTGTGTTCCCAGACCATACAAAGAATGACAAAAGGGAGAGGTTCCAAAAGTAGATTAGAAGCTCCAAGAGGCGGCAAGAGCTTCATACTGAGTGTGTTTGGATGGTTTTGAAGACAGAAGGGGGTGTTATGCACTTTAGGGTTTTTGTCTTTGCAGCCACACAGAGAAAATAATTTCCCATTAGTCTATTATACCCACTGACACTTTGGCTGAGTGTTCACTTGACTGGTCAAAATGAAAACATTTTTTAAACCAAATGAAGGGCACTGCATCTGCCAAATTCACTCTAGCATTATTTTTTTTTTAACAACAACAAGAAGAAAAGAGACTTATTTAGGACTGGAGAAGAATGCATTTTCAGACATTTTTTCCCAACATCTACCTTTTAGTCCTCATTGTTTGGAACGTCCATGCTGTCTCTTTAAGTAATATGCCTTAGGACTTCTTTTTTTAAAAAACTGAATAGCTAAAATATTTTAATGTACTTTCATTTTAATGTTGCTTTCATTGTGTAGGCTGGCACTCACTTTGGCATTAGCAAATAAGTTAGTAAATTAGCCCATTTCCAAATTACTCCATTAATGTTTAGAGAGGAGGTATAGCAAGCTGCTAATAAGCAAAATACCATTCAAACAAGGACATGGCTAATACTGACCTGAAAACAAGTGCTTTGTTTTTCACTTGCCTGATTAAGACAGTTTCTAATCACACTTTGGAAATCAACCTTCTTCTGTGAGCTTTAAAGAAACTCCAAGTCTATGTGACAGAAGACCACAAAACCTGTATAGACAATGTCAAATGTTCAGTTTTGATGCTTGAAGGACTATTATATGTGATTAATTTCACCTTTCATTCTTGCTGGGGAGCCCTTAGTAATCCTTGATATTGCTTACTTTGTTGGTTTCATCTTTCCTAACATTTATTGCTTTAAGGTGGGAGTCTTGTGGGACTGACAGTGGTATAATTCTTCTGGCAGAAGGAGCTGTCTTATTCAGCAAACTGAGACTGTAGAGGAGGCCATTTGGTCCTAGCTGTAAAAAAAATAAGATTTTTCTCTGATTTTAAGAAGCCAAACACATTGCCAAAGAATAATCTATGGTTGTGAGACTCGCCTCAAATTTTCTCATTTCAGATTAAAAAAAGAACATTAAATGTCTTCAGTCTTGGACCCTTCTCCTTTTTTCATCACATCTCCATCTTGGTCCTTTCAGGTACCAATCTCTTCACAAAGATATTTGTCTTCTCCCAACCTTGGTTTAAATAAGATGCTAGGCGGGGACATATGTGTCCTGCATCTTATTTAAAACAATATGCTCCCCTGTTGTGAATAAACTTAACATTTTCTCATTTATTTGTACCAGTGTGGTGCTTTCTAAGGTGACAAATCCCTTTCAGAAGTGAGATGATCAGACTTAAATGAGGTACTAAGAATACATCACCATTTATTATTTATATATTGGTTATTTCCAACTGTTTCCAGTATTTATAGATTTATAGATCCAGTGATGGAATACAGTCATAAGAGCATAAAATCGCAATGTATACAAGCAAACATCCTCAGCAGGTATGTGCAAGGACAAGGCACTCCCTCAAATGTATAGTTCAAGAAATTTAGGGCTTCATATTCACTTTCTGTCAAGCCATATTTTGTCCTCAATAATTCCTTCTTCTACATAACCTTTCAGTAGTCTATTTCCATTTTTGTGTTTAAACAGGATCTCAAATTCTAAATTTCTGTAATTACCTGTTCTTCTCTTGCCCTCTCAGTTGTGCCTTCCTTTATGTTGGAAGTTTGTACAAAGCTTGATCTCACTTTAATTTAAACTCTTAGGAATACCTAGGCAATTTTATATATTCTAGAAAACGTAAGTATAAAGGAAAAATCGTAAGCATAATGGGGAAACATGATTATAACATTAGAAATAATGTGGATAAAGTAGACAAATTATTTCAGAATATCAACATTCAGAGACTGTTCCATTAATGTTGACTGGCATTGGCCTCAGAACAGACAAAAATGTTCTCAGTTTTATTAAATTTAGAGGATAAATCTCTAGTTGAAATAATAGACCTGGTTACTTGGAAGCATGCCCCCTTTAACTGATTTCAGAGTACACATGTTTAAGAAGTGTTATCATAGTCCTATTCACCATCTTCTCTTCTTGACTATCTTCCAATCAGGGTATATCTGAAATAGGATTTTCCCCTTGGTGGCATGGTACCCATGCCACCAAATTTGACTAAGAACAAATTAGTTGGACAGCAATGGACTCTAACAGCAGACACTAGGAAGATTATAATTATGGAGGTAGCTCATAAGGTCACCAACTCTAATCAATACAGTTATCCCCTTTGAAACAGGATCCTAACCAAGTGACCAGACAGGAAGAAAAAACAGACTCTTGAAAAGGCATCGCACCTTCACATGTCTTGTTCTACTTATATTATGTACTTTAATAAAGCTTTGCAGTGGCCCTGTATAGACAGTAAGGAAGATGACCTTGATGGAGATACACAAGAACTGTTACCAAAGAGATGAGAAGTTCACAACAGACTGAAAATAAGTGGAACAGGCTCAAACAGACACCTCCCTAATTCACAAGAGTATAAGAAGGGGTAAGAGTTACAGCACAGACTTGCGAGATTCTGTTATTATAGCCACTCTCAATAAAAGTAGTCTTTCTGTGGAGTTTTCCTGGTCTGGTCTACCTAGTAGCTGACACCCTGTAGTAGAAGGCACAGTAGTGAGCGAAGTGATGGAGAATCCTCTACCATTCCCCGATTTTAAAGTAAAATTCAGGTGTCAGACCCAGTTGGCTTTTGTGTGTGGAGTGTGTCGCTGTGAGTGAGCCTGTTGTCTTTCACCTCAGGCAGAAAAATTGCAGCTTGAAACCTCCTAATATGTATGTTGTGTGTTGCGCAGACTTCATAGAAATGATAAAGTGAGGCAAGTGTAACTGCCAAATGAACATGAGAATGCAATAATAATAGCATACTTTACTTGCCTCATGCTTCTGTACTTAGACAAATTATATTCTTCCATAGCACACCAATAGTCAAGACGTCCAATTTACACTAAGCTCTTTTATACCATATTAACAAAGGAGAGACTATAAGACATATTTTACATGGCCCATTAAACTAGGGAAATAAAGGTTTCACAAAATAGAATTGCCTTCTGACAGAAAGAAAACACAAAACAGTCATCACAGCCAGCTAAATATACAGTACTAATTTAGGGTGGCCTCGTTTCCCAAAAATGATGTATGTCATGATGTCAAATCTCTAATTCATTAGAGATAAGAAACCTACATGGCCATATTGTAAATAATCTTAACACCTTCAACAGTGCTGGGATCCATGTGGTTACAGGTAGTCCTTGGTTGACAATGATAATTGGGACTGGGAACTGGGTCACTAAGTGACACAGTCATAAAGCATGATGTCATGTGACCATGTCAACTTACAATGGCAATTCTGGCAGTTCCACCAGTTCATTGTTAGGTGAATCCCACACAGTTGTTAGGCACAATGTCACATGATCACCATTTGCAACCTCCTGCTGGCTTCCCCATTGACTTTGTTGCATGCAGGCAATGAAGGTGACAAATGACAAATGACAATGACATGACCACGGGATGCTGTGACCATCGTGATTGCGAGCCGGTTGACAAGTGCCCAAATTGCAATCCCATGACTGTGGGGACACTGCAATGGCTGCAACTGTGAGGACTGTGTTCAGCACTGTTATAACTTTGAATGGTTGCTGAACAAGTGGTCGCTGAACGAGGACTACCAGTACTTTTTTTTTTTATCTGAGTGGCTGCACGGAATTATATGTATCTCAGGAGTCACTATGAATGTGTCCTTTAAGTACTAAAACAAGAACATGTGAAACTAGGGCAGAGAAATTTGAGATCCTCATAACATCAGTACTTTTCTAAAACAGATTCAGACTTTGGCAGTTTTAACAATCTGATACAGAACTGTACTGCAGTAAAATTCAAGATGGAAATCCAATATCAGTGCAGCTTTCATTGAAAAATTTTTGGTCTTATCCAGAGAAATAATGTAACCTTGCTTGATTCAATTTATAAACTTGTGAAGAGACTAGTTTTTTAAAAAGAAAAAAAAGCAATATAATTTAGGGTGGCATAAACATACAAAAGAGGAGGGAAGGACCCACACTTCTATGCAGTAGTACAGAGGCTCCCTACCCCACCCCACCCCAAAACAGGAACTGTTTCATTTTGGTGAAGTGAGTCAGTCTTTTAATTTATTTCACTATTCATTTTATAATGAAAAACAGCCATAAGTCATATTTCTAACAAGGCCAATGAGAGAGGGGCTAGGAAGAGAGATCTGCTATCAAGGGCAAGGCAGTGGAGCTTTGGGGGGTTATGGGAAATATAACACTGTGAGAGACATAACAAGATATGCTCAGATCTTTGCATATATATTTAAATTTAAATACTGATGGGTGTATTTAAGAGACTTCCATAGGCATTCCAGCAATGAATGAATGTGATTCAGTTGGAGACAAGGACTGCCCCTGCAACATTGCTGACACATATTTCCTGCTTTAGCACATGCATCAAAGCAAGCGAACATACCTGTCGAAGCTGGGGAAGCTGTGTAGTAAAGCAGGAGAATGAGCTCTCTCAAAACCCAGCAGCCCACCCTTCTTGTAGTCCACCAGCCAGCTATTCAGCAGCCTGAAGGAGCCTGGTTAAGTGAGAGAGCTGGTTCTCCCACTTTTCCATACTGCTTTCCTAGCCCACATGAGTGCTCTTTTAACAAAGCTGCCAAACAGCTGAATATACAAAGGAGTTGTATAGTAAAGTGAGAGAACCAGCTCTCTCTCACAACATAGCAGCCGGCAGGTTCTGCCTTCTCATTTTACCACACAGACTACACAATAACTGTTCAAAGGGCTGTGGAGAACTGCTGGGTGCAAGAGCTGGTAGCTGAATCCAACTCTTTCCACTGGTGGGGTGGGAAGACTGTCCATAGAAAAAAAGTGTCTGGGACTCAAGGAATGGGGCATTCCTAAACCCTCTTGAGGTAGCCAGTCAACATCAGCCTGTTCTTAACTCCTATGAGCCACTGCCTGTTCCACCAATACAATAGTCAGTGAAGTGTGTCAGATTTCACACACCTTCAAACTGTGATGGTTTTTTCCCAGTCTAAGGGGAAAATTCCTACTTTAATACTGGAAGTACTAAGGGAACACAAGCCTGTCTCTCTCAAGGGAATAATAAAGAGGTTGCCAGGACATGTTCTTACTATAGTCAGTTGCAAGTAAGCAAAAGTAATTGAAGAAAGGTGTCTCCCCCTGCTGCCCCCGCCCCCAGTGATTTTAAGCCAATGAGCTAGAGAAGCTGACAGATGGGGGGGTGGCAATCCATTTGTTCTGATTCTTCCCCAGTAAGAAAAGTTTCAGAAAAAAATAGCAAACATGTAATTGGGAAGGAAAACAAGGTTTTAGCACCTCTCACTATGCCAGTATAACACTGCTGCTCCGCGAGCTGCATGGGTTCCCAGTAGGCTTCTGGGAAGGATTCTAGATGCTGGTTGTCACCTATAAAATCCTGCATGGCATAGGGCCAGGCTACTTACGGGACCACCCTTCTCCCATTATTTCCATACGGAGTCATGTATATGAAATGGGTGGCCTATAAATTTACTAAATAAAAAAATAAAAAAATTTCTCTCAAGCCAGCAGTTCTAGCAGAGGACCTCTATTAAACAAAGCCATCTTGTTGGACCCAGCAGTTACGCCTTCTCTGTGGCAGTACCTGCCTTGTGGACCAGCATCCCCTGGGGATCTGGATGGCCCCAACCCTATTAATCGTTCTAAGTCTCTGACGACGTGGATATTTCTCAGGATGTTCAGGCCAGGTTAGGCAAACTGTATTGTGGATGAGATTTTATGATCGAAATGTCTCACTTACCTTGGGCAACATGGGCTATTGTTTTTATTGTTGGGTTTTTAATCTTTCTATGCCACCCAGAGTCACTGCTGTGAAATAGGTAGGCATATAAAATATTTAAATAAATCCATACATGAATACTGTATGTAAATAAGCTTGGGAGACTGGAACAAAATTGTGAAAAGAGAAGCATCTGAATCTTCTCTCTTGAAGAATGAAGAACTTGGTTGTTGGTATTTAATGGTCATTTAGCCCTTTGGAAGCAAGCTTCTAAAAGCAAATCAGGGACTGAAGTATGAGGACACCTCAATAGCATCACATCCTAATATTTTAAAATGGTGATAGGAAGCTTATGTAACGTGGAGATCACTACACCCTCTGATCAACTGCTTGAAGCTGTTGCAGCAAAAATTAATGGCATTGATTTATGGAGATATTTCTCTACCTGGACATTATCAGTGTGATACCTGCTCTAGCAATAGCACCATAAAGCTATCTTTTGGCCTCAGCTAATGTCTCATCAACTAGCAGCCCATGGACTGAAAAGAAGGTTTAATCTTCTCTAGCAAGATGACAGGAGAAAATGCTGTCAGCTCAAAAACATATAAACACATATTTGCCAGTGTCACACTTTTTCTCTTCACCACAAGGGAGCCTAAGAATTATCCTTGCTTTCAAATGAGGTGCCTAATTTCTCCACCAAGAGATATTGTGCCTTTTGATACTTCATATTGCAGATACAAGGAAGAAGATTGTATGAAATTGGGCAATCTTGTGTGTTTTTATTGATACACTTTTTGTAATCAGGAAATGCTTACGGTAGATGCTGCTTTTTTATTAGGACTAACTGAAATGCACGGTGCCAGAATAGCCTTCTGAAAATAAAAATGTCCATCAGAAGGAATGATATTATGTTGCCCTGTCAAAACAGTAACCTATTCTTAGAGAAATAAGTTTGACATGAAAACTGCCATGGCTATGTCCTTAACATACAGAATGATAAAAAATGCAGAGCTGGAAAATGGTTGCAAGTCAACTCCTAGATCTTAAGGTAGATTTCAGGCCAAACAGCTCTTCTGTTTCCTGGATAAAAACTTTTCAGAAGAAAAGTGCAATGATTCCATCCCATAGCATAAATAACCATTGTCTTCATTGCAGAGGATGGTGGGAAGATTACAGACTTCATAATTCAGCTTTTCTAACCCTGTCCCATTAAGATTAACTGCAACTCCCAGAATTCCATAACTAGCATGGCCATTGGATATACCAGCTAGGAATGCTGGGAGTTGCAGGCCCAACATATCTGGAATGTTCCAAGGTGGGAGAAGATTGATCATGTGAATAATAGAGGTATACTAGATTAGACTAAATGTCAAAATTATCCAGTACCCTGAAAAATCCACAAGAAAGACATGAAAGAGACAGATCTCTCATTAAATATATTCCAACTTCAATACAGCACCAGGGAACCAAATTATATCCAGTACAGGGCATCCATTGTGGGGGTGGGAGGTGAACAGTCTCAAAAAAAAAAAGTCAAGATGGTGGCCAGGACCATGTGATCAAAGTCCTGCCCCTGATCCAGGGCATGAAAATTAATTCCTATTCATTTGGGTTTTGTGCTACACACCATTGCATTTATTTTGAGACAGCTTTCAGTCATACCAAATGATTCCAGGAGAGGAGACTGAAGCAATGTATCAACCTGCTTCTTATTTATTCTATGCTCATCCTCTTCCTTCTGAAGAGGTCTCTTGAAATGGTGGTAGTTGCTTTTAGGGTTTTTTTTTTCTTTAAGGTACCAGCAGACAGCAGCACCTAACCAACTTGGGCTAATCTAGGAAAGGTTGGGCCTGGTTAGCAGTTAGGTGGAAGACTGTTATACATCAGGTTGTCCAGTGGGGACCAGTATTCAGGTTAGATCATTTAATAAAATAATATTTAAAAGCTACACAACCCAGCGTGAATATGGACCTCAAAAATGTTTTCTATGCAGGCTTCAGTGAAAGAGGATGATTTTACTGAGGAACAACACAACAAAAGCATGACAGTAGTGATGGAGTTTTTAAATGTTAATAAAAGAACTCCAAGCAGCTAACAGCAATCTTGCAGAGTAGAAGCATGGACCAAAAAAAAAGAGAACTTGCACATCAAGCTTAATTACTGTATGTTCAGAAATAAATTGTCTTTACACAGCAGTTAGATGAAGAAAAGTAGAGGTAGCTTACTTTATTCAGCAGATCTAGATACAGGTAGGTTCATAGTAGAAAGGCACTTCATCATTTATTCTTTGTAGACACTTTCTATGTGGAATAGAAAGTCTGTGTGCAAGCAAGAGGGTAGGGGGAAGGCTGCAAGCCGGCAGCCCTCCCTGCTTGCATGTCTGCCCACGAGGTAAAGATGGAGACTGTGAATCTCCCAGACTCAAGGAGGAGGAGGAAGAGGAAATCAGGTGACCCATGTGACTCCCCACAAGCATAATAGAGACACGCCTACCAGATAAGCCCTCTTATTATGCTCATGAGACAATGCTGAGTTGACCCCTGATAATTCCAACAAGTAGTTGATGGCAAAGAAGGGAAAAGTAGCAATTAATGGTGAAATAACATTTAAGCAGGATTGGAGAAACAGCAGTGAACATTCCCTGTACAGTGCAGTTTTTAGGGAAGAATTTATGCTTTGTACAAACCCTTTTCTTTGCTTTATTGAGGGTTTGGGGGAAGTGGAAGGGAAATATTGGTGCATGCATCTTACCTTCAGGGATTAGGAGTTCAGTGGATGGAAGGAAAAAAGACAGGGGACAAAATGCCAGCCCCTATGTAACACATAGATAGGAAAGAGAGAGGAGGAGGAGGGGACCTGAGAGGTCAACTTGTATATAAAGGCAGATTGGGGTGAAGAGGTGGAGAGACAGAGGAAGGAGGACTACCATACCTTTCATGGTCCTGGTTCTAAAGATAGACAAAGCTGCAGAAGTTCATGGAAGGAGGGAAGGAGGACAGGGGACTTACTCAATGCTTTTTGGTTTGGCATTCTCTTTGACCTCCTGAAGGCACACTTCTCCTGAATCCTGGAATTCAGAGGGTGGGCATATATTGCTCCTTTAGGCAATATATTAGGCAAAGCCAGAAGGCTCTTCCAAGTTGTAAAGCATATCTCAGCGGGAGCTGCTTTAAGGATGAGGAAGGCTGTGCTTCTGAGGGCACTGAAGGGGTTGAGTTCATTTCCTGGAAGACCCAGCAACCTCCCAGGATCTGTCACTGCTAGTCTAACTCAATGGAGCATCCTGATAGGCCTCTGCCACCTAGTGGTTATACAGATTGGACTAGCACTGCACTAATCCATTAAGGAGAACTTACATCAGATGGTTCAAAGAGGTTCTCTCTTCCAAGGCTCTTGGAAGAGGTGAAGGATTGCTTAGAGTTGTCTGCCTATGGTGATCAAGGTATTAATCACTGCTGAGAGGGTGCTGTATTAGGTAATCACAAGAATATATTGAGAAGTCAAAAAAATACCTGAAGAAGATAACAGCAAACCACTTCCATATTGTTACCAAAGACTTTATGATTATATCCATGGACAGAAGTTGACTGACCTTGAGGCAAGCTACTTTCCTTTTACAAAATCTGCAATATGGCAAGAAATCATCTTAGCCAGTTTTCCCATCACTTTATCCTGAAATGAATCTAAGAGAAAAGCATAACAGATTCACATAAGACTTTCTGCAGAAACTAATCCTGATTTGGTGACATGGATAAGTTTCTGGATATTTTGATCCCCAAATCTATGGATCAAGTAGATAATTCATGCATATTTCCAGATCTGTTTACTCATGGACAAAAAGAAGGATACTTGCAGCATGTTATGCATATCCTGTATCACTTTAGATAAATCTGCCTTTCAAAAGAACATTGTGTGTGTGTGTGACTGAATGTGTAGATGGGCACAAAAAACAACTTAAGATTTTCTCTGCTCTGCTGTTCAGGTATGCAATTACATTATGCTGCATTTTTTTCTTTCTCATGCAGATAAGAATCTTTTGAGAAGATAGACGCAAACAGTCTTCAAAAATACACAGGACCAATGAAATGGAATATTCCTCAGATATCAGACTTGAGACAAATTTTATTCAGCATTTTCATTAATAACCCTAGATATAGAATAAAAGCCTGCTGATAACATTTATGAATAACATCATTATCACTGCAAAGCATTATAAATACCACTGAGGATGGCACAGTTATACTACAAGATTGGGATTCTATAGTACCCCATAGCATTTTAAAATGCAAGAGTCATATATGATGGAAGTATACTGTATGTTTGGCAACAATATATTTGGAAGATGTATGGGGATAAACAAAAGGCATCATCTTATAAGCTGATTATAATCTTATCTATAAACAGCATCAGACAAGAGAGCAGATAACTATGTGAATTACCCTCAAAGAGGGATAATATATAATAAATCCCAATTCTGGGATCTAAGTATTCTTTTTTATTTCTATAAAGTTTACAAAAATTTAATGTAAATAACAGTGTTGCATAAAAATGCAAGTAGCCATAGAGAAATCATACATAATTATATACAAGAAATACGGTGGGCGCATTGGGCCCTGACGTTCAAAAGGCTGGATTCATGGACCCAATAACTCCTTAAATTGTAGAGTGGGGAGATGAACCTTGTGCATCCTAGCAGAGATCTGGTTAAGAGAGGAAGCTGTGGGGTAACTATACAGACCAGCAATTATGTCTCATAACAGGCCAAGGGAAATTGTACTGATTCCTTCAAGCTGCAGGTTCTTAGGTGAAACAAATGTATAGCTCACTCTTCCCCAGCGTTGTTTTTTCCTACCAACAAATCTAGTTCAGACCAATTGAAAGAATAAAAACAGGAGAAATGATAAGGGTTTATATTCTAGGCAGGGAACAAGTAACCAGTCCTCTTTACTTTATATACTGAAAAATACTGAAAATGGGAGAGAGAGAGAGAGAAGGAGAGAGAGAGAGAGAGAGAGAGAGAGAATGCATGTTAAATGGAGGCATTAATTAAAGAATAGTGGGGGGAAACTTTTCTTCTTAACAAGCCATAGGTTATTTTCATAACAGGAATATTAATGGTCCAGAAAAAATTGGCTCCTCCAGGAGGTCAGGGCTAAAGTTAGAAACTCTGATAAAATAAGACAAAAGTGGAGAAATTACAGCACATCCCAAAGTTCTTCAGAAGCCTGATTCAATTTGGAGGAACATATATAGGTTAAGGATTCAGTGTGTGTGTACATGTGTGTGTGTGTGTGCATGTGTGTGTGTGTGTACACACACACACACTATCTTAGCAGGTGGCAAGCCCCGGCTTACCATGCCTGGGCTTGTCCAGAATCACGTCTAGTTAGCACATCATTGTGATTCCTCCAGGGAACCTCAGTGCTGAAAGCTAGCATGGGAAGCTGAAAAGACATCTCCTACAAGGCAGTGGCCAACCGCTTCCAAATCAAGCTAAGAAAACTGCATGGCTGTGTCCATGAATTCACTAGGATTCAAGTTCATTTTGAAGCAGTGTTTCCCTTTGAGTACAGGAAATAAAGGCCACAGACAGGACATGATAAACCATAGGCTAGCAGTCATTTCTATGTAACCCAAATCCTTGATTTATAAGCACATGGTCACCCTTCTCTTATTCTGCCCATACCATCCTCATCCTGCAGGTGCCTGCACACATGAAACACGCCTTTTCTCTTTTCTTCTTAAAGTCTTCTGTCCTTAAAAGCCCACTCCCTCTCTTCCCATCAATTCCCTTGTAGGATCTGTGGATGGGTGAGAATTTCATTTGGTTCTTTCAAAAATAAATGGCCATCTGTGAAAATGGCAAGAGAAATTTTTAAAAATGTGAATGCAGAAGAAAGCACCCTGACTGAATCCCCTATCCACAGAGAAGGCTTTGAATGCTTAGATTTCAGTCTGTCTGTGTATTCTGCCCAAGTCTGTGGTACTACGTGAGGCCTGCCAGCTTACCACCTTTTTTTTCTCATATATTCCACACACATAACGGCCACATGACAGAGAAGGACCATATGGCTGAGACAGTGTGATATGTTTGCCAAGCTCCATCTTCCTAGCCTGTCAAGTTCATTTTTTCATCTACCTCTGTTACAAAGTAACTATTTATATACTGAAAATGAGAGAGAGAGAGAACGCATGTTAAATGGAAGCATTAATTAAAGGATAGTGAGGAAAACTTTTCTTCTTAACAAGCCACAGGTATTTTCATAACAGGAATATTAATGGTCCAGAAAAAATTGGCTCCTTCAGGAGGTCAGGGCTAAAGTTAGAAACTCTGATAAAACATTGCTTGAAATGATCACCCTGAACATTTCAGTGCATTTGAATGGTACATTACAAGAAACAAAATAAAGCATAATGGGGTAGCACAAGTACATTATTTCCAGACTTTATTATCATGGCCTTGAACTAATGTTCAGATAGAAGACTCTCTTGGATTTTTGATATCTAACCCATCCAGCTGATATACTAGACCAATCTGATCTGTAAATAATCCATAGAATTCAGCCCAAATTTCTTGGGCATAGTTAATGTCTGTGGTAGCAATTCTGA
This sequence comes from Candoia aspera, assembly GCF_035149785.1. Taxonomy (NCBI): domain Eukaryota; kingdom Metazoa; phylum Chordata; class Lepidosauria; order Squamata; family Candoiidae; genus Candoia; species Candoia aspera. The sequence goes on from NC_086153.1 coordinate 215,308,023, forward strand.
AGCACCAGTATTATCGTATGTCACAGAATAGGTTGCTATTCAAAGTGGACTAATGCTGGGTTTTCGTTTTGTTTTTAAAAAAGCCTTCAGGTTGATCTCAACTATATGAACATATCCATGCTATCTGTTGGTAACAGTACAACAATCGCTTAGCATTGCCTTTTTCCTGGTGTTTTTCTGTTCTCCCAACCTAGTTTATAGTTCTATGATTCTATGGTGGTCTGTTGGTGATACTCACCAGGTCTGATTCTGCTTCAGTTTTGAGGCCAGCAAGTTTGCCAGATCCAATTATGGAAGACCTTTCAGATGAGGAATATATTTTCACCCTTCCTCTGTGTTAGTATGAGTGGTTATGGTGCTGGACTAGGACCAGATCAATCATGCTTATCACAGACACTCAGGGGGTGAATTTGGGGCAGGCATTTTGAGAGTAAGAGTATGCAGCACTGTGAGCTCCTGAAGAAAAGTTCAGATATAAATTTATCATATAAGCACATGAATCAGCTTTCCTCATATATATTCTACCAGATCAGATTCATGTCCGTTTAAACAGTATGATTTAGTCTGATCAGTTGCAGCTTTCCAAAGATTCATCCAAAGCTCTTCCCCACTCTTGCTATTAAAGTACTTTAATAAGGAACTTTCAGAGCTGAATGTGGTTTAAAAAAAAAAAAAATTGGGTGACACGTCCTAGAGTATTTTCAAAAAATGCCACCAATCTGTAACCTTTTATGAGATAGAAAACAAAAAAAGATTGCTGATTGTAGTTCTCCAGGCTGGATTTTTGTGTTGCAGACATTTTTTCATCATCCTGCTAGCTAACATCTCAGTGCAGAAGTTTTGGAGAAGTGAGGTTTGTTGGTCGGCAGTGATTGTATAGCCTTCTGTCTTGCCTGATTTGAGCATGCTTGGATGAGACAGTCCTCTGGGCAGATTTTTTAAAGTGATTCATGCCTTGTTGATGGTTGTTTGTTTGGCTGATTAGAGAATAGTTCTGTCTTATTTTTGTATTGGTTGCTTCCTGAATCATCAGTGATGCTAATAGCTGTGTGATGGGATGCCTTATTGGTAGGGTGTTGCACTTTCCCTGTGATTGTTGCATTGTAGTTGTTTTTTAGTTGTTCAGTTAATAAGGAGATGGTGCTATCTAGGTGTTGGTTGATTGCTGTGTGATGGGGGGAATGGTGTTGAATATTGGTCTGATGTTGGATCTTTGGTTATATCTTCTGATAGGTCCATAGATAAGGTTTAAATTTATATCACTGTGTTCTGACCAACTAGACTGAATACAGAAGAGGTATTAACGGGTTTTATTTATTACAAATTAATGGGCAACTGCAATGGCTGAAGTGTGTGGGCAGGAATTCAGTCAGTGTGGCTGGAGTCAAGGACTGGCATTGTTTGAGACCAGACAGGGAGCTAGGCCGGACTGACAGACCAAGTCACCAGTGGCAGGATGGTGGCTGAAACAGCTGGACTGGAACTGGCTTGCACAGCGGCAAGGCAATGGCAAGACTGAACTGGTTGGCTGGAATCACCAGCAGCAAGGCAGGGGTATAACCAGGCTGGAGGATTGAACTCACTCAGTGGCCAGGCAAGGAGCAGAGACAAATCAGATTGTTGGCAACAAGCAGCTCCGGAGACAGCAGCAGCGCAATGACAGCCAGCAACTCCAGAGGCAGTAGCAACACAGCAGCAGAGCAGGAGATGAAGTTGCTCTACCCAGCTGAGGAGAACGGATCCAGGAGAAGCGATAGTGCAGCAGCAAAGCGGGAAGCAGGAGATGCAGCTGAGAGACATCCCGGGGGAAGCGGCAGCTCAGTGGCAAGGCAGGAAGTAGGAGGTGCGGCAGAGACAGGGTTCTGAGGAGAAAAGTCATCACAGGAGGTAGGGAGGTCATCTGAGGTGGCGTGCTCTGGGAGTACGGCTGGGAGAAGAGAACGGTTGTCACCAACAACCTGTTCTCTGTGTGGGTGCCTTTTAAACACTTGACTTTCCCACCATTTTCTGCGCGGAGTCAATCGCCTTTCGAGCTCTCTTTGCCACTGTCCACTGTCGAGTGCTGATTGGCTGCTGAGTCTCTTCATCAGAGACTCCACCAATCAGCGGCTCTGAAAGCTCTTTGGTTTTTGCTCCCTCACCAACTGTCATCTGGTTCTTCTCCTCCACTCCATCTTCGGAGTCCTCGGACTCCATCTTTACACACTGCCTAGTCAGAATGACTAGGAATTCTCTTGCATTTTTTCATTGTAACTGCTTCTAGGATTTCACTGTTTCCCAGTTGAAGTTATGCCCAAGGCTTTCAGTGTGGGGGAGATGAATGAAGTTGTGTTGTGTCTTTTCACAGCTAGATGTTCATGGATACATTCTGCTAGTCTTCTGTGTGTTTGTTCTAGATAGTGGCATTCTCAGTCATGTCATTTCATTCTGTACATGACAAGACAGAAGGATATAAAACCCCTGCCAGGCAACAAACCTAATTTCTCCAAAACTACTGCATTGATGATCTTACCTAGTAGGGCAATGAAAAATGTGCAACCACAAAACCAAACTCAGAGAACTCCAACAACCCAAATGCTAACTCTGAGCTACATATCAAATTTAATTAAAGTAAACACAAACCCAATAATATGATTACTCTCCAACTGTGTATCATTTTTTTTCTTCCAGCACATTAATTTTTTTCATCTTGCTAAGAGAAGCCTTACAACTTGGAAGTCACTGAGAGTTATATTCCAGACTTTCAAATGCTGAATGAAGCCCTAAGATGTTAAATTGTGTTCCTCTAGTGTAGAAGTTGTGCAGGGAGTGACAGAACAGTATTCCAACTGCCGGATTCGTGCACAATGCACAGACATTGATCACCTCTGTGAACAGAGATAGGACAGCCAGCATTTTGTAAATGCAATATCATGTGGAAAGAATCTACATGTGTTCAGTTTGTGTGTACGTAAAGAGTATACAACATACAGCATGCCTTTGTAATTCCAATCATCCCACCACAAAGATGCTGGCCAAACAACATGTTGTTTATTCATTAAATTTATATCCTGCCTTTTTTCAGGCAACATGAATAATACTTGCTCCCCAATTTTTTCCCACAACTCCTATATCTAGAATATTTTGGGCTGAGAGAATAACTGGCCCAAATGCACCTATTGAGCTTCCATGGATGAGAGTGGATTTAAAACTTTGTTTCTCCAGTCCTGATCCACCACCTTAACCAGCCTGAGAAAGACCCACCAGAAAGGATATTATACTTCCTTCTGCTGGGTGAAAAAAATATGCTGGAGATCATTCCTGAAGACCGCTAAAGTTCCTAAAGAAAGCTTCACCCAGTACATTTAGCCATATATTGCATTTGACTTCATTGTCTTATTCTAGGATTTGAAAGATGAATGTGCTTAGAAATCTTTTCCAGATGAATGTGCTTAGAAATCTTTTCCAGAACATCATGCTAATACACAGTGGAGCCATGCAAGTGAGAATATTAGTGAGGCTTCCATGTATGTTCCCGCCTACTACACATTTTTAGCCCCCATTCCTCTTGACAAATTTTCAGCTGAGCTGCTATTCATTTCCAAGTAGAACTGGGCTAAGAAGAACAAAGTTCCCATCCATTTATCTTACCTTACTAAAGCTAACCTTGATATTCAATAGTTATGGAGAAGGGAAAGGAAGCATTGGAGTATCATGAAAAACAAATGAAATAAGATAAATAAATTATACCGTCCAACATCTGCTTTGAGTTTAACAAACACTCTACATGTTTCCAACATCATGTCTACTACTTGAGGATTACATTCCATTTCTGATTGTACAATCAGATGTGATCCATCATTAGCTGATAGCAAAGCAATGGTACCAATGAGTCCTAAATACTCTCCTTCATTGGCACATTTTGAAAAGGGGGGGAGGGGAGGATGTTAGGTTCCTTCCCTCACTTTAGCTATCAGTAGAACATGTGTTCTTCCAGTGTCTGTAGGCATTTGCTTTTTCTTTTGATAATTCATAATCCTTTCTGCCTCCTAACTTGCATTTCATTTAGCTAAGCTTGGAGAAAACCCCCTGAATGCAGTTACATTGGCATGCAAGTCAACAACCTTGCAACAATCTCACATTTTGATGGAGATAATTCACTTTACCACCAACCCTGATCTGATACCATGAAGAAAAGTAGCTTCTCACATCTCAGTTTTTGCAGATAGTTCCCAAAAGCAATTGGCCCTGTTGTAACCACCCAGATAGCAAACTATCTCAATGAATTTTTATACCTCACATTTCATTCAGGAGCTGCAGGAAGCATCCATATTGCTCCTTCTTCCTATTTTTCCCCACAGTACACTTGGGAGGCCGGTTCAGCTGAAAGAGAGCAACTGGCCATGGTGACCCAATAAGCTTCTGTAGCTGAGACCCAGGTCTCCCCAGTGCCACTCCAACATCTTGACCAGTACATTTTGAAAACCATAGTACTATAGATTAGGAAAAGCTTTTTGTAATTTGTTCTTGGTTTTATCTTGGTTTACTTTTCTTTTTAATTCTGTATCCCCATCAGCATCATGTTTTTAAGTTTTGTTTTGAAAAAATATATATAATTTATATATATTTTTATATATAATTTAAAAAAACACTAAGAACATGTGCATAGCAGTCATATATTTTAAATCAACATTGGGAAGAGGGCAAGATTAGGCGGGAATGCATTATTTTCTTCTAAATCAAGTCAAATATAATCCTTTCATTCTCAGTGGTTGAGCTTTTTAATGGTTGATTTTTACCACATAATTTATCATTTTGGATGTAGTCAGAGATTTCAATAGTCAGCTTCTCCAGTAGACACTTGGGAACATACAGCATGATGTGCTACCTTATGTACCTAATTTTGTTCCTCCTCCTCCTCCTCCTCCCCCTTTTTAACTTACTTATGAATTTCTCTAGCTTTCTGAATATTTCACAATGTATGCCAAGTAGTGCAACCATTGAATCAAATAAATTGCCTGAGAGAAAGAACTGTTAAGTGAAGAATTTGATTGGAAAAGTTTTCTTCTTTTGAGAAAAGCAGAAATGTGCAGTACATCAAAGCCAAGAGCCCAGCCTTTCCAGACTGAACTATTAGGATGAATTAGAAATCGCCAGGCTTTGTTTTGCCCTCCAGCTTTGTAGCTCATTTTAAATTTGGGATTTTGCCCTTTTTTAAAAACCAAATTAGTTCGCCAAGTGCTATTAATCGTTGCATCTTGTCATTAAAATCCCCAGGACTTTTTCATGGCAATGCTAACACTCTGAGCCAGGTTTAGCAAAAATCAACATCTCATTTTTATGCCAACTTGAAACTGGTGGCATAGAGGTAGTATTTATTCTACTTGCATCCTGTTTTGGAGGAAGAAAAACTGCTCACTGAGGGGCTCAAGCTGGTTAGCTTTCAGTATCTATCTTGCAGATGAATGTCGGTGACAGAGTGGGGATCCAGAAATTATTTTCTCCATTGTTGTATTAGTTACTGACCCTGAAGTTTCCTTTGCCTTCCAGGATCTATCTCTGCTCATTAGTTTGAATTACTGACAGTTTTCTTTCTCAGAATGCATTTTTCATATGCTTTTTGCTTGGGACACGTACTAGCTGTGTCCACAGGACATATTTACCTATATGGAACTGAATCATGCTTTACTTTATTAACACAATTGCCTGATTTTATGCCATACACCACATGATAAACTAAATACTTGGGCTATGTAGCTATCCAGATTCAGTCTCCAAAGGGTGCTTCCAGGGTTTGGGGAGGAACACACCTCACTGCAACACTTAAAAGTAGTTGTGTTTCCTAGGGCCACACAGACAGGTGTTACATTCAGGTTCCTGTCCTGTCCAAAGCACTTCTAGGAGATGGAATCTGAAGTCTTATACACTCTGCTAAGTACATAGGCTGGGTTTGTGCAACACCTGGAGACCCACAGATTAGCCACCCAGATTTTAGCTCAGCACATTGTGTGAATCCAGCTCCTGCAATATGAGCCATAAGTTGGTCTCTGTGAGTCCTAATAGATGCCTCTGACATACACTTACTCTTACATAGTTTTAATTGTTTGAATTAAGGTTTGGAACCATGAACATTCAGTATGTACACATAAAGGCCATCATGTCTTTGAACAGGGACTTGAATTAAGTGACCGTTGAATTTATGTGTATCTGGTTTATTTTTTTTAATCTGTTCAATCATGTCCAAATCTCAGAGACTGCCTGGACACATCCCTTTAGTGATTTGCCTGCTTCCTAGGGCTAAGATAGAATGACTGGCCCAAGGTCTCCCAACTGACTTTGTGCCTAAAGCGAGACTAGAACTCATGGTCTCCTGGTTTCTAGCCTGATGCCTTAACCACTGCACCAAACTGGCTGTCATGTGTATGATAACTTTGCTCTAACAAAATATTTAATGGAAAACTTTCTGTAACATTTTGAGAGGTTTCTTTGTAACTTTTTTGATCAGATGTTCATTAACTTGTTTAAATCTGTGTTTTTAAAAAGTCACTGTGATCCAATAGCTACAGAAAAGCAAACTGGTCTTCATCTGGAAAACAGGTAGTCACAGAAAATTTTTAAAAAGATTATGTAACCTTTTTTTAAAATAATAATTTCCTTTGCTGCTATAGTTGGGCTCACAGATTTTCTTAAATTTATGTTGCTTTATCAAATAGGGTGGGTGAGATATATCCTCTATGGTTTATTCGACATTTTCCCCCATTTTTCAATATATTCAATAAAATCCTATAAATGTGTATTAAAAACCATGTCCCACTGTGTACAGTGAATTCCCATGTAACCATATACAGAAGTGCAACCTTTTAAAAATTCAAATAATGGCCTTCTGTATACTCATAGCTGCATTTAATAGATTTTTGACATCTGAAAATAGTTTATTTTATGCTGCACTTTCATTCTGGAACCTTATTTAGTTGGGTGCCATGGAAGTGTTTCCAGACAGTTCTTTATTTTAAGGATTATCCCTTATTTCAAGACATCAACGCTCCACAGAAGGCAAATATATGTGCCTAATTTTGGAACACTCCAGCTACATCACATTTCATAAAACAACCACACCAGCTCAATTGTAGCTTCTGCTGTTGGAATTTCAATGAGGCAACTTTGGGACTATGCAAGGCTTTGTCTTTTTGGAACACATTATTCCTGCTGAGACATTTGTCACCAAGCTGTGGAATAGTTTCAAAAGGTTGTTTTAACAGCTATTCTCAGTGTTCCATTAAAAAGAGAGAGAGAGAGAGTTATGGAACTAAATTGACTTGACCTATGTCGTCAAAAATTGCACAGATTGGCTATTTGTAGAACAAATTATTGCTCAGGTGGCTCATATACATTTGAAATAGGTCTCCATCTACTCCTAAATAAGTCTGCAATTAAAAAAAAAAAAGAATAACAGCAGATGGTTTGTTGGAATCTCCCAGCATCTTCTGCTGCACATCTTCAAATTGCAACTTGAAAGATAATGAGGAAGAAACTACTGAGCTGTTAAGCTGCTAAATGGCCTGCAGTGACAACACCCAGCATGGGCTGGACCATAGTATCAATGAAGATGTAACCAGAACTTCCACCAGCTCTGGCGGAATGGAAGATGGCCAATGCTCAGGAATTCTTGGAACTGTAGTTCAGCAATATCCATCACCTTTCTAGCCCTATATTAGAGACTCAATTTTCAGCAGGCGCCATTCAGCTATTTTGGGCTGGTTAATATCATAATCCGAGTCCCAGCAACTCACTCCTGTGGGAAAGGACCCAAAAAATGTTCTATGATTCCCCTTTGGGTTTGACTGACAGTAAAACAGCCAAGCAAGAGAAGCAACCTTTCGATTGATCACAGAGACCTGGCTGCTGATGAGTTTAGATGGCTGGCTCTGGTCTAGAGATCTATCAGTATGATCAAATGGCTTTCTCTTAGGGGGGTTGGCAAAGCTTGCCTAGCAGACCATGTGGGAACTGGGTTCCTATATACGAAGCCTGTGCAGTACTGTTTCATTACAGCAGTTTCTGTTGTACACTATCATGCCCAGAAGACAGGCTCTGGCTTGTCTATATTATGAAGGTTATCACAGAAATGAAATCATCTGATAGGAGGGAAGGGAATAATTGCACCATTTTCTGCATTTCCATCTTTTTCTGCCAATAGATGGGGGGAGGAATCCCATAGGTAGTGGGAATCTCTAGGCAATTTTAAAACAGTGTAATGTCTCTCATTTTGTCCAAGAAAACTTCTTTCATTAGTCTGACTATTGAACAATTTGAGAGGTGAAAGACAGGGAACAGAAATGAATCAATGTAATTTTTTCCCCCCCAAAGGAAAAGACTAGCTTAATAACACAGAGCTGTAATGTCTGAGCAGACACAAGCAGCAGGTTCAGAATGATGGTTTTGTGTCAGCATCTGACAAGATGAAGATGTGGTGGAAAGATTATACATTACCTTGTGGATAGGTTTCTGTTAACTGGTTCTTATGAAACTGTGTCAGCTTCGTTCCGGTCCTTTTTTCTCCCTTCACCCACCTCTTTAGTAAGTCACTGGAGAGTGAAAGCATCTTTTCCTACTTATTTTGTTTTCATAAAAAGTGACATGGTGACAAAATACAAACTGTGCTCTGCTTAATTGCATGCATGTGAAATGGATCCAGGTTGAAATGCAATAATTAAAGCAATAAATATGTGCTAAAACAGTTAATCAATCCATCCACCCACCTGATATTTCTCACATAGACCACAATATCCAACCAAGTTAGACCCTTCTACATTTCCTTGGTTTCAACAAGAAGAAATTAAGCACATAAGGATTGGCAGAATCACGCTACAGAGTACTGGGCTATATATATAAAAAAGCAGCTCTCGTATTGTTCTGTGTTTGATGGGGTGTTAAGCGAGTGAAATGAAGACTCAAAAACAGAGTCTCACTCAGAGAACGACACTGCTAGCAGACAACAGTATTTTCCGTTACCCTTGAAGGCTCCTCCTTTAGGGGAAATATTTTGGGATGGTCCAATCCTGCTTTGCATTTTAGGGTCATGAGCTTTGGAGTATCTTCTGATAATACCATAGAGGTAGAAGAATCAAGGAAATTGGATAATTGTAGGGAGAGGAAAGTATGACATTGGGGAGTTACAGTTACAATGTCAGACTTACATACTGTATTTCGTAAGGAGAAGAGCAATTAACATCTTCTGCTTGTTTCCTCTTCTAGTTGTTCCCCCACACAGGTTTGGCCACACTATCCTTTGATCTGTAAGTGCTGCTGTTCAAAACCAGGCCAATAACAAGATTTCTATCACCCGTTATTTAACTAATTGAGAGGGGAGACCTAGTAGGTATGACTAAGACCTGGGTCAGAGATCTAGAGGCTGTTAGTTTCTCCCTGACGTGTCCTTGGATATTTGGCATAGCATCAGAGCAGATCAAAGGTAGTTGCTGGAATCTGTACAAATTCTCTTTTTTCCTGAGCCTTCCTGTCCACTCAAATGCCAATTTAGAGTCTTTGAATTTTGTACTGGTTGTGTCATGAGCACTGATGGTGAGCAGGAGGGCGCCCCTGTCCAGGGGGGAAAATGCATGCGTAGTAGTGAGGAGTTGAGCAGCCATTCAAAGAGACACAGAACAGACCCACCTTGACTTTATCTGTCTGGGTTTTATCTGTCTGGGTTTTCCCACGCTTCTTCAGTTTGTTAGGATTCTGTCTTGTGTAGCAGTAATAAACAGTAGAGACCTACTCCTCATCTCAGCGTGGTTCCTGACTGTTAGGACATCAATCCTAACAAACTCCTACTCCCATTGAAAGAGGGAGGAACAAAAAAAAAAAAAGGAGAGACATTTGGGAAAATGTCTTCGGAAAACCAGGAAATTCGGCAAGCCATCCAACAACTCGCAGCAGCCTTGCAACAACACCAACAACAAGTAGATCTCCAGATCAACACATTACAAGCAGCTATGCTACAGCAGTTACAACAACCAGCTCCGATTAACCCACAACTGGTGCCAGCAGCAGCAGCAGCAGCAGCAGCTCCGCCAGTAGTCTTGAGATCCCAGGGCAGTCTACCAGAGAAGTTTGGAGGAAAAGCAGGACAGTTGAGAACCTTTCTCAAACAGTGCACAATGTTTTTCGATGGCAGACTGGCAGAGTTTCCAACAGACCGAACCAGAGTCACCTTCATTTTAAGTCTGCTAAAGGGCCCAGCAGCCAAATGGGCTATTCCCATGGTAGAGAACAACAACCCAATTCTCAATGACTACCAGAATTTTCTGGCAGGGTTCTGAGCACACTTTGATGACCCAATCAGAGAGGTCACTGCCAGCCAGGAAATTCGGAAGCTCAAGCAAGGCAACAAGAGAGTGGGAATCTACATTGCTGATTTCAAGCTGTTAGCAGGAGATTGGACTGGAATGAGAGTGCCTTGAAAGACCAATTCAAACAGGGGCTGGATGAAGAAATTAAAAATGAATTAGTGCGCCAGGGAACACCAGCTACCCTAGAAGGTTTATATCAGTTGTCTGTGGTCATAGATGCCAGGCTAGAAGAGCTCAGACAGATGCAGCCGGGGAGAGGCAGGGGCCTCAGAGCACTTCCAGGATTTCCAGCTCTCTCCGCAGCATCTCCTTACTCAGGACCAGAGGAGCCGATGCAGATCGGGGCAAGCAGGAGGCTTATTTCCGAGGCTGAGAGACAGAGAAGGAGAGAGAGACCCCTCTGTTTCTACTGCGGAGTCCCAGGGCATATGGTGAGAGCTTGCCCAGCGAGAAGCCAAGCAAATTCCGTAAGAGCCCCAGGGAAAGCAGCAGAACCAAGAGCCACCTCCACCTCTACTTCCAACCAGGGAAACTCCATCGGTCTCCCTCCACAGAGCTCAGCAGGGAGACCATCAATCAATTAAGAAGGGCTCATTATGAGGATTCCAGGCAATCCTTTTACTACTTACCAGTCATAATGCATGTAAACCCAGAGCACCAGGTCAAGCTAGAGGCCCTCATGGATTCCAGAGCTTCCACCAATTTTCTTGATGTACAGACTGTACAAGACCTGAACATCCCGACCATGGAATTGCCATGTCCCATAGAAGTTGAGACCATTGATGGCCAGCCCCTCAAGGCAGGACTGATTCGAAGTTTCACAGAACCTTCGCAACTAACAATGGGAGACCATATGAGTGGATCCAACTTTATGTTACTGCATCACCTTAATGTACCTATAGTCCTGGGCACACCTTGGCTGAAGATCCACAACCCATTGTTGAACTGGACTACGGGAGCAGTCTCCTTCCCAGCTAAGGAATGCCAGCACCACAAGATTCAAGCCACTCTTCTCTCTCCAGCAACCAACGCAGTCATGGAAGCAGGGGGGGGGGGTCCAGTTGCCAGCCAAGTATGCAGATTTTGCAGATGTTTTCAGCAAACAAGAGGCCACAGCACTAACCCCCCCTCCCCACCAATAAGGACTGTGATTGCACCATTGAGTTGATACCAGGAGCCAAGATTCCAGCAAGGAAACAATATCCCATGTCCACCAAGGAACTAGCCACCTTAAAAGATTACTTGGATTCTAATCTCCAAAAGGGTTTCATCTGACCATCTACTTCCCCAGCATCTGCTCCTACCTTCTTCGTACCAAAGAAGCCTGACCCATTGGCACCGGCAGCTCAGGAGGTACCCATGAGAGCGGTGCATGATTTCAGCTCCCTCAATAAGGTCACAACCAAGGAAAATTACCCACTTCCCTTAATATTTGATCTGCTAGATTGCTTACAGAAAGCACACATTTTTACTAGGTTGGACCTCAGGAATGCATACAATCTGATCCAGATGAAAGAGGGGCATGAATATCTGACTGCCTTCGATACCAGGTTTGGTAAATTTGAGTACCTTGTTTTGCCCTTTGGCTTGACTAATGCAGGAGCCCTATTTTCCCAATTTATGAATCAAATTTTATCTGATTTACTAGATAAGTATCTGGTCATTTATCTAGATGACATATTAATATTCTCTGAGGATGCTACAACTCATGTAACCCATGTACATAATGTCTTACAAAGACTGAGAGAACCACCTGTTTGCCAAGCTAGAGAAGTATGCCTTCAATTTAACTGAATTACATTTCCTGGGCTACAGAATATCAACAGAAGGCATATCCATGGATCCTTCAAAGGTCCAGGCAATTCTCTCTTGGCAACCCCCCCGAAATGTGAAAAATGTACAAAAATTTCTAGGATTCTCCAATTTTTATCAAAAATTTATAAATAAATGTAGTGACAGGGCCCAACCCCTCACACAGCTTTTGAAGAAAGGATCAAAATTCATTTGGGGGGAGAGGGAGCAAGCAGCCTTCCAAGAATTTAAGCAACTCTTTGCATCCCAGCCACTTTTAAAGCATCCTGATCCCATGAAGCAATTCATAATGCATTCAGTTGCTTCAGATTTTGCTATCACTGCTGTTTTATTGCAATATACTGACAAAGAAAGGAAGACACTGCTTCCTTGTGCATTTTTCTCTCGCACACTCTCACGGGAAGAGAGAAACTATGATGTTTTTAACAAGGAGTTGCTGGCAATTAAAGCAGCATTTCAAGAGTGGAGGCACTGGCTAGAAGGTGCAACCTTTCCTGTGAAAGTTTGCACTGATCACAAGAATTTACAGCTTCTACAAAACACCAGATCCCTCACCCCACGCCAAATCAGATGGAGCCAGTTTTTCTCCCATTTCAATTTTGTTATTTCTTATGTTCCTGGGGCACAGAACTGTTTGGCAGATGCCCTCTCTCAATCCATTCAGGCAACCCCCGCTACTCACCAGGAGGTCCAGGCAACCTCACAACTTTGATCGGTCTATGAGGGGGAACCAGACAGAGATTTTAGCAGCAGGCAGACAAGCAGAGGACCTATTTACATGAGTCAGAGCTCAGCAACAACAGGACCCGTATGCCAGGGCCAGGATGGATGACCTACAGAGAGGCCCGCAAGACACTGCCTCCACATTTAATGTGGAAGCAGGAATCCTCTGGCATAGTGGGTGATTATACATTCCCCCTCATTGAGGGAAGAAGTACTGAGACTTTGCCATGACCATCAAACGGCAGGCCATGGAGGTGTTTTCAAAACTCTCCATAGAGCTCTGAGAGACTACTGGTGGCCTAAGATGACTGCAGACATAAAGGGTTACATTGCTTTTTGTCATACCTGTAGATGAGCCAAGCCTCTCCCAGGGAAGCCCACAGGACTCTTGCAACCCCTACCCACCCCCAGTAGGCCTTGGGATACAATTTCCATGGATTTCATCACTGATTTACCCCCGGTCCAGGGGCTGACTTCCATACTAGTGGTGGTGGACCTTTTCAATAAAATGGCGCATTTTATTATTTGCAAGGGCCTCCCATCTGCACAAGCCACAGCGCAGTTGTTTATGGACCATGTTTTTAGGTATAGAGGCATGATAAATCACTTGGTGAGTGACAGAGGCCCTCAGTTCACTTCCAGGTTCTGGAGGGCCCTTTTCCAGTCATTAGGGGTCCAGGTCCACCTATCATCATCGCATCATCCTGCTAGTAATGGGCAAGCTGAGAAAATTAACCAATGGTTACAGCAGTATCTCAGGTGTTACACCACTTATCAGCAAGACAATTGGCCAGCCCTGCTCCCCATGGCAGAATTTACTTATAACAACTCTGTGCAATCCTCTACCAAGATGTCTCCTTTCCAAGCACTCTACGGGGTTAACCCTCAGGTGTCACCCACCTCCTCCCAGCAGGGAATTGTTCCAGCCACAGCTGATTTTCTTAAAGAGCAACAAGCCACACAGGAGTTGTTAAAGGAGCAGCTGAACAGGGCAAAGAGTGCTTACAAGAGAGCTGCAGATGCTCACAGACAAGAGGGGCCAGCGATTGCGGTAGGAGACAAAGTGTGGCTCTACCAAGTTTTTTACCTCTACCAGACCTTCCAAGAAGTTGGACTCTAAGTTTGTGGGCCCTTTCACTGTGGTACAGCAGATAAATCCAGTGGCTTATCGTTTAAAGCTACCAGCATCCATGAAAGTCCATCCAGTGTTTCACAGAGCCTTGCTAGCCAAAGACCCTCCCCCAAGTACCTTACGATCGCAAATGCCCCCCCCTCCAGTAATTGTGGAGGGGGAGGAGGAATATGAAGTTGAGGAAACTCTGGACTCTAGGAGGAGGGGAAGGGGCATCCAATATTTAATACACTGGAAAGGGTACCCTGAGGAAGAGCACACGTGGGAGAATGCCAGAGATGTGCACGCACCAGCACTGGTTCAATGATTCCATCAGCTTTTCCCTCACAAACCCAAGCCTCGCACTCTACCAGAGATTCCTCACTTGACTGAGCAAGCAGAGGAATCCCAAGCAGAGGAGTTCGTAAGTTGGCAACCTCCACCCCCGCCTGAGGCCAGAGAGAGAGGAGGAGGGGGAGCCACAGCCCACCACCTCGGGCATGCATTTCCCAAGGGGGAGGGGGGAAGAATCTTCTAATTATCTAGCTATTTTCCAGCAGCAGCCACCTGGGCCAGAAGCGTTATCAGACCTGGAGAGCAGCACTGATTCGTCCTTGGAGGAGTTTTCCTTTGAAGAATTTCCATCGTTGCCCAGTTCCCATGGGAGCTTGGAGGGGGAGATGGACTCTCATGAGACCTCTGGAAGGGAGGGGGCTGAAATGGAATGTGAATCTGGAGGGGAGGGTGATGTCATGAGTACTGATGGTGAGCAGGAGGGGGCCCCTATCCAGGGGGGAAATGCATGCGTAGTACTGAGAAGTTAAGCAGCCATTCATAGAGACACAGATCAGACCCGCCTTAACCTTTGGGGTTTATCTGTCTGGGTTTTCCCACGCTTCTTCAGTTTGTTAGGATTTTCTGTCTAGTGTAGCAGTAATAAAGCACTAGGGACCTATTCCTTGTCTCAGTGTGGTTCCTGGCTGTTAGGACAGGTTGCTTGAGACAGTGGTCTTATCTCTCGGGTTTGGTGGGGAAAGATTGGGCTGGTCTATAACTTCTGGTGGGGAGTGATGCATAGAGGCAGCCAAGGCACTCTGGCTTGTGGAAAATCTTAATAATTTCAAGGCGGGAGGTGGGATGAAGCAAAGGCTACCACCAATGTGCTGCTGCCCCACAGCACCTCTCCATATAAAGGGTTGTAAAGTGTGAAATTGTCATTGTGGCATTTCCAAAAGAGGCCGAACTTTTAACAGGTGATTAATTGGCCTGACTCTCCGAGAGAGGCGGAAGTCCCAAGGCATTATGGGAACATGGAAAGGCAGCATTGATCTCAAATCAGTACGTCTCTTGCGCGTGAAAAAGGCCTTTGCATTAGTGCCAAATCCATTATTAGTAGCTTTATTGGGAAGAATAAAGCCTAAGTCAAATACAATAACTGATTCCTGATTCTTATTTATGCAGACTCTGAGTTCAGAATGGACTGCAACTTAATGACAGCTTAATGTAACATTTTTCTGCAGATTCCACTGCCAATGGGTCTTTACTGAGCAACTAGACTTTGCAGATGAAGGCCCTGATTTCTGAACACTTTTCCCACAGAAAGTTATCTCCTCCCCCTCAAAAGTCTTTCTGCTGGTAGGCAATGATGCTTTTACCTTGTGAAGTGTGGAATAACTTTAGTTTTATTCAGGCTCATGTTTTACTCTCTCTTTTTTTGGCTACTTTTATATATTCAATATTTATAGCTTATTTTTATTGTATTCATTATACTATTATGTCTGCGATATTTTAAGTAGTCATGGTCCTGAAGGGTAAATTAAATCAGTAATACATAATAAAGTAAGTTAATGGGTGGGATATGAGTTCCCAGGCTCATCCTCCATCCAATTATGGCACAAACATGTCCCAACATGTTTTAGACAACATGAATGGCTGCCTTCATTCCCTCCCCAAGTAGAGTTAAGGTACCTTTTGGTGGGTGTTGATCATCTCATTGATGATGTAGCTGATCAGCAGCTAGGACCTGCTCAGCGCTTGTTCACCATTTTAGGCTGCTGTAGACATGCCCCCTCCTGCCTGTCACAGAGAACTGCCCTTCATGGCCATTTTGGGCTGAGCCACTGAAGAAACCAGACACCTTGCTTCCGCAAAGGCATCTGTCCACAAAATACCTGATCATAACTTTCTGAAGCACTGGTCAAGTCTGATGTGGTTCCTTAAAGACATGGGTGTTGTGCTTTTTTAAAAAGAGCACTACACTTGTTTTTTAAATGTGTTTCTGGTGCACTTTTGAAAGAGTGCTAAAACCATGTTTAAAAAACAGGACTACAAAGCACTATTCCTATGCTGCGCAGAGAGTCAGTGGAAACTGGGAAAGAGAGTTGGGTTCCATCAGTTGCATGTGCTGGTTCTGTAACCAGTGAATGAATTGCAGGTTTTCCACTGCTTCAGCTGAGAAGGGATTTGGTGTGGCTATACTTTTTATTGTTTTACTACTTCTGGAGTGGGAGAACCACTCTGCCTACTCTTGTTCCTTTAGTTTCTTCATGGGCTACTTCTGAGTAGAGCCAGCCACAGCCACTTACGACAGCACTGCCATTTCCTTGCAGCAGTAGTTGGGGATGGAGCTTGCTTGTTACAAATCATTCTCTCCTGCTTCACCACCGGCTCTTCCTCACCCACTATGCCCTGTGGCTAGGCTATTTATGGACATGGGTTTAGTGCTTTTCAGAAGAGCGCTAGACTTCTGTTCAAAAATAACCAGCAGAGAAATAACACCTGCATCCTGTTAACTGGGCAATGTGACATTCTAAGTACCTGCTACATTTATCCAACCATGACCCACCACATGTTAAGGACAGCAAGGGGTGGTTGTTATTCCTACTGGCAGGTTATGCTCAGTGGGAGGGGAAATGAGGCCAGGAGAATCTACCAACCATTTCCCTTGATTTGTCCTGCCTTAAAACTGTAAGTACTTTATCAATCACTGGCCCGCTTATTGAGACCAAATAGGGATCAGCAAGGAGGAGAGGACCATTTCTGGCAGTATAAATTTTCTGCCAGGTCATGTCCTAGAGCACAGCACTTTAACATGGCCATCTGGCCGTGCCCTGCCAGCCCTGCGTGTCGATGGCACTGAGTAAGGGAGTTTGTGAACTAGGAAAAGGTAAGCTAAGGCTCCGCATAGGAAAATGCTTAGCTGGCCTCCTTCCAAAGGACTGCATATGAAATAAAACTATTTGAATGCAAACCATTTGTAAAGCCCTTGCTGACTGCCTAACAAATGATAATATAAAAATCAAACATGACACTCTACCTGTAGGACCCGACTTTGACAGATGGAGCTGTGTTTAAATAGCTTCTTGTTGCCAGTTCCAATCAGGGAAAATACACAAAAGCAAAGCTCCAAAGGGGAAAGAAAAGTGTTCTGTTCTGGAAACAGACTAGGAGAGGGGTAAGAGCAAAGGGCAGGCAGAATCCAGTTCCTTTACTGTGGTGTCAGTAGGAAAAAGGCTTCTGAGAAACAAGTGATTAATGGGTGTCTGAAGGGGTGGGGCAGCTAAGATAATAGATTCTATCTGTGCAAATAAAGAGAAGAAGCCTCGTTGCATGCACAGTCTGTGCAATGCAAAGGGGCTAGGTTAGGCTGGGTTTTAGCCTCCCAGGGAGCTATTTTCCCCTCAAATTGGTAGCAGATTCCATCAGCTATATTTCAGGGATGAAGATCAAACGCATGTCTAATAATACTGAAGAAGATGATGACAATGGTAATGATAACAGTTCTCGCTGAACCTTCCCCCCCCCCTTGTTTTCTTCTTTTTTTCCTTTCTTGTTGTGCTTATCAGTTTTGTGGTTGTGTTGATGTTGTATGTATTTCTACTTGTCTTTTGTTGATTAGTTCAGCAAAATAAAATGAAATGAAATAACCTTTAAGTGTAACACACTATGAATATCTGAGTGTTATACACCTGCTTGCCAGAATTAGTAAGCATACTGTATCTTGACTGCTGGCTTACAATTGAGGAGCCAGGGGAAATTTATTGTAGCTCCAGTGCTACAACAACCAAAGCAACAGGGGAAAGCTGGTTCTTTGGTTCATACCTTCCGCTCTACATCCATGAAAACTTTGTAGCAAGGAAAAACTGATCTTTCAGCTTCATAGAAAAAAGGAAGGGAGGGGGCGTTTTGCTGTACTGTGGTCAGGGGCAGATTGGGCAGAAACCAAAAGAAGGCATACTGGGAGATGTATAGGTTAAATAGGACATGAGCTTCTAGCTAGGAGGAAAGTTCATTGACTTAATGGGCTATTGCTGGATCAACTGCAAAATTATTAGAACAGGACAGCTGCCACTCAGGAGAGAAGAGAGGAGCCTGGTAGACCAGGAGGGGAAGGCTGCTCAGGGTAGTGACCAGCCGCTGGAGTGGAGGGGTGTGCCAGCCAATCAGATCTGTGGCTGCTCCCAAACTGGAAGGAAGCATGAGACCATCCACTCTGAAGGGCTTATGAGGGCTTGGATCAGAAATTCCTGTTTTGAATTGAAACCGGACAACACAGATGCACGTTGCATTTGTAAGTGGAAGGAGAAGGGAGTGTGGATGGCCCATACTGGAGTGGGCTAAACAGAAATTGTGGATCTGCCCTAAGATTAGGACCACAGTATGTCAAAAATCAAAATCCTCCTCTCTCCCATCATGACCAAGATATACCCAAAGCTTCTATTTACCAAAGCTGTGCACAAATTTGTCTTTTTCTTTCCTTGGAAAGGAGGCTTCTGTTTTTCTTCTCTATTTTTTTCAGGGTGAGAGCATCTTCCAAATTTCTATTGGTGGTGTTTTGGTTACAATAGCACTGAGGATACAACTGTCAGTGCTGTAGGTTCTATTGCTCATCTTTCCATCATTCTGTAGTATTCCAGGATACCTGCACCTCCCAGTCTTAACTGGCCCAATGAGAAAAGTTCTTCCTGAAAATTTCCTATGGATTTAATTGAATAGTGAGAAGCAGGACATCCACATACATTTTGTAATAAAGTTCAATTCTTTGATTTCAAATGAATAAACATTAAAGCCAAGTAGAATAAAAATGTGCTTGCAGTCCACCTGAAAATCCAAAATGACTTATTATTAAATGTATTATTATTAAATTATTAAATTATTAAATTAAATTATTACATGTACCTATTACAAGTAACAATGTTTTTCTCCATTTTTACTATTGTTTTGAGTGGAGATGACTATAAATTCCTAGAATAATGACGTATGGCTCACTTATGAGTAAAGACAGTGTTACATACTTTTCCTGCAGCAAAACCAAGTTACAAACTATTTACAGCAGTCCCATAATGCCCATCTATTGATCAGCCTGATGCATGTTAATATATGGTGAGAAGAGGTATAAGAATAATCTTTTAGCCACACTTTTAAAAACAGAATACTTTCCATGGCCTTAAGGAGAAAATGACCTAATTTAGCACTTCTGATGAAGATGATACTTTATAAATGAGTTTAAGACCATTTCTCAATTAGGTTTACTTAAGTAATTAATCAATTAAGTCCACGTTTCTCAGTTGGACAAATCTGTTGCTTCTGAGTTTGCAGCTTGTTTTGTCTCATTTGCACACACACCTGCCTACACACAAATAATTATGTGTGTATTTTTGTGTGCTATTTTCCTAGGGTACTTTTTTTGCATACATTTCCTAATTATCAATGCAATGGAAAATTTTATACAAGCACATTTTAATACTCGTTTCCTTCATATGGAGAAATGTATCACTAAACTCAGAGGAGGATGAATATAGTGACCCACTGATTCACAAAGTCTGAATTGAACAAATATAAAATCAGAATGTGTACTCTGGAAGATCATGTACAAGTTCAGATAATGGGCAACTTTGACAGCCAGCTACTATGACCCACCTAGCACTCTGAGAGCAGGTCCTTCTGAACTGTTTCTTTTTCTCGATTCACTGCAGCCTATGGGTGGCATACATTCAGAAAATCAACAATTATAGTCAGATAGCAGCTTATGTTGCAACAATGGCCAGGATGAGCCACCCTCTGGGACTGCAATTGTTAGCAATTGTTTGATTTGTATCAAGTAGAAATAACTGAAGATCAAACTATCCTTTAGTTGGTAAGAGCTCTCAGCTGGATAACCCATTTAAATCAGACAGCTGAAAAGAGGAAAGAAGAATAGTGTTTCTTGGCTTATTTCCATCCCTCTGACAACAATAGATTACTTCCTACAGCACATTAGCATTAATTCTGTTTTATTAATATTTATGCCCTAATATGGTTGGATAGTTCTAAAGTTGTTTGCACATAAGCAAAAGATCTCACAAGAGGCAATCTGTAATCCAAAATAATGATGAAAATTAATTGCAATGCTTAAAGGTTTTGTTCCAGTTCATATTTTAATGTCCAAGTTTAATGACTGGTATGGTGGTACACTGAAAGATTCCATTATGTTCAAAGTCCTATTAGCTGAGACATAATGTAAATTCATCATTTCAGGCACTTTCAAATCTCATTCTGACCTGCAATGCTAAAATCTGATATGGGTACCTCATATGTTTGTGAAGATAAGGAAGGTAGGGGTGTGTGTGTGATTCTGAATAAGTGCTGCAATCTGCCATGCTTACTTGCCTTCCAGCAGATTTTATACAGCTGCATTACACATGCTACCAAAGTGATCAGGAAGAACAAATGAGTTCTGTTAACTTTTCCTTCCTGCACCGCTTTCAGAAGTCAGCTTGACCTCTGGTAGCTTCATAGACATGCCCATGTGGTTTCTTGACAGCTTTATGGAAGCAGTTTTTGATTGCCTTCAAGTTTTTTTTTTCAACTTCTTGATCTAACCTATAGATATAGGATTTCCTGGTGCTCTCCTAGCAATCAATGCCTATCTTATCTGATTTTTTTAAGATTGGTAGGCACTGGAATGATAAAGTGATCATTTCTCAAAGTCTCTTAACTTTGCTGTAACATGACCAGCTTCCATTTCTTTCCAGAAATAAGTTCTGTTCATTTTATTTGTACATTTTTGGCTATATTGATATTTATATTTTTCCTCTACATAATTCCAATTTTCACAAAATGTCTTATGACCACAGAGAAAACTCTGAAATGATGCAGCCACTACCACTTTTATACACAAGTAGTGGCAGTCATATCAGAAGTCTCAGTTTATGCAAGATATCAGCTCTTATTTTACTTACAATTGTGCAATTGCCCAGTATCTTGAATGTGTGTCAGTACCTGGCTTCGTACCTCCTAGCTGGTGGGTTGTAGGCAACAGCATGTTAGTTTGCAAGGTAGTGTCTAAATGAGTTATTTGAAAAACATGTTTGGCTGATTGTATATGATAAAAGATTGAAAGAATTAGTGAAGTATACAATGTGATGACAGGTTCTCAATGTTAGACAGGATTATTTAGATCATTTAGTAATTGCAAGAGTGAACGTTGGAGAAAAAAATGGACATGGAAGAAAAGGAAAGAAATGAAAAATGAGAGTGAAAGTAGAACAACCCTGGGAAGATAAAGTAAAAGTTCTGTATGAAGAATTATTAAAAGATAGATTAGTATCTAATCAGAATGAATGGAAAATAGACTTAAGGAAAAAAGATGTGGAAGTTGTAAGAAATATACTACAGAGTAAATCAAAAGTATGTTGAGTTACACTGATAGGAAGTGTGACAAAGGATGCTTGGTGAACTGCTGTAGTGACAGAGGTTGTGGGTGAGAGCGATTATGTTCAAAAAATGATTGCTAGAAAAAAGAAGACAAGAGAAATTTATTGTATAATGAGTATGCACAGAAAAAGGTAGATGCAATAAATGAAGTCCTAAAAAGCAAGGAATGGTTAAGATTTTAAAAGGTAGAGAAAATGCAGAGCAATTTTGATGGGAAAAAATTTTGTTTGGGCATGAAAAGAGCTAAATAAGGAGCTTCCAGCAGAGTGGATGGAATTAAACATAAAATAATCTCACCCATTTTACAAATGTATTCCCTACCACCTTTGTGAGAACTCAGATCTTGGAATAGAGAAAATATTAGACAGTGGCTTCCTGAAAGGGATGCTAATAAAGACGCAACTGTCAAACATTCATCCAAATTTTCATCCTGGTACTGTCATTATAAAAAACATAGAAGCTTCACCCAGTACCTGGTTAACATAACCAGTGCATCACTGAGAAGGGCTTTAATGTCCCTTCACCTGCAGACCACACCCTCCCCATATCTCGAAGGGAGGTTTTGAAAGCTCCCTGTCGAACAATGCCTCTGTCCTTGTGATGCTGATCAAGTGGAGGATGTTATCCATTGTGTACTCCACTGCTCCATTTACAATGAGATCAGGACCAAATGATTAATGGCAGATGAACTCAAGAGCTCTGACCTTGAAAAACTGATTTATCTTCTTGCAGACGTGTTTCCAACTGTTAGCAACCAAGTTGCTACTTTTGCTCTGCTCTCATTTAAACTTAGGAAGAAATACTTAAGTTTCTTCGTTGTAGCTGTGGCTCTATTTTGTTGTAACCTTTTTTAATGCTTCTTTTATTATTTTATTTTATAATTTCATAATTTTATTGTGTTATTGTTATTATATTTTATTGCATTTTAATGTTATGAGCTGTGGTTACAAAAATAACCTTTACTTACTCACTGAAATTATGAAATGTTTGGGATGCATCTGAGGTGAGAGAATGCTGGAATACACTGGAAATTTGCATAAGAATTATTGTTATCCTACTCTGTGACATGAGTAGGATTGAAATGAATGTTATAAATGTTAATGTCAAAAAATGATGAAAAGAAAGTCATACATGCTCTGAAAATGTTGAAAAAGGGTAAGATTGCTGATGTAGATAGCATTACATGGAAAAATATTAAGGTATGGATGTGATATGCTTCTGGAGTGATTGTGCAACTTACTTAATATGCCTGAAGATTGGGAGAATGTTGTTTTTGCTGAAAATTTAGAAAAGTTGCAAGAGTGAATGCAAAAACTACAGGAGTATGAATTTGCTAAACTTACCTAGGAAATCAGCAGAATTCTGATTAAAAGGGCAATTGTGCAAAATTTGGAAAATGCAGTGTAGCTTTTTGATCTATAGGAAAAGTACAGACCACAGTTTTGTTCTTCAGCAGATCACTGTATGAATATGAGAAAGAAATTTTTCTGCACATGTGTATAATAAAGTGAGGTAGAGGTAAAGGTAAAGGTAAAGGTAAAGGTAAAGGTTTCCCTTGACATGAAGTCCAGTCGTGTCCAACTCTAGGGGGCGGTGCTCATCTCCGTTTCAAAGCCAAAGAGCCGGCGTTTGTCCGTAGACACTTCCGTGGTCATGTGGCCAGCATGACTAAACGGAATGTCGTTACCTGCCCGCCAAAGTGGTACCTATAAATCTACTCACATTTGCATGTTTTCGAACTGCTACGTTGGCAGGAGCTGGGACTAGCAACGGGAGCTCACCCCGTCATGTGGATTCGAACCGTTGACCTTCCGATCAGCAGGCTCAGCAGCTCAGCAGTTTAACCCACAGTGCCACTGCGTCCCTCTATAATAAAGTGAATTAGCTTGAATTATGAAAAACAGAGTCGAGGGTTAGTTGTGGAATGCAAAAGGGACAGTTTGATTAATTAATTAATTAATTAAATTTATATGTTGCCCGATTCCCAGCAACACTGGATGATTGACAGATTTAAAGCATCCATGAGAATACATGGAATGTTCAGCAAACGGCTCGACACAGAGCAGAAAGTAGAATAAGATGTGCATTGTCCTCTTGATTTTTCATGTATTTATGGATAAAAGTGTAAGGAATGATTGTGGTTCTGTTAGAAGTATGATGATTGACAATGTGAATGGAAGTGTACTTTTATCTGCAGACTGTGCCATCCTGTTGTCTGAGAACATCAATGATTTGCAGCAAGTAGATAAGTTAGATTGCATGATGCAATGGGAAGTACATACTTGAAAATTAATGTATCAAAGACCAAGGCAGTTGTGTTTGACAGGAAACATGAGTGAATGTTTGAAGCTATATATAAATGGCAAAAAAAAAAAAAAGGCAGAGCAAGTACATACATTTTTGAACCTTGGTAAAATGTTTACTAGAGTTGGAAAAATTGATAGAGAAATTTTAAGATAAATAGTGATAGAAAGGAAGTGGAGAGTATGTGGTCTGTCGTGAGGAATGAATGTTTGTCAAAAGCAATGAAAATGGCTGTGAATAAGAAGGCATTTCTGCTCACTGTGTTAAATCAAAGTGAGAATTGGGTATGTCAAATAAAAAGAAAAAGTAACTTGAATGCGGTAGGAACAGGATACTTAGGAAGTGTTTGTGGTAAAACAAAAAGAAAAGGGGTCAAGAATGAATGGGCTCTGAAGGAATGTATATTGATTTCAAAAGTAAGTACCAGTGGGGAAAAAAGTAAACGGAGGTGGTTTGATCTTATAGAGAGAAGCAGATCACAAAACAACCATATAAAGGAAGAGGGAAGGAGTTGAGAGCAAGCAGAAGACTGTAAAAGTCTTGGTTGGAGGGAAGTGATGGGATCCTTAAAAGGACAGCTGAGAACTTTAAAGAACAAAAGGCAATGTATAAAGTATGCATGGATTTGATGGAAGCAAGGATGGTTTACAAGGACAGAAAGATAGGAAGAAGTGTACTGCATGGTAGTGGTGCAAATTGTAATTACACACATACACAC
Organism: Candoia aspera; assembly: GCF_035149785.1. Taxonomy (NCBI): domain Eukaryota; kingdom Metazoa; phylum Chordata; class Lepidosauria; order Squamata; family Candoiidae; genus Candoia; species Candoia aspera. Next base: position 215,332,717 of record NC_086153.1, read on the forward strand.
ACACACATTTCTTATTCCATGTCTTTAATTTCTCTGGTTCTATCTATCTATCTATCTATCTATCTATCTATCTATCTATCTATCTATCTATCATCTATCTATCTATCTATCTATCTATCCAGTTTGTATAGCTGCCCCTCTCAACATGTAACTCTAGGTGGTGATCAATATTAAAAATAAAAATGGAACCAATTACAACAAAAAGTACAAAAAATAAAATACATAGCAGCTGAGGAAAATATCACAATAATCAATTATCAATAAAACCAGGAGATGGGTCCCTTCACACACTCGGGACTCCAGGCCCAGGCACTGACTACTTTTTATTCTTTTTCTGTGTGTTGAATAATATTGCTTTCCTCAAAATGGAATATGATCAATCTGTATGCATATATGCAGTTCTCCAGTCCAAAAGTAAAATATCTTTTATGGTCACTCTTCTTAACCTACTCAGACAAACAATTTTTGCAGCCAACTTACTTTTCACATAACTGTTCTACCAGAAAAGCCAGTGATATCAATTATATTGTCTCCTATCTGAATCACTTTGGACAACACAAATATTTCATTGTTCATTTCTTCTCTACCTTTTCCCCTTCTTCTTTAAATGTTAAAGTTTAATAATTGAATAGAGGTAATTCAAATGTATGGATAGATATAATATCAGGGAACAGTAAAATCCAAAGTACTTGTGACATCATAGAGGAGTTTGTGCCTGCACCTCCAGTCTTGAAAGGGTTATATATACTGTATATTCTAAGGCAAATACACTTGAAATTGTTTACAACAATTGCTTACTGTAATTACTAAACCTTGGCCTGAACACATAAGAATTCAGGCCTAAAGACTGCACTTTTACAGAAGGATAGGCCCATTTTCCAAAGCTTACTTTTTCTCACCTTAAGAAACTGAATGCATGGACATCTCACAGTCTGTGTAAAAAGGAGAATCAAAAAAACCTGTCTTGATTCTGTGTGGTATAAAAGAAGTCAGAGGAAACTCTTGCAGGCTTTCAAGGTTCTATTATTATATGCTACAACAATAAAACAGAGTTCTAATTGTCTTGGAGTGTCTGATTCCTCTCCTGGCCCACCTTGAAGGGCTGACACTTCCAAGGATGAAAATTCAAACTGACCAATTAGTGCCTTGAATGACCTTATGAGGGGTCTTCCTGGTGATTCCTATAATGTCTGTTTAGCTTGAGGCTGAGTCACTGGAAAATCAGCATGTGGCTTCGGGTAGGTTTTGGTTTGGGATATGCCCTTTGTTTAGAAGAATGGTCCAGAAAGTAGGAGGAGAAACTGAACCCATCTCTATAGTCCTAAATATATAATTCTCAAATCATCTGCTCTAAAAAAAATCTGTATTTTCCCTGAGGAATGTTTGGGGTATTGGAAAGAGGAAAGGGCTATCACATCTAGGCTGCAAAATCCACTAGAGTTAGAACTTTCTGGGTCTCCTTGCTGCCATCTAGTGGTTGTCTGGATTTTTGCAGCTCAAATTTGGTAGTCCTGAAATAAGAGATGACAGAACTATATTTTAGCAACCATAAGGGTTTCTTGAAAAAATGATTGGTAGGGAGCAGTGAAGTTACCTCCTTGATAAACCTTCCTGACAAGTGCTTCAATCCCTTGATAAAGAAGATCTCTCCAGGGAAGAGCTTCATCTATGACAACCATTTCATACAATCATGAACGAACTTCAAATTTTGTGTGACAAGCATGACTACTGTCTGAACCATGAAAGAATCAGACAGTTTTCTCTCACCATCTCTAGCACTTGTTCCAGTTCTATGAAGCCAGAAATGTCATGTCTGGAGAGATGGAATTCAAATGCTGGTACAGAAAGTAGCTTTTGCCATGGAAAATATGTATTTTGGAAATAACTATAACTATTATTCTCAGCCCTGGAGTTAGAGGTAACTCCATAAAAATATAAGCTGTATTTCACATGTCTCCATAAAAATATAAGCTGTATGTTGACCGTTCTTTATAATGCACACATATCTGCATATATGTTTATTGTATTCCAAGCAGCTTATTTAATGCTATGTTCACCCAGAACGCCATTCCATTTATGAAAAGCAATGATTGAAGCATGTTACAATTGTCCAATGCCCCTTCCAGAGAGGAAGAAAATCCAGAATGACTGGTTCTGCTTTGAATGTATTAATCTATTTAAAAAATATATTTATCAAATAAAAAAAGTAAGTTACATGTGGGAATAACTGTAACAATACTGTTGTTCATGTGGAATGATTTCTTTGGACTCAGAAAATCGCAGTACTGAAGTATCATTGATTTTAAAACCACTGCACTCATAAACAGGGTAATAATCATTTTGTCAAAATCATGCAATAACAAAAAAAGTTTAACAAAGAGTGTTCAAGGTAAGAAGTTTGGGAACATGAACCTTGAATTAATGCACATTTACTGTAGTTTATGCAAATTACATCTATTTAATCTTACTTCACTTGGTTTTACTGCATCCCCGTATTTCGTATAATTTTCAAAAACAATAAGGACAATGTTTACAAAGTCACTTTTATTTATTTTAGGTCTATCAGATCTCAATTTTCAGAAATCATGATGACCATTAGATGGTGGCAAGGAGAAACAGAAAACTCTAATTCTTTGCTGTCCTCTAGTGATCATCTGGATCTTGGCACCTGAGATTCGGCAGCCCTCATTTCCTTATTTGACGGGGTAGATGACTGTCACCTAGAGATAGTACATATGCATGTCAAGTGTGCCAGTGCACAAGCCAAGGATACAACCACTGAAACATCCAACTCATTCTTCCATTGGTCTTGCATATACTGTAACTCATCTCTGTTCCCAGCTTACTGAGAATAAGTGGCCTGCTAGCTACAACTAATGAAGTGTACCAACTGGATTTAAGAAGGTTGGAAGTGAAGTGACTACAGACTAATGCCTTATTCTATTTAAAGGCATAGATATAATATCCAGGCGATTATTTCCCACATCTCTCCTTCCTTGCGTGTAGAGGATTACCAAGATGGCCTTGAAGAAGGAATTCAACTGCTATTAGGTAAAACCCCAGCTTAGCCCTGAAACTCAAGATTGTTCCACCTTGATTCGCTTTGGTATAAAAGGGCGGAGAAAGACACTCTGTCAGATTTTTAAGATTCTGTTATTATACCCTGAAACAATAGAGTTCCAGTAGTCCTTGAGGTATTTGGTTCCTGACCTGGCTTACCCTGAAGGGCTGACATTGCAATATGATGGTAAGGCTTACTGTTGGCTTCAGTTTCCACCCTATCAGCCCTAGTCTTGAGCTAATCAACACATGTAGATCTCTTAGATGAGAGTAAACAGATCACAAGAATTGTGTTTTGTGCATTAAGAGTAGATGGGCTGGCTACTGGTGTCAGCTTAACCAAAGAAAGCAACCCATATAATCAGTCTTTTTAAACATTTGTATCTAGAACCTTTTTTTAGCATAACCTTATTACTGTATGATAAAACACAGGTAGATACTGCATACAGGTACTCCTTTTGTTATCCTCTGTGAATACTCCTCAGATGCCATGAAACGTAACTTTTCTTCATTGTGAAATACAACGTTACATCACTTCTTAAACATATCACACAAGAGGTGTCTTAACTGAGGTCTGGAAATTCATTGGCTTAGGATCAGGGTGTGACTTATTTCGTTTTCCTCAAATGTTTTCAAACTGGCAGCTAATCTATGAAACTTTCTTTGGCTGATTATACCTCTGCTGACATCCGTACACAGAAATATTACTGAAGTATACACTTTTGAGAGAGAACAAAGGAAGAGGACAACAGTGACGATGGGGAATTATTATTATTAATAATACCATCAATTCATAAAGCACACAGACTCTGTGCTCACCAATTTCTTTTACAAATCAAAAGCAGCAAGCAGTCAAAGCAATTGCACAGCACTGTTATTTACCCAGAATTACTACATTGCCTCTGGAAAACTTTTCATGATCTGATCGTACAAAAAGCACCATCTTCTCTATTTCTCCTTTCAATTAAATGGAGAAGCAAAAGGCATCCCACTATTCTGCCACAGGATAGCATGGTCAGCATCTGCAGTTTTAAAAAAGCATCACTTCAGGATGCTATTTTCAGTGTTAAAAAAGGTATGGCTACTGCAATTCCACCTTCCAGAATACCAAAAAGCTTAATTTCTTCTGGGAGGGAGGGAAGAAGGGGAAGGAAGCTCCACGGAAGATTCTGCAGTTTCAGTTAATTATCAGTGCCACAAGAAGCACTCCTGCATTGTTCCCACTATTCCTTTCATCTGTGCATGGTTGTTGTCTTGTTATGTGAGAACAGGGAAGAAAAGTGATTCTGGATGAAGCACGAGAGAGAGGCCTTCATTCTGACACAGTTAGTGATTGATTAGTAAGTTTCAGCAAACTATAACTTGTTATAAACAAGCACTACCCAAATACATTTTTTCTACTGATGTCTTTATTCTGTGGCCAATCAAATGCAATAAAGCCATCATAAATGGGGTTAAATTTTGGCACTGAGACAAGGGTAAACCCTAGGATAGGCTTATTTTCAAAGACTTGTTTGCAAGAGACTGTTACGGCCTATAGACTGTTTAAATAAACTTTGCAAGAAGGACTTTATATTTTTAGGCATGAACCTGGAAAGACATATTAAAATTTCTTGATGAACAGGAATGACAGAGAGCAAAGCAATTACCAGGGGCATGTTATTGGGATGCTGATGAAGCATAAATTCAGTCAGTGGAAATGTAGTTCCATGGATAACATAGTACCATAACAGCTGGGAACAGTGAAAGTTGGAGAAGATCGATGTTTTTTTATATATTGATGACTCTTCCTTTTCCTCTTAATTGGCAAGATTCCCAACATGAGTTACTTTCTATTTTGTCTCAACACTGCTCTTTCTCCTCAGATTTCTGTTCTTTTATATTGTGTCAACATTATTCCTTAAAAAGTTTTTTAAAAAACAAATGGCTATCCTTGTTCTTGATGGGGATTGAAAGGTTCTGTGAGTGACAGCTGGAATCTAACCTGAGCAAGGATTTGAGAAGCAGGCTATATAAGGAACAGAAAGGAGATTTATTTATAGGAAATACATGATAGCTAGCAGTTAGCTACCTCCATCCCACCAGGAGGAGAGTCCAGGATCTGTGTCTGTGCATCTGGGAACAAAGGCCGAAAGAAGTGACCTCCGATTAGGAATCACATACACAAAAACCTGGCAGGCGGACAGATCTAGAGGAGATACAAAGTGAATCCCTAATTCTCTATCAACAACCTGCTCCCCTCATGTGGGCAGTAGGTCATCAAGTGCTGAAGATTTGGACTTCCATCCATTCCCTGAGGTACTCTTTTGTAACAAATGTAGATATACATAGTCATAGAAGTATCTTTTACATGTTATTTAGGGCAATATGTCGGTGAAGATTCTCAGTCATCCGGGTGGAATTGTCTGTAGGTTGAGTCATGGCAACTGGATTTCTTTCTTTTTGGTAGAAATGTTTCGCTGCTTGTCCAAGCAGCTTCTTCAGTCTGGGCAAAGGTTGGTGAGAGGACCTCATATATGACTTCCAGGGTGGCTGCATTATCCCTACACCTGAATGGCTGTTATTTGTGCCATGGAGGTGTGGACTGCCTTTGGGATGTCTTACTCCTAGATCCTTATTTACAGCAGTTTACATGTTACATGTTATTTAGGGCACTTTTGCACATCCACCAATTACATCCAAGACCGCTGACCATTGGAAGCTTTCCTGTGACTTTCCTGCCTGTTGCTCCCACAAGCTGACCAATGCACACTCCAGCTAAATGGGAGAGGGGGCATAAAAAATCTGGCCTCTTCCCAGCATTCCTCTTCTATCCTCAGCTTTGCCTCCCTGTTTGCGTTCATGGCAAAAATGACACGTTCCTCCTCTTCTCAATTATTCAGCCTGGGGAAACAACAGCTTGACTCCAGCAGGGAATTAGGAGGCAGGAAGCAGACCAAGGCAAGCCTGCCCCACAGTTCCAGAATTCATGCCTCAAAATTGTCTTCACAATATTAATGCTGGAGGTTGAGCTGAGCTGCAGGTTAATCAGCTCAGTTGCAGACAAACTTCTGGAAATTAGCATCCTGGGAATGCAGGTCTGGCACCAACCCCAGATCAATGCAAATGCTGTAAATGAAGTGCCCCTAAGCTCAGCTTTGGGTGAGCTAGGAAGGTGTCCTGACCTCCCTTCCCTCTTCTTGTCCTTTCTCCACACTCCCGAGTAATGAAGCCCATTATAGCTGAGGCAAGCCTGGCAAATCCTAATGAGAAGCATGATAGGCAGATACTGCACATTCTGTACTTTGCGAGGCTTCCTTTTAAACCCAGAGTGTGATTTCTTCCAGCTGCCAGCAGACTGGTGCTGTGAAATTCTAATACTGTCGGTAGCTATACCTCTGTCACTCGCAGGATGGGAGGCTAGTTGGACACAGAAGGCGAACAAAAGCACCTTCTGCCAATATACTTGGCTTGCTTCCTATAGTCCCAGCACTTACCTAGCAAAAATGAAATAACAGCCCTACTGATTCAGCTCTGGTGGGGGGGAAAGAGGCCCTCCAGAAGTTCAGGTCTATGTTTTCAAATGAAGAAGTCCATATACTGTTCTTCCAAACCGTTTTTAGCAGGCTTTAAGATGTTCTGTTTCGCATCGGTTTTTATATGTTTATATATATGTCATGTGATTATTAGTACTTCAAAACAGAACTGAAATACCGCTACAAGCACCTAAATTATTTGGAAGACTTCCAAGATCTTTAAGTTTTGATGCAGATCCTACATGCAGCTTTTGTAAATGATTCTACAAACCCATCCATGAATGCACAGAATGTATTTCTTCATTTTTTCAGTAACATGCTCCACTATAATACAAACATACAGCACACACACACATAACTGAACAACTCAAGTCCTAAAAGAAGTAGACTTCAGCTTCTAGTACACTAACTATACTTATATTGAGCAGGGGTCCCAGGGTCCTGCCCCTAAGTGTCTCTGCTTCTCTGGTGATGTCACTATATTACTGCCATGTTCCCTGTAGTCCTCAGAATTTCTCCCGACAAAAATGAACAAATGCAGAGGAAGTTCCTCTGTTCTACACACATATACATCTTTATAAAATGTTTTCTCAGTGTTCTTTGAATCCTTGCAAAATAACATATAAAATATAAAATACCAGATTCAAAATGTTGGTGATAGATTTTGAACACATACATGTCATAATGCCAAGGTGCTTTTAAAGAATACCCTTAGTCTAATTTTAAGACTTACATCAATTTAATGGGGATATATCTGTTGGCAGATTGCTGGGAAAGCCTTTGGCCCAGGAGAGATCAGAAAAGTCACACACCAGGCATTTCTATAAAAATAATTTTATTTAGAAAGCAAAACATATTTAAAAGGCTTCTGCATTCTTGCAGGCTCTCAGAGCAGCTACATGCCTATACAGCAAGGAAACAGAAACTAAAACAAGTCCAGGCAAGTTCCTCCCCCCAGGTGCAAAAATCAACATCTGAAAAGGGGACCGTTGAATTCAACCTCTGCACCCGGCCAAAATGATTAGTTACCATAGTAACCTTAATCTGTAGTAGAAAACAATATATTAACAATATCCTGGATCTCCCAGCCAATCTGCTGTTTCAGTAGTTATGTGACAACCTTACTAAGAAAATTATATTACAAGTGCAATGCAAGCAGACTTCCTAGCCCTTCAAGTAGAGCCATCCTATATGATTTTTTTTTATTCTGTGCCAAAACATAATAATTAAAAAATTAAATTTTGGTTGGTTTAAATGAAGAAGGGAGCCCAAAAGCCATGGACTGGTTGTGGCCACTCAGTACCCATTTTGCAGCCAAAGAACCCTCAGGTTATTCCAGCAGCATAGAGGATCAATATTACTGATCAGCATAGAGAATCAATATTACTGATCAGCTATGCACTTCTTGATTTTTCATCCCTTAAGCCTTCCTCAAATTGCCCCCCAATATGGTCCCCAAATTGATCCCACCTACTTCCCATTAATGGCCATAATTCAGTTGCAAACACTCCTTTTTGGGGCCATCTGCTGGAGCTTAACGTGGGCTTGGAATAAGCCAATTATTTGCATTCATGGCAGTATGGTTTCAGTCCTGGGTATAGAACAGAAACAGCTTTGGTAGCCCTTATAAATGACCCTTACTGGAAGAAAGACATGAGAAGTGTAGACAGGTTGATTCTTCTGGCTCCTGTAGCAGTCCATAACATCATTCATTATGGGACATTGCAGCTCAGAAGGTTGGGATTTAGATGCACGGTATAGCATGGCAGAGAATGATTCTGTCTGGCTCCCAAATCCTTGAGTTGTAGGATTCCACAGGACTGTTTTCTTTCTCCCTTGCTATTCAATCTCTTCATGAAGTCATTGGGGGTGATCATCTGAAGATTTGGAATTTAGTGTCAGCATGCTAATGATGCTCAACTTTCTCTTTCCTTTCCTTCCCCCTGAATGAGGAGAGCCTATGCAGATGTTTGACAGTTACCTGGAGGCTGTGATAGATTGGTCAGGGCCAACAAATAAGAGCTCAATCCCAATAAGTTGGAGGTACAGAATTAGGAAGGTTCTGAATGAGGCAGCAGCAGTTCTGAAGAAACAGGTTTATGACTTGGGAGTTCTCCTGGTTTCCAACCTGTTACTAGATGCAGAAATAACATTAGTGGCAAAGACGGCCTTTGACCAACTTTTGGGAGGTGGGCAACATTAGTGATGACTACTTGGACTAAGATAGGACACAGCCTATTCTGTTCTATGAGTCAACAAAAAAATATGCTGGCAAAAAAATTGCTACCCTAACTACTAAGCTTTTTCTGTTAATATAACAAATCCAGCAGCTGGCGCTATCTTGATGGGTTTAGTGTGGATCTATCTGGTGGATTCCCCAGGTTTCTTTTTTCTCCAACCAAATATTGACAAATACTGTAGAAAGCATCACTTGGGTATTACATGGGCAGATGTTTCTCTGAAAGTCAGATGTCAAATCTCACCTACACACAACACTGACCTTTTAATTAATTTAGTCAATTTATAAGCTGCCTCAATTGCTGGAGTGACTCTAGGCAATGTAGAACATTAGAACATAAAAACAAAGTAAACGAAATGAAAACTCCAAACAAAACTATGTTAAACATGTTTGCTTATTTATTTTCTTATTTTACAGGATTTAGAGCCCTGACCCCCAACTCCAGAACAACTCTGGCAGCTTACACTAAAAACAAAAAACAATGAAAAAAGAAAATCCCATGTTCCTAAACAAGTATACTCCCTATACAGGTTGTTGTTGTTTATTCATTCAGTCGCTTCCGACTCTTTGTGACTTCATGAACCAGCCCACGCCAGAGCTTCCTGTCGGTCGTCAACACCCCCAGCTCCCCCAGGGATGAATCCATCACCTCTAGAATATCATCCATCCATCTTGCCCTTGGTCGGCCCCTCTTCCTTTTGTCTAGCATCAGCATCTTCTCCAGGCTGTCCTGTCTTCTCATTATGTGGCCAAAGTATTTCAGTTTTGCCTTTAATATCATTCCCTCAAGTGAGCAGTCTGGCTTTGTTTCCTGGAGGATGGACTGGTTTGATCTTCTTGCAGTCCAAGGCACTCTCAGAATTTTCCTCCAACACCACAGTTCAAAAGCATCGATCTTCCTTCTCTCAGCCTTCCTTATGGTCCAGCTCTCACAGCCATATGTTACTACGGGGAACACCATTGCTTTAACTATGTGGACCTTTGTTGTCAGTGTGATGTCTCTGCTCTTAACTATTTTATCGAGATTGGTCATTGCTCTTCTCCCAAGGATTAAGCGTCTTCTGATTTCCTGACTGCACGCACCTAGAAATACAAAGTCTTTCACTGCTTCTACATTTTCTCCCTCTATATCAATCAAGCTGGTTGCCATAATCTTGGTTTTTTTGAGGTTTAGCTGCAAGCCAGCTTTTGCACTTTCTTCTTTCACCTTCATCATAAGGCTCCTCAGTTCCCCTTCACTTTCAGCCATCAGAGTGGTATCATCTACATATCTGAGGTTGTTAATGTTTCTTCCAGCGATTTTAACTCCAGCCTTAGATTCCTCAAGCCCAGCATGTTGCATGATGTGTTCTGCATACAAGTTGAACAGGTAGGGTGAGAGTATACAGCCCTGCCGTACTCCTTTCCCACCCTATACAGGTAGACCTCATTTAATGACTGCCTCATTTAGTGATTGTTTAGAGTTACAACAGTGATGAAAAAGTAACTTTATGACCAATCCTCGCATTAATGACTTTGCAGATCTGTAAAGTAAAGGAAAGCTGAAGTAAGATTGTGAGCACGGTTGCAGTTTCACTTAGCAGCTGCTTCACTTAACGACCAAATTGCTGGTCCTAATTGTCACTAAATGAGGACTACTGAAAATACAACCAACAGGGCTCCACAAGCATCATACCCTAATGCCTGGGAGAATAGTAACATATCAGAAAGGAAAGCACCATAAATATCAAGGGAATACTATCCCAATACCAGTGTAAAGTCACAAATTGTTCTGCTGCAAAGACTGCTGAAAAAGCCAAGTTTTTAGGGCCAGACTTGGGGAGGGGAGGGAAGGCTACTCCAGGAGCCAGAGGGAGAGGACATGCCTTTAGCAGCCCAGACTGGACGAGAGGAGCTGTGAAGATCCCATCCCTGATCCTATCAGCAATCAAATGGTTAGTGAAGTGTGCCATTTTGTATCTATGGCAAAAACTATGTCAAGAGGAAAGGGAAAACAGGTAAAGATGATTTTAAGCAGCCAGAGTTTTGGGCTACGGATAAGATAAAGACAATATCATATGAACTTGGGATTAAAGATGGTTATTGAGGGATATTAGTGCCATGGTTAGAGGAAGAAAACCACCTATAGTCTATTCTCAATTATACATGCCCTAATAACATATCAGTTAGATTACTGCAACAAACTCAGCACAGGGCTATCCCTGAAAATAGTCTGAAAGTTATAGCTGCCTGATTGTTAAGTGGGGCAGCTAAATAGAGCACGTAAGACTGGTTTGGAGAGGCCCAATTGAAAGTGTTGACATTAACCCATAAAGACGTTAATGGCTTGTGTTTTCAAAGTCTGTCTCCTCCGGTGCCATCCAACTCCTGCCGGGAAAACTCTCCCTGCAGACCCATCAGTGGATTCCTGTGGTAGCCAGGAATAGATCCACCTCCTCACTGACAGAATCCTCCTTATGGAACTGTCGGCCTGGAGATGTTTGGCTTGTTTTCTTTCAGAAAATGTTTGAAGACATGACAGTTTCCCCAGGCATTTATGGGACAGCAATTACTCTTGGAAATGTTTGCCTTGAATTTTACCTATTATTTTACTTTTCTATTTTTTAAAATGAACTTTGCTCAAATATTTGTTTATTGTTTTTAAGCACTGTTGGTTTTATTCTGATGGTTTTATTGAAGGATGGTGATTGATGATGATGAAGATGATTCTTTTGTAAACCGTTCTGGGACTCTGTGGGAAGAAGAACATAGGAATGGTTATTATTCTAAATAGAGTTATATGCCTGAGCTGAAAGCAAATTCCTTTTCTACAGTAAACCAGAGCTATATACAAAAAGATACACCACTTTTCAGGGGAAGGATACACACACACACACACAAACACACATTCCCTTCTCACCCCTATGGGTGGTATGTGTCTTCCTCCACCTCAGGCCCGCCACCAGAGGCCTGGGAGTTTGAGGGTTCTGCACAGTATCTTGGCTGTTCCTAGCACTGCTCTCTTCTGGACAGAGAGCTCTGATGTTGTTCCTGGGATCTGTTGGAGCCACCCTCCCAGCTTGGGGGTCACAGCCCCAAGTGCCCCTACCGCCACTGGGACCACTTTGTCCTTCACTTTCCACATCCTCTCTAGTTCCTCCTTCAGGCCTGGTACCTCTCCAGCTTCTCATACTCCTTCTTCCTGATCTTGCTGTCACTTGGCACCGCTACATCTATCACTACCACTGTCTTCTGGTCCTTGTCAACTACCACAGAGTCTGCTATTATTGTTTAATTTTCATTAGTCAATGAGCTTTTCTGTAGGCTGTTCCACTCCAATTACCCTGAAACCATAATCCAGGTTTATTTATTTTTAATTTTTCAATGATCTATTTATATTTTTATGTATGATGCTCTTTTTTCTGTACTTTTAATTTTGCTTCAAACTAAAATTCCTAGAGGAGAGAAAATATATACTGTATCTGAAAGTTAATCCAATTTCTTCCATTTTTAGAATCCTCTCAAGCAGGCCTCACCACCATGATCAATTATCAATTTGTATTCTTGCTCTTCAAGAAAATATGTTGCTTATCTAATATGTTATACCTTGAAGTAATTAGAAAATAAATATGAATAGATGCTTATGGCTTTTATATTCTGCCTTCTAAGGATTACATAATTTATCATGTGCTGTAATGTTCCCTTCAGTCAATTCCCACAACCCAATTCTGTTGCTTCATATTGGCCTCTGCGCCCTTGTGCTAATTACTTTGATTAACTACAGGACAGACTTAATAAGTTTACTGATGCCACTGTTTATGAAAGTAAATATCCTGTAATCCCCTCTATATCAATAACGAACAGGAACCTGACAATGATAAAGTTTCTCATACAGTTTCCTTTTATACTTGAGATAGATGAAGTTTCTACCAATGGACACCAATGTGCACTTGAGTCCCATTTGGAGGAAGAAAGCAAAGAGCATATAAAACTTCTAAGCCAACAAGATTTTAAGTATGCAACCAGGATGTCAAGTTTCATTTAAACTATTTCTGAGAAAAGGGGACAAACACACTGAGCAATCAATCAGTAGTTTTCAAATCTACTCAGATGGAGGAGAATCCTTTCTACAGAAAATTTGTCTAGGGAGGAACCTTGGGATTCACAGGAGTATTTTGCATGTAGATCATCACTGTGCAGATATTACCAGCCTTGTCATTATTTATTCACTTTATTTATTTACTTACGTATTAGCTGCTCCAAGCAGCCAATTCTGAGCAATGTACAGCTCCTCAGATACATAATTTGGGATTTAAAAAACCAGATAAATTATTAATTTGGAAAAAGAACCATGCATTATAATCACATATAAAAACTAGGAACTACATTCAGTACAGTACAACCAAGTCATCATTGGGAGATATATGATAACAACCCAGCCCCCCACAGCTTGTTGATATAAGTGGGTTTTCACCAATTTTCTAAAAACCAGGAGAGAGGGGGGCATTCAGATGGGGGGATACTACTCTAGAGGACTGAAAAGGCATGTTTTTGTGGCTCATTTGGACATTTCTAATCAAGGAACACATGCAGAACCATCTGTTAGGTCTTTTCAGACAGGCAAAAGTTATTGCGAGAAGGTCCCATAGTTATCCAGCCCTGAACCAGGAAGGGTTTTAAGTTGACAACCAGCACCTTGAATTGCATTTAGAAGCCAACTGGCAACCACAGCAGGTCTTGAAATAGAGGTATTGCGTGGATATACCCATCCCTACTTGAGCCACTGCACTTTGGACTAGCTGTATCTGCCTTTTGTATTAACATTTATACTCAACAGATTAGTAAAAATAGTCAAACTGTCCTTTGGGGGACCTTTTTCTGATGATTGGTCTAGTCTCTAAGGAACTCCAATACATTTCCATTAAATTTTTAAAACCACTACTTTTGTTGGCAATACAAGAGAACATTTCAAATTCTACATGAAGTGGAGGCCATTCCAAGTCTACATAGACATTTATACATATTAATGGGAAATGGTGTACAGATGAAGGGTGGTGCTGGAATCATAATAATTTTGAGATTTAATAGCCAATTCAATAACCCAAAATAACTAGAGGCATTTTATAGCTGCCTCTACAGCTTTTCTAACCCGTTAAAAAAACATCTCCAGCTGATGCATCCATTGGAAAAATGGAAAAAATTAGTCCTTCCACATGAATATCTTCTACCAGAAATTGGTCCCTCTCTAATGAGAATTTCTTGGATTTAGCCTTTCCAAATACATATTAATATTCTGCAGTCTTTATCTTTTACTTTTTCTATCAGGTAGTAATGAATAAATAGCAACCAATGTTTCATTTCCCCCTTCTAGTGTGCAGAAATGCTTTCTGTTCCCATCTTCATTGTAGATGCTTCAGCTATCACCTGAGAGTAAAAAAGTTACTAAGCCATGTCCCATCATCATTCTTAATCTTTATGTCTCATCTATTTGGGTTTCCTATTCCTTGAGGAGCCCAGCTGAATTGGCATGGTACTACAGTTCTCCTGGGCTTTGTGTTTTAAGTGAGTAATTTTTCCCTCCATTGGAAACTTAAGGTGGAATTTCCAATAAGCAATAAAATAATGGAGGATTGTTCTGGAACAAAAAGTAGAACTATTTTCTCATCTAACCCATTCTCTCATGTTGATATAAGGAGAATATCAGCACAACTGAAACATCAATAAATGGATTGTGAAAAATTATATGCATCCATTTACATATATAGCAGTACAGACATGGAAGAAAAATATCTGGTCTTTAAAAAAAATGAAAAGGAGAGTGTAATTCAGATGTTAGCCTTTTAAAAAAAGAAAGAAAGAAAACTAAAATGAAACTGCCGTTGAAACAAAAGTAGTAAGGCCAGGGACAAGTTTCAAATGGTAATGATAATAGAAAAGGCAAAGCACATATCTTCTCCAGCGCCAAACATTTAATGAGGATGAAACAAATTTAAGATTGTAATCTCAGACTGCTTATTGGGTGCCAGCAGTAATCCTACAACAATGTGGCACTCTGGCATTTTATATTAGGAACAATAGTGTAGAGAATTGCTCATTTTGAAACATATTATCTATCTCCTGAGTCACCCAATCTAAATATCTCTAGAATGTACATCTTCTCTTTCCTAGATAATTGATTCTGATTTTGCATTACTGCTCCCTCTTCTAGGAAACAAATTAATGGTTTATCAGGCTGTGACCAAGTCTACCATCATATGATCCAAGCTAGTATAGGAAATAACCACCACAGCTGGTTTCATACAACTTGAACCAAAATCTCAGGTGGAGTTCTAGTTATGTTCTATCACTAACATCTGGAACTCTTTAGACTGCAGGACAGTCAGATCCAAAACAGACACCTCATTTGATTGCCCAAGTATATCTCCTGGTAGACTCCTACAGCTGTAAAATCAGAAAGAATAATTGCTTGGAAGGGATTTCTAATATTCAGACACCCTGCCTCTGATTCCTCAGATCACACTGATACCTTGGCTTAAAAGACATTAGCAGTACTGAGGACTGACATATTCCTTGCTGTATGGAGTGGGGTCTCTGTATTGAACATTAGAGCTTTATAGCATTTTTTATTTTAAAGAGGAGCAAAAGTTTATTTTAAAATAGATACGAATGGTGTGAAGAGTATAAACAGAGGCATGTTATTTGGCACCCTTCTGAAAGGAATGGTTATGCCATAAAATTGTAAAAGGCTTGGGGCGGAGAAAATAACTGATACCAACTTATTGCTATCAAAGCTATTGTAAATGATATGGATAGGTGATCATGAAAGAAAGCAAGGAGTCCATTTCAGAATGACCACTTTCTGTACATACTGCAATTCAGGATGAGAAAATCAGACAGGGAAGTCTGGTTTCACCCATTTCCACTTCTCCCTATGAAATGCATAGGCATTTTCACATGCATTTCTCCTGGATATGTATTTTTATGCAATTTTGCAAGCCATTTTCCCCTATTACCATGCATTTTCACCCCATTTGACTTAACTGTATTCACTGTTCCTTGAAATCTGCTTTTTTTTTTTTTGCAGTGTTTCAAACTGCATTGGAACATTCTGAAGCATCTCTGTTTTGACTTCTAATTGTCAGCAATTGTGTATGCAGGTCCAGAAAGTCTTAATTAGCTAGATCCCTATAAAAGTGTGAACCAAATACATGTCCACATCCTTCCTAACTGTAATGTATACTCTGTTCCCCACCAATATTGAATTTATGGTTTTATAATTTCTAGCATGAGCAGAGGAAGTGCCAAGTCCCTGGAGGAGTTAAATGTCTCCTACTCCCAGTGGCTCCGTCTGTCTGTTATTACTGGATAGTAAAAGAAAGGCATTTTATACAGACTACAAAGCACTCTGTTCCTTATTAGTACTTCACATTTCCAAAGGCTAAGCCCTGACATTTACTCTGAACTAATCTTCCTGAATTTCACAGGAGTAATATTGATTAGTTTATTGGAGAGTTTAGGGCACGAACCACAAACAATGGTTCACAAGAGGCATGATATATGGCAGTTTTTTACCGAAAGGGCACCGATCCCTTGCTTACGCCCTATAAAACACGTACTTGCCTGTATCTCTCGCTCTCTACACACTACAAAATCTTTCCTTTACTCAGTGGCTTTGTCATATACTGTAAATATATGCTAACCTCTGCCTTTAATGAAGGTAGTAGGATAAGGGAGGGTAACTTGTGACCAGACTCTGCATTTTCATTTTTTTTCCAGCCTCCAAGAGTCACAGAAAAGATACCCAGGGACCTGATGACATCAGCAAAATATTTCAGCCTATTTTTTGAGGGGAGAGGGGACATGAGAAGTGTTGAGGGACTGATGGCTGGATTAAGCCTTGCACACTATTCGTGGTTCAATTTGGTCCCTTTTTAAAAGCAAAACAAGGGGATAATTGTCAAAAATCTGCGGTTTTCCTGCCAAATATCAGTTTTATGATCTAGGTATGCTCTGGAGGCTGCAGAACAGATGTTGGGAAGCCATGTGTGTGCACTGCTCACCACTGAGTTTGATAAATGCTTTCCATGTATTTTAGCTGGCCCAGCTTCAACAAAATTCTTACCAATAAGAGAGGCAAGACGGTAGCAGCTCTGAGGTTTGTCTGAATCAGAGTAGAATTCTCTACATTGTGCACAGCCAAGCCTTTCATTCCCACATGTTTCCATTTGCTCTAACCAGGGTGGCCAAGAACCACATTGGGAAAGGGCAAAGGAGGTATGTTGGAGGGTTCAAAATATCAATCCCTAAATCTGAAAAAAATCTCCCATTAAGGGATAAATCAATGAAAAAGAAAATCCCCCCCAAAATTAAAAGTGCTAATGTTATCCTGTCTACAGTAATTCACATGGCAAAGCATAGTTCCAACTTCCAGTGACAAACCAAGCTGCCACATTCACCAGTGACACGGATTCATATTCTTCTGACTTAGAGAAAGAGTCTTAAATTTAGAGATACAGGGCAAATCAAGTTGTGTGAGAAACCAGCTTATCAGCCTGTGAAGTGCCTTTCTTGTGAACTCAGCATCTCCACACCTGGCCTTATCCCCGCATGCATTCCCAGATACGGCCTGTGCTGTGCTGTGCATCTTACTATTTTTATACTGAAGTTCATGCAGTGGTCAAACATGGCATTAGCTTGGTTCAGGGCATACACATAGGCATGACTAAAATGGGTAAACTAACATACACTTTATCTTATTAACAGGCATGATAAAGCTTTGGTTGACCAAACCATGATGGACAGCAGAGGTCATCAGCCATTCAGTGATGATGATCAAGACATATGGAATATAGTGACTTGAAATGTAGGAGGAGTAAATAGTCTAGAGCATAAATTAACCATTAAAAGGAAAGGAAGAAAACTAGATGTTCATGAAATCAAGAGAAAGAGAACACTGTAATTGTATTGTAATTGAATGGAAGTGGTCTGATCTGATGGAGTAAGAATATTTGCTAAAATTAAGATGAGTGGAGAAATGTTCAGATGTGCAAATGCTGACAGAAAAGCAGTGGGAAATATGTGGTCTGTTGCCAAGAATGAATATTTGTTGACAGGAACAAACTTCACTGGGTATAAGAGCATACCACTTCTTCTTCTTTTACTGTTGGAGGTTGAGGAATGTATGTGTGAGTTTTCCTGAGAGCAGAACACAACTGGAGCAATGATAACTGAAGTTTTTGTAAGTATAGCAGAAATGAGATTTATTTACAGGAAATACATTATGGGGATAGGCAAAGCTTAGCACATAAAAACTGTCCATATTCACCACCTTCAGGATAGCTTATGTAAATAAATCTCTGATCAGTACTAGCCAGGGATCCAACACAGACACATTGTCTCATAGTAAGATAATATCCTTTGTATTTAGATCATGGCAACCAGGTGATCCTTGGATCCACACAGACTTCCAGGGCTTCCCTAATATTGTACTTACCAAGTGTTGCAATGCAATCAACCACATTTAGAATTCAGTGGTCCACAAGGTCCCTGGTCCTTCATCTATCAGATACAAGATCAAAATAGTGTTTTCTAGTGGTAGCTCAGCTGGATATTGGCTGACAGGAGAGATGACCAATCTTCAAAATTTACTTAGATAGAAATCCCTTTTTAAAAAAAAAAAAAAGGCAAGGTCTTTGCCAGTGGAGTACTTTGAAGTTCAGCAATTGGGAGGGTATTGAATCAGAGATAAATTAAGCCCAGTAGCTTTTTCTTGTACTTCCATTTTGCATGGAATACAATTTCTTTACCGTTCTTTCCCCACAGCAAAAAACTGTAAGTAATTTCAAATGCTGGGAGTGAGAAATCTACTAAATAGAAGAATAGCTTCACCCAGCAATTGTGTTTAGTTATTGTTTGTACAGCAAAAGCAGATCTATAATGCTATTTTCCTCTCTCTGTAAAGCTTTCTTGCCTTTCAGCACTGTCATTTACCGTAGTTTCTTTTAGCCAGGCTCAAATCACCTTGCTTTATTGACTTTATCAGATGGCATGAAGTTTAAAATCTGCTAATGGAGCCTCATTGTTATTGGGTTACATTTGACTCCATGATGTCTGAGGACCCTGTTAAAATACATTTTCCTTTGGAGCATTATCAACATCTTCTCATAATGAAGGACATCCTGCTTGTCTCTGACTGCACCAGGCAAGCACAAAGTGATTTTTTTCCCTCCCTAATGCTGGTGAAGTGATTTTTCAAAAAGGAAAGAAAGTGCAGTTCAGCCACCAATTGCGCTGTAAAGCTCTGAAAAACCCTTCCATAGCCCATATCTAGTTTTCTTATCCAGAAGACGTTATTTGAATGTTTTATTGCTAAAATCTAGGATGGTCATCTTCATTCATCTCAGCAGCCACTTCTTTCTCCAACGGTGCACTCCAGGCTAACAGCGCATCTTGCAGCATAACCTTACGATGTATGTTACAAGGAGGAACTGCAGTTCCCTATGGAGCAATTTGCTGGAGGTCTTCTGGTCCCTTGAAAGAAGCATCTATGACCCTTTATTTGTCACCATGCAAGAACAGCCTCAAGGTAGCTCAAATCCATCAGGCCTTGTCACCTATTATCTTGGAAGGAAATCAGTTAGTGACTCTGAACAGAAGCAACAGAGGCAGAAGCAGGATCAGCTATGGGGACAGCAAATTCCATGCCAGCCCTTTTCAGCTACCTCATGGATTGGTGGAGAGCACTTTAATTCACTAATGGGAAGATGAGGAGGCAGGTCCAACAATCCATTTTTACAAGATAAAGCAGTGTTTCTCAACCTCAGCAAGATGTGTGGGATTCAGCATGGCTGGCTAGGGAATTCTGGGAGTTGAAGTCCACACACCTTAAAGTTGCAAAGGCTGAGAAACACTAAGCTAAAGGAAAGCAAATGGCTGTGTTTGCAGGACATATTTAGCCCATTCACTGGGGGTTAGCAATTTGTGAAAACCTGGCTAACCCCAGTAAACCAGAGGTTAGAAAGAGTTAGCCTCACTGATTGTTTGGGGTTAAGTGACCCTCCCCCAGATGAGAGCCTAGAGTAGGCCTGCAAAAACAGGGCTTCTCTAGGCACCAGGACTTTGAGAGCTTTTTTATTTTCGTATAGCCTGGAAGTGCACAGGAGGCGTGAAGTGCAACATAAAAAGGGTGGGGGGAATAAGTCTTCCCCAATCCATCCATAGTCATGCCAATCCCAATCAAGTATCCCTGATATGCTGATTGAGCCAAGCCTCAATAAACATTCTAGAAATCTAAAACTTCAGCAAGAGCAGGAGACCAGCCACAATTGTCCCTGTTTTATGGAACTTTTAACTTTTTTTTCCAATAGTAACTTTATTAGAAATGACACTTACAATGATAAAAAACTAATACAAGCAAAAAAAAAAAGAAAAAGAAAAAATAGAAGGTGCACAAAAGAAAGAAAAAATAGAAAAATAGTAAAGAAAAAGAAAAGAAATATATAAAGAAGTGATTTCTCCCTTCATCACAAGTATAAACAATTTTAGTAACTTATCAACTTCTCTTAAAATACAACAAATGATATTCTTCCCATATCCCATCTCTTACCTATAAACAAATCCTTAAAGCCTCGTCATTCAATCATGATCAGCAATAGTCCATTAAGGGTACCAGAGATAACAACATATCTCTTTTGATCTTGATCAAATAAGCCAATGTTATATTCCTTCCTTTTACTTTTAACAATCTTGATCTTTAGTCCCTTCAAATAACTTCCAGGGGAAAAATGCCAAGCTGAAGACAGCTCTGCTCTTTTGATGACTGCGTTGGAATGAAGAGCTAGAGAGTAGACAGTCTTTGCATTTCCTCTCTGGACAAGGAGAGAACTTGAGATCACTCACAAGTGCTCCAGACAGTTGCTGCTTATGAGGAGACCGCAAGCCAGCACTCTCTGGCAGGTTTAGAGCTCTGGGAGACGAGGGAATAGCTATGTTACTCAAACCACAGTTGGCACCTTTAAAAGGACACTGGGTTCACATACTTCCTTTTTTAATCACTTTTTGGGAATTGCTTGTTAACTATTTTTCAGCTGTTATGAACCTTTGGAGCAACAAGTCTGAAATCCCTGGGTGAGTTTCCTTCAATCATTAGTAAAAGAGATTTTAAATACAAGTTTAAGGATTTTTTTTAAAAAAATGGGGGGAAATAAACAGCAAAAGGGTGATTAGAACTTTGATTATGGAAAGTTACAAATGGACTAAGTGTCCAGATGGATTTGAAATAAGATTTTGGAAATAATTATAAGAATCCTTCCCATGGGCAAATAATTTTGTTTTGAATTCTTTTTTAAAAAGCATGATAGGATGGGACTTCGAAGGTTGGCCTGGATAATTTTCCTATATGAGATTTACAAAAGAGGCTTGTTCAAGCTTTGAAGGATTTTGTGAGAAAGGACAAAGAAAAAATGAAAAGAAATCAAGTTCTAGGATGTTACTTAACTTTGGTCTTCTTGTAGGGTATTTTTGGGGGTGATCTGGATCCTTCTATGTGTTATGAGAACCCAGATAATTGCAGTTTATTCCTCAAGCCATGGCCAAGCAAATGATGGCTTAGTACAACATATGAAATCAAGACTGGTAAGTGATAATAAGGAGACCAATGAATGAGGATCTTTCATTGCATCTTATTTACAAGCATGGATTCAATTTCTTTGTATTGATATAATGCCCATTGATTCAGATTAAGAACAGCAGCCTTCTCTAGCCCTCTAAGATGAAGGAAAGTCTTTTCATAGATTTTTATGTGTCAGAAGATCCCAAAGGTAAGTTAATTGAATATCTGCTTGAAGCAACTAGATGCGTGTGTTAATAATTAGGATAATAAGCTTTTAGTGGAAACCGCTATCTTTTCTGTTAGCACCAGCTGTAGAATTCTAGGCACAACGTTCAGCATTTTATAATTTTTCAGGAAATATCACAACTAAGCATTTTTCTTCTTTTGTTGTAGCTTTAACTACCAGTTATTCCTTGACCCTTTCTGAACACTTCTGTGCTCAACTTATTCAATGCTTGCTAAGTAGCCTAAGCTGGATAAATTAAATTACCCACATTTAGAATTACCTGGTAATAAAACATGTGGCCTTTTGGAATCTATATTAAGGCTGTGCAGTACTTAAGATTCAAAGGTTAAAAGTGCACTGAAGGGGCAGGGGTGGAACATAACACCTGTTGGCAACTCCAAAAAGCAGCTGCATCTTTTCGGGGATTGCCCCCATATGCTCCTAAACACCTTTGTGCTTTTAAATCCAAAGCAGTGTGCAGCATTTAAATATAATGGCACTAATGCAAAGAACTTGCATTAAACAAAAATCAATTTCCCAAGAATGTGAACTGCAAATTATATTAGTTAAAAATGTAATATATATTACGCACCCCATAATTATCATTCAGAAGGAATTCAATCCAGTTGACTGAGGAGAGGGACAAAAAAATCTTGACAACCTTTTTTTCATTACAGACCTGAAGCCCAAGCAAACAGGTATTGTACTCTTGATATATTTACCACTCATCTCCATGCTCATGGAGCATTTATTTTAATTAGGAATTAGCAGCAAGATGGGATCCCATTTGGACCTAGGAAAATCCACCTTCCCAGCCACTTAAACCATTTTGTTCCCAATCAGTAGAACAGTTACACCTACAAGAGTCCTCACTGGTTAGGATTTGCCCCCTACAACTGGAAATTCATGCATCTGTTCAGGCAATGAAATGTATGGCAAGAAGTTATTTTGTCAGTGGTTAGCCTGTTCAGGTATCTGCCAAGGTTGGATTTATCAGTGGTCATGGCTGATAAAAGCAGCCTATATTGACTGACTGGGACTACTCAAGGCCTGAGTAGGAACGGATGAATACCATTCAAAATAGTGCTTACATAGTAAGTCATATCTAAGAGTAAGTGACTATCTGGATTCATTCTTGACCTGTACCTTCATTTTTTTCTTACTCTTCTATTGGCTTGATTCCCTATTTCAGTTCAGATCCAGAGCTTCAGTTTGGCTTATCTCCTTCCTGATTACTTCACATTGGCTTCCTATAGATCCAAATCGTATCTCAAATCTAGGATCATGGACTTTTAGCATGGGGAGAATGAGGTATGATTGGAGTCTCAGACCCAAATTGTACCCTGTAAAATGTCTTATTCTGCAGGCTTGCAGAGTCTGATCTGCCGTGAGCATTCAGACAAACAGCCTGGACATCTGATATCTAGTGACTGATATGCATTTGGTCTCATCTCTCTTAGACCTACATTCTGATATTTTTTTACTGCAATTCTAAAAGTTTCATCAGTCCTAAAGGAAAACTGTACTGCCACCTTGTGCCTCAATTTGGAGTTTTTTTTTTTTAATGTTCCTGTGGTTTTTTTTCCAGAGAATGGTTGAAATAATAGCAATTTGTTTTGGGAGTGATATCAATCCTAAATCTTTGTCTTCTGGCTCATAAATTGCATCCAAATGGAATAACAGAGTTGATGGAGACGCTGATCTACACAGACATTGTAGCAATATATTCCAGCAAAACTTTGCCTCTTTCATTTGCATTATTTATCCCAAAGCTTTAAGGTTGCTATCTATTCAAGAGAGTCTTCATCAGCATAATATCTTCCAGAGGTGTTGAACTTCAAATCCTATAATTCATAGCCAGAATCCTGGCTAGAATTATGGAAACTGAAATCTAACAAATCTAGCAAGGCTGCCCAAGATATTTCCCAAAACTCATCTTGCTGGTTAATAAAAGCATCAGTTTGTTTCAGATCACTAGGATGAGTGATTGCTCAAGGATAATTCATATTCAGTTTACATCTGGTCAGAAACCTTCCTGGGCTCTTTGCTAGTGGAGAAATCTCCCAAATTTATTTATTTATTTATTTATTCATTCATTCATACATACATACACACACACACACACATATACATACATTTTTTCCCACAGAAGTTTCTTATGCAAAAAGAAGAAAAAGGAAAGATGATCTGTGCGGCAAATTATTATGACAGTATCTCTCCTGGGGATTGATACACAAGCCACTTGAATGCCAGGATTTAATGTAATTTGTGCAATAAAATTGTGGCACCATGCAAAAAATTCAGATTTGCTGGGAATGGGCATTCAGTCTATGAGTTCAACCAATGCACCTGTCTAGGAAGTCTCTCTCTTGTCAATAATAACTTGTACAAGATAGGTAAAAAGATGAAAGCCAGAAGACTGGAAAGTACTTTAGCAAGCTGACTGCCAAAGAATAAAATAATAAGCATGATTCAATCTGATACATGAAGTGAAATCTTCTTTCCAAGTACAAGAAGTAATTTTGAGTTTTCCCCAAGATAGTACTCCCAATGAAGCAAGCAAGTCTACTTGTTCCCCAGGCCTGATCTGGCAGCCACTTAGATACGGAAATGTTTTAACTTATTCTTTCCCAAGCTGTTAAGGACAAAATGTACAGTATTCACAAGCTCATTTTTTGCACCTTTTTAGAATCATTTTTACTTTGCTGTCATGAAGGTGTCATTCAGAGGGAATGATGCATATATTCTCAATAACATACAAGCAAATACATTGAAGACCAATGTTTTTAGACTTTGCATCAGGATTTTAATGTCAGGAGAAAAGTAGTGAACAGATATGTCTACAGTTTAAATCAGTGGAGGTTAAGCTATTTTTCCTTCAAACTTTCTAACCCAAATCCTAAAAATATTTCTGTGTAATAGAAAATCTGGAATTCAAATGGCAAAAGGTGTTGCC
This sequence comes from Candoia aspera, assembly GCF_035149785.1. Lineage (NCBI taxonomy): Eukaryota > Metazoa > Chordata > Lepidosauria > Squamata > Candoiidae > Candoia > Candoia aspera. Next base: position 215,357,302 of record NC_086153.1, read on the forward strand.
TACAGATGGTAGCACCTCGTGTTTGTATGGGAAACCACCAGGAAGTCCAATACCAGAGACTAGGTTGTGAAGAAGAAAAAATCCACAAAGAAGACAATGACAAACCCTAAGAAAACAATATGGGCATGACTGTGCAGTCACTGAGTGCTGAGGATGACTTAAGAGAAACTGCCTTTACAGTAGAATAGAATGACGGGGTTGAATGGATCTCATCAGTTTAGCCGCTGTCCCCCATTCCCTATCCAACTCACAGACACATAACTCTCTCCGTGAATGCATTATATAATCAAAGAACCCTACTGTTGGAAGAGACCACTTAGGCCATCAAGTGCACCCCCCTGCTCAGTGCAGGAATCGAGATTAAAGCATTCCAAGCAGATTGGTTATCTAGTCTCCCACTTGTACACATCCACATCCACTCTCTAGGTAACTGGTTCCAGTGTCAAACTGTTCTTCCTGTTAGAGATTTTTTCTTATGTTCCATTAATTAGACTCTGCTTTCTTGGAACTTAAATCAATATTCCGTGTTCTGCACTCTGAACACTCTTCTTCTATGTGACATCTTTTCAGGGACTGAAAAGGGCTTTCATATCCCCCTCAGTCATTTTGTCAAACATTCTGTGCTCTTTTAATCTCCTTTCATGGTGTATAGCCTCTTGATCAACTTCGTTACCCTTCTCTGAATCATATCCAGTTTTTCTGAATTCTTCTTAAAGTGATGTGCACAGTACTGGAGGTCAGGTCTGACAACAGCAGTATAGAGTAGAATGATTACTTTCCACAGTTTGGAAATTATATGTCTGTTGATGCAGCCTAAAATTGCATTTGTCTTTTTTTGCAGCAATATGACATTGCTGGCTCTATATTTAGGTTGCCATCAAACTATTATTTCAAGATGTTTTCTGGAAGTACTGTTACCAAGCCAGTTATTTCCCATCTTATATCTGTATGTATGCTTTCTCTTTCCTAAGTGAAGAACATTGCACTTATCTTTGTTAAATTTCTTTCTGTTACTTTTAGCCCATTTCTTCAACCCATCAAGATCATTTTGAGTTTTATTTCTGACTCCTGAAAATACCATGGACAGCCAAGAAAACAAATCAATGGATCAACAAACAAATCAACCCAAAGTTCTCACTCAAAGCACAAATGACCAGGCTCAAATTATCCTATTTTGGACACAATATGTGAAGGCCTAGGTCTCTGGAGAAGGCTCCAATGTTGGGAAAGGTGGAAGGAAAGAAAAGAAGAGGATGACCAGCAGCAAAGTGGATGAACTGAGTTACAGCAGCGAAGAGTGCACCATTGGAAGACCTGAAGGAGCAGGTTAGGGAGAAATTGTTATGGAGAAAGTCTATTTGTGTGGTTGCTACGAGTTGATGCTGACTTGATAGCACATGATCAATCTGTCTTCTAAGGAATGATATACAGTATCCCATTGTATTCTGTACAATCTGCAAATTTGATAAGCATTCCCCCACTTCTTTATCCAAATAATTAATGGAACTATTGAATAGCAGAGGATCCAGGACTGATCTTTGCGACATCCCAATATCTCTTTCCAATCTGATAAACCATCACCGATAAGCATTCTCAGAATATGATATCCACTTAATTATCATGTCATCCTGCCCACATTTAACTAGCTTATTGATCAGCATGCATGGGTTATTTTGCCAAATGTTTTGTTCGACTCAAGCTATTTTATATCTACAGCATTTCCACAGTCTATAAAGGCAGTTACCTAATAAAAAAAAAAGACTATATTAGTCTGGCAAGATTTGTTCTTGACAAATCCATTCTGACTTCTGGTAACTACCACATTATTTACAAGGTGTTTACAGCTCAATCTCTGTATCTCTTCCCAGGCACTAGTGTCAGAGTGATGTCCTTTAGTTTGCTAGATCTTCTTTTTCCCCACTTTTTGAAGATAAGAAGTACATTGGCTATCTGACACTTCACTGGTTCTCAGGATTTTTTTAGAAATATAAGTGATTTGTAGAGAGTCAGATAGATGACCTTGAGGGAAACAGGCAAAAACTGTTACATAAGCTAAGAGGGATGAAACAAGACCCCTTAAGTCCTGGGAAACAAGATAGTATTTGGAAAAGACGCAGACATGCACCTCCCTGATTCACTGGGGTATAAGAGGGAGGGGACGTAAAGCACTATCAGGCTTGCGAGATTCTATTACCGTAGAATGCCTAGCTCCAGTCTTCCTGTGGAGTTCGTTTCCCAATCCAGTCTACCACATAGTGCTGACAGGTTTAGTCAGATCATCAGCTAGTTCCTTCAGTATCCTAACATGGAATTCATGTGACCCTGTCAATTTTAACTCAAAGAGGATCTGCCTGATGAGGTTTCTCTTCTGGTTGTAAGAAAGAGGAACTAGCAGAAAATCACCTCCAGAAAGGGTGCCAGAAAGAGTTTCTCATGAATGGAATTCCACTCTTGGCATATTTTTATCACTCTTACGTCTTATGATTGTACTGCCAAGAATTACAGGTAACTTTTGTGATGTTCAAACACAAAAAATCACTCCCCGAAAGCTGAATCCATGCTTGATTATTCTTTCTCATGAAAGCTCAGACCAGCATTTTTTGCCCTGCATGGGTGAAATGCATGCTATGCCTTTGATGGATATTCAGTTAAGCAAGGAACAAAGATTCTGCCAAGGGTATGGGCAAGTCCACTTCATTAAAGGTCATGGTATGTATACACTTGGAGTTATACACTTGAAAAAAAGGCTATCTCAATAGAAAAGCTTGGCCGGTCTGATATGTGTGTTTTTTGTTGTTCATTCCTGCACCGTTTTAGCCTTTCCTGTTTCTCTTTTAGACTTGTATTCTATCGGTCTTACATTCTGCATTATGTGTCTTACTTATACCTTGAAAAATTAATAAAAAATAAAAAATAAAACCAAAATGCACATTTTTAATTATTGTGACTTGACCATAAAATGCCAGGCATTTTAAACTTCAAAGAATCCTTGACTCATTCTTTAACCGTGTAATTAACCACTATCCCTTCCCATCAATGACTTCAATTCATGTGAAGGATATCAAAGCTTTGTCAACCTTTGTCTTGTTTCCAGTAAGTCACATTCCACTACAATTGACAAGTTGGCGCTGTGTTCCTGCTTTTCCCTTGTCACGTGTAAAAATGATTATCTTTACCAGGAATGGGTGATAGCATGTCAAAATGCAGTGTCTCCCTCTGTTTTCTTATCTCTGCAACTAACACTGTCCTGGCCACATAATCAGTTGAACCTTGACTACTGGGTTCAAGTACCACACAGATGTACCACACAGTTCCACACAGTTATCAACACAGATGTTGATAACTAACTATTTTATTTAAGAAGGCTAGTATCACTCTCTAACTTGGTTAGAAAAGCCCGAGATTTTCAGTGCAGCAAGACTTCCAACAGTCCAAAAGAAAATGAGAGGCTGGAGGCTGGAGGCTGGGCTCTACCTATATTTGGCTTCCAGCCATGTGTCTCAAACTAGGTCTATTTAGCCTATCTTGTTGCTTATTTAGTCAAAACAAAACAAAACAATGCATGACCATTTTGCTGCCTTATTTCCATGGTGTGATCTGGGGGGTGGGGACTGTGGGAATTACAAAAATGGGGCCCCGTGCAACTTATTACCGATGTGGTGCTTGCTCCTGACTTAAGGAAGCTGCACACATTTACTATGCTGAAACTCAGTACACTGGGGATAATATTTCTAGATTGCTACATGTAAGCCAACATGCCTTTAGAACTCTACAACACCTAATGAGAAACTTTAGGGAGAAGAAGAACATAGGCAATTTAGAACATTATAACATTAAAACACCCTAGAATTCTCTTTTAATGCTACCTTGGAAATACAGCTTAAAAGTGCATTTTCATACAAACATGCAAATAGCATTCAACACATTACTGTTGTTATCACTGAAGTCAAGACAGTGGAGAATTGAATAGTCAGGCATACAAAGTTTATTCATCTAGGGCAGTGTTTCTCAAGCTTGGCAGCGTTAAGCTGTGTGGACTTCAACTCCCAGAATTCCCCAGCCAGCATGCTGGCTGGGGAATTATGGGAGTTGAAGTCCACACAGCTTAGAGTTGCCAAGGTTGAGAAACACTGATCTAGGGGTACCGTATGGGAACTGCAAAAATCTGGATAATCACTAGGTGGAAGCAAAGGTATATAGAACACTCTAATTATCTATGTGAAGGAAATCAGGGATCTTTGCTCAATATTTAACTCTGCCAATTTCAGAGTAAAATTTAATTTTTGCTTTTTCCCCCTTTTTAATTTTTTTTAAATTACATTTTTTCTCACTTTGGGGTGGGCAGGACTATATCTGCAACGTTGCCACTTGTAGGTATTTAAGTTGGACATGGCATGCACATTTTTTTTTCTTGCTCACTATCTAACTACCTAACTAAATATTACAGTTAATGGCATTTTACTTTGTACCATGGAATGTTAGAGGGATTTTTAAAAGTGCTTTTTGCATTTTGCATTCCAAAAGATAAATACATATATTTTGATGGGGAAGATCTATTTAAGTGGCAATTCTAAACATGTAAGACATGCTGTAATTTTGGTTATTAGATTTTCTAAGCCGACTACTGAAGAAATATTAAGACTTTTTAATACTTAATATCAGATTGGATGAATATCAGCCATTCCCAAATCTATATAGCCCAGCTATAGATTGTCTAGAACAAATGAAAAATTGTTTTAAATATCTGTCAAAAAATCATACAATAGTTGGACGCATTCTGAATCAAACTTTGGCTTCCTCTTTGGCTTCCATCACCCAAATCAGATTCTTGGTGTGTATTTTCAAAATTGCATTTCCAAATTTAGTGGATATATGGCACTCCATTACTCCTTCCCAACATTAATATATTTATTTTTTCTATACACAGAAATAGTTTTCATCTAGATTATTCCTTGATATCTCATTTCTTGGTCCTAAGTCAAAAGATGCTATTACAATTTCACATCATGCTTTGGTGAAGTTTATAGTCTTATTTCACAAAAATTTAAATACGTTTTAAGTGGACCTTGAATGTATCTTTCCTGAAAAACCAGATGGTTAATAGAGGAGAGGGTAGAGTTTTTTTGTACTAAGAGGGGCTCAGTGGTATGAGACACAGCCAAAGCATTTATTCAAGGTCAGGTTATAGCATATACATCTGACAAAGGGAAAAAGCAATTAGTTAAATCTCTAAAGGAGACATTTAATTTGGTAAACTATGCATTCTATCCAACTCCTAATCAATAGAGATCCTGTTTCTGTTAATTATGAACTAAACAAGCTTCGTGCTTCCAAAACCACTTTTTTATTACAATTTACAAGGCAACAATACTGGAAATGGAGAAAAATATCTACTGTATTAAACTACTGGCCTTCACACTTAACAAACAAAGCAATATAAAACTCTACCATCAATTTTGTTGGATACATCATTCCCATCCACAGAATTGTTTCCTTTATGGTGCAGAATAGAGGAGGGATCACCTGATGTCCTACTTTCCATCACCATTCTGCTACTGTTATGTACATAAAAAGGTTAAAGCTGGAACAAGCTGAAGTCCACTTTTTTTTGGATGGTACATTCACAGTATTGTTTCCAGTGGTTCTAAAAAGTTCTTTTGTACCTTTTGATTAAACATAGAGATACAGATAATGTAGATTATTATTATTAAGTCTTCTGTCCTTTTTATCTGTCTCTCTTCTTGCTTTTCCTTGCCTTTTGTCCTGTTTTTGCCGTTAACTTCTTTTGAAGTTTGCTGATGTTTAATAAATAAACATCAAGCTATATTTTTGCTAGCTGAACTGAGTGTGTGTGTGTGCTTGCTCTGATCTGATCTGGTTATATGGACTGAGTGGGAATGTGCTGGGTACAAACTAAACTGGAAGATACCCACAGTACTTATGCAGTAAGTTCAAGATAATAAGAGGAGATACATACATACTGTAATATAGGTCTATTGTCACCATTTTTAATTTTCTTTTCTAAACTGTATAGTTCCAATTCTTTATCAACATATTATGAGATAAGTTCTTGTTTGCAGAATGTAAGATTACTATACTACATTGATTACAGGACCAGGCCACTAATCCAATTTTACTTCTTTCATTTTCAGAAATTGTCACCACATTTAAATCTATTTAAACATGTTCTGGTTCTGATAGCATTTCAGCTGATTGATACAAAAAGCATAGTGGAATTTTATCTTCTATTTTATTAGAGGTACGTGGTGAAGCATTTTCAGCTAAATTCCTATCCTACAAATTTTACAAATATTACAGTTATTACCAAGCCAGGCACAGATCCTAGCCTTGACTTATAGTTATAGGCCTATTGTTGCAATAAATGTGGATGCTCTGATTTAGCAGCTACTCTGCCTCATGTAGGACTTGTTCTTACAATGATTTGGCACACAGCCCAAGTTAGATTTAAATGGGACCATAGGGTTTTGACAACATTAGGTTGTTAATCAACGCTCTTCTCCTAACTCAGATGTGGTGCTGGCTACCAGCTTGGCTGGCTTCAAAAAAGGGCTGGACCAATTCATGGAAGCTATGGGAATCAATTAGCCTTGGTGGGGGCGTGACTGCCTCTGAAGGCCATATGCTGGATGATGAGTGGGCTTCCTTGTGCAGTTGGTTGGCCACTGTGAGAACAGCCTGCTAGAATAGATGGGCCAGGGGTCTGATTCAGCAGGGCGCTGCGTATGTTGTTATGTTGTTATGACAGACAATCCAGTAGCTATAATGTCTTTGGACTATGAGAAAACTTTTGATATAGTTTATCTGAAGCTTTGGAGGTAGGTTTTGACTTATTTCAGGTTTCCCAAAGTTTTATATACTTTGGATTGATATGAGCTAGCTAAATCATGAGTAATTAATCAAGCTATGTTCTCTCCTTGGTTAACAATGTCAGTGCACACCTCAAAGACGCCCTTTTCCCCTTTGTTTTCAATTCAGCTACTAGTGCCTTTCTAATAATGTTTCTTGCCTGCCTTATTCTGCTGAAAATACTAGATTATAAAATGGACGGCATTAAATCCACTATCTGCATTATCTGTGTTTTATAGATAAATGGACTTCCTAATAATTTTGTTAATACATAAATTGATCTGGTTGATCTTTTGTTTTTTTAATCCGTTCAATCATGTCCAATTCTCAGAGACTGCCTGGACAAGTCCCTGCAGTTTTCTTGGCAAGGTTTTTCAGAAGCAGTTTGCCATTGCCTTCTTCCTAGGGCTGAGAGGGAGTGACTGGTCCAAGGTTACCCAGCTGGCTTTGTGGCTAAGGCGGGACTAGAACTCACAGTCTCCTGGTTTCTAGCCTGGAGCCTTCACCACTACACCAAACTGGCTCTCGGTTGATATAAATTAGAGTAAATCAGACCTGATTATACATGGCCATAGCAATAATGTTGCCAAACAGAAGGTTTAGGTCATAGGACACAGTCAGCTGCGTGATTGGAATCACCTGTGGCCTGCCTCTCACACAGCTGCCACAGCTGGCTTGTCCTGCAAGTATACCAAGCCTGGTGCAAGGCAGAACTTGCCAGCTTTAAAAGAAGGCTGGTTGGCTGGACATAGTTGCTGGTTGGGAAGAGAATGTTGCATAAAGTGGATCCAGCTACAGTGTCAAGGTGTTGCGGGGTCCAAGGAGAAAAGACAGCTGGAAGAACAAGTTCACAGAGAGCAGCAGCAGAGAGAATCTCATCTGGCAGGTCAGCTAGTAGAAAGGAGTCCAGTAAAGACTTCAAAAGTGATCTTTAGGCCAGAAGAGTCAACTAGTCTGGAAGAAGTGGTGAGGAACTGGTTTAGCAAGTTGGCTAGTGGAGTTGAAGAGGCAGTGGTAATGAAACATGCAGTGAAAGCAAGCAGCTTCTGGGAGCAGTGCAGGCACCCCTAAATTCCAAACTGGGGATGGAGAAAACATCCCAAGTGGAGCACCCAAAACTTGCCAGCTGGAGCAGCCAAACTACCCCAGTCATGGAGATCCAGGCAGCTTAAGTCCCAGTGAAGGGCTAGCTGGGAGTCCAGACTCAATCAAGCCAACCAGCAGCAGAGCCAGCCCAATCGCAGCACCTGCTAACAGGGAAGTGTCTGTGACTGCATGTGTGGGCTTGGAGGGAGGAAGCCCAGAATCCAGTGAATCCAGTGCCAGTTGCCCAATGGCAAGGAAGGCCACCAGTGAGGAAAAGTGTTTGGGATAGAGAAGAGAGTGAGGAGAGAAGAAAAGCCTCGTTTCCTATACTCAATCATATTGAAAAATAGCCAAATAAAACTCTGTAGCAGATCAGCAGGTATGGGTCTGGGAGTTCATTGGGAACTAGCTTTACAGTAGCTACAGGAAGAGTGAAACAAAAGGCAATTGACAAACAGAAGGGTGAAAGGGGAAATTCCAATTTTAATCCATTCCAGTTATAAATAATGGATCATGATTAAATATCCAGAAACAGAATTTTACTTTCTGTAATAAAACGCAGGGAGGGGATCCCAGAAGTCCATGTGTTGCCTAAGTTTATGCTATCCCCCAAAAGATCCTCAAAGATCCTTGAGCTAGGAAACACTCTGAGTGATAACTCTGCTTAACAAAGGCCACTTGCAAATAGTCTCCACTTAAATGGGAGTAGGAAGACTTTCTCTAGGATATGGCATGAGCAGGCAGAAGTGTATCAATGAAATTAGCTGAAGCCCAGAATCCAGTGAAGCTAAGATAAAGATCTAAGACAAAGATCTAAGACAAACATGTAAGATAAAGATCTAAGACAAAGATCAAAGATCTGCATCATGCAGTCAATGTATACTGGAATGATGAAAAGCTGTGAAGGCACTTGAGGACTTTTCCCTGAGACTAACAGCCCCTAGTGATCTGGGCAGGGCCAGACATCTTGTTACTGGGCATTTATTTGCAAAGTGTCCCACATGCCCAGAGTGTAAGTTTACCCCTTCCTTGCATCTAGGGGATGTTTCCTCCTTAGAGAGATGGCCTAGGCCCTCCCTACTGCATGGTTCCTCAAGGGTTGTTTTAATGGCTTAGTAAATATAGGGGCGGGATGCGGTGGCGCTGCGGGTTAAACCGCTGAGCTGCTGAGCTTGCCGATCGAAAGGTCGGCAGTTCGAATCCGCGTGACAGGGTGAGCTCCCATTGCTAGTCCCAGCTCCTGCCAACCTAGCAGTTTGAAAACATGCCAATGTGAGTAGATCAATAGGTACCGCTTCGGCGGGCAGGTAACGGCGTTCCGTTTAGTCATGCCGACCACATGACCATGGAAGTGTTTACGGACAAATGCCGGCTCTTTGGCTTTGAAACGGAGATGGGCACCGCCCCCTAGAGTCGGACACGACTGGACTTAATGTCAAGGGAAACCTTTACCTTTACCTAAATGTAGGGGCAGATTTCATTCCAACCTTTATTGCTAGAGCTTCAAGGTGCTCCCAGTGATACTGAGTACATCTGGATTCAAGCAAGCCTATTCTAAGGCTCAGCTGAATTGACCCTTGTAAAACAAGGGCTCTCCACCCTTTCAAGCTTTTCCAAATTCTCCTTCCTTGATGCATTATGAAAACACTCAGGGTCCTGTCTTTAAAAAATATTCAATTGTCTTGCAAAGTCATCAGCCAGAGATGCTCTGAACCAGGGATTAATCTGATTTTTGTTGTTGTTGTTCAGATACTCCTTTATGATCTTTGTAGTAAAAGGATATGCTTCATTGCAAAGGTTTGGGTTCCAATACACTTAATATGGCAAAAAAAAAAAAAAAAGTAATAGTAATAGAACTTTCCTCTTAAAAGCAGCAAGTGGTAGCAATGCCATTCTTCTTCAGCCATGATTCATAATCACCCCCAAAAGAAGAAATGATTAAATCCACACATTATAATTTGAACACTGCATGACTATCTGGGCAGTGAATTGTTTCATTCCAGGCAGGCTGATGATAAAGCTGTTGCCTCCGGCGATTGTTTTCTAATGGATGCTATTTCTCAATATCCCTTCCTCTTCTTTTTAGTATATATTCTGGAGTCACTTTGCATACTAGATCTCAAGCACCATGTTGAGAAACAAATTTCCTACTAAGTGTCTGATGCAAAACATCTAGATAAATGTGAAATGACTAGAGACTGTAGCAGTAAATACTATTTAATATTTTAAATAGTATTCTTATTAACTCTCTATCAGATGTGGTCTTGGCCCAAACCCTAGCTTAGGAAATAGGTGCATTGCTGATATTCTTAACACAATACATACACAAGCAGAAATGAAAAATGCATCTCTCTCTCTCTCTCTCTCTCTCTTTCCTTGATTTTTAGCCCTTTTTTATTTTTGGCCAACTCAAGGTCACATACAGTACATCCCTAATGCTCCCACCTTCTATATCCCCCACAACAACAACCCTGTGAGGTGGTTGGGCAGAGAGTGAGTGACTGGCCCAAAGTCACCCAGCCAGCTTTCTAAGGGAGGGCTGCAACTTACGGTCTTCTGGTTTCTAGCCCATCTACTTAGCCTTTAAACCTAACTGGCTCTCACTTATTAAAATTTATTCTTATTAAAACTATACTGATTAGCATATTGAAAAACCAATTCCAACATCAAATGTTCTTTTTAGGATGATTCTTACCTTCTGTTGTTATATGTAGACAATATGCATTATGACAATTCCTCAAGCCACAACCTGGGAAGATATTACGATTTGAGTCTCAAAGGGCTGCTTATGTACCTACAATAACCTACAATAACTCATCCAAAAGATATCCTTCCAACAGCATATGTCCATTGAACATGTATTGATAAGGGCATATCTGAGTTATAGCTTCCCACTCCTCTGTTATAGATGATTAGGATGTGGTGATGTTCCCACATGTTAAACACAGTTTAAAAGTAATAATGGATATGATTAACCTTGAACAAACACATGAAAAATTATTCCTCTTTTGGACAAACCAAATGTGTCGACCTTAAGAAGACACTGGAAGGTTCACTTTCTACCTGGATGAGTGCCAGTATGTTACAGGAAAGAAGAAACCCAGAAGCACGGGTATATTCTAAAGGTGAAAGGGGAAAGCTTTAATAAAAAATGAAAAGAGATACAGAATAAAATCCCAACTTTCCCTTTAGCTGGACAGAATGCAGAATAACCCAAACAGAGTTAGAAGCCCAGGCTTAACATGCAAGTGTTGACAGGAAGGATACCGGGAAGAATAGCATGGCTTCCAAGCACAACTTCACCAGGCTCAGCAAAAGGACCTTCAGCACAAGAAAGTATGGACAATGACAACAAAGCCTGTGTCCTGCATTTGTTTGGTCAATAGGCTGCCAACCAGAATCAGTAAAGGGAAACAAAATATGCACAGATTCCTAAGTAGCGCAAAAAGAATCAGAGAAAGTGGGCAGAAAAAGCAAAATCACAAAGACCTAAAGGTTGTAACCTTCTATAGGGGCAAACCGATAGCACTGAGCAAAAGTAGAACTAAGGCACTTCATAAAGATGGCAAGCTTTAAGCTAAGCTAAGGAATCAAAGACAATGCAAGATACCAAACTGACTAGCAACAGGGTCACTGGGAGATTAAGTATTGTCTTATGAGGAGAGGCCGAGGTCAAGGCATGCGAACAAAGACAGTTGTATTCATCAAAAAGTGGATGAACCTAAGGCCAAGAGTTTCCAGGAACAGGATGGCCTACTCTGTGCTCTAAGTGTTTCTCTTTCTCTGCTCTCCCCGTCTTGCCCCAGTCCTAAAGTCTAATAGATGTTCACTCCTGAAATTTCAGGGCAAGGGAAAGCAAGAGGGCCAGAAAAAGAAAGATGGTCATTTCCCGACAATGTTTTTGTCAGCTCCACTGAACATCCCACCTTGACTGAGAGGCAAAACTTGGTAAGGTCCATCAGGCAGGATGCCTCCTCCAGTTAATTCAGACCTGACAACGCGGACAAGCTTAGGAGAAAAAGAAGAGTAGGAAAACACCTGTGTGTGCATACACAGACACACCAAAACTCAGAAGGATAACAAGAGAATCATGAAAGGTATTCTGTGTTTTTCATTTGCACTGGATTTCAAGCTGGAGCCGTCATCCACAAAGCCACCACAGCCAACAAAAGGTGCTTGTAAAACTGAAGGAAAGAGAATTTTGTGCTCATGCCAGTGGCAAGAAGCTGTTTATGAAGAGAATAAAAATATTCCACAGAATCACTTTGGGACTGCTCTCACTACTATGTTTGCTTTGTGGAGCTGCATTAATTTATTTCAAGCTTGGGGTTTATCTGAAACCACAGCAAAGCTGATATTTTCATTTGAACAGCTGTGGCTCTAGAGATCTCGGGTGGATCCATTTTCCTGTTCGTAGGAAGTCTTGCCGTATTTTGCATCCTGGAGTTTTGTTCCTGGAGGTTGTCTGTTTCTGTATGTCCTGGTTGGAACTTATTTTCCATCCTACAATCAACCTTTAATTGTAAACCGCCCAGAGTCCCTCTTTGAAGGAGAAGGGCGGTGACGAAATTTGACATACAAATAAATAAACAAACAAACAAACCTGCCACAGCAAAATACCACCAAGCTTGCAGCTATTGGAAAAAGTGACTCAGCTCAAAATGGCTGCATCGTCACAGCTCACAGGGGGTTATAAAAGCAAGAGAGGAATGATGGCAAAGAAGCTGGAGATGTTTTGGAGGCTTTTGTATGTATGTATGTATGTATGTATTTATTTAACAGTCAACCTTCCCTCTCAGGGCTTCTCATCAGAGCAGACTTTTTTATCATTTGATTTTTTTTTCAGTCTATGGCAAATAAAATATGCATGAACTTTGGGGTGTGGGGAGGAGTTCATTGGATTTCATGTGGGAGTGGGACTCTATGACTTGTGGTTCATCATGGGATGGCACACAGATTAGATCGCTATTTCTCAACCTCAGCCACTTTAAGATGTGTGGACTTCAGCTCCCAGAATTCTCCAGCCAGACTTGCTGGCTGAGGAATTCTGGGAGTTGAAGTCCACACGTCTTAAAGTGGCTGAGGTTGAGGGACACTGGATTAGATAATGTATGTTGCATTCTCCTATCAGTCAGCTTGAAAGAATGAAGATGAACCCTGATAGGTTCATAGTGTTTTCTGCATTTTGAAGTTGACCATGGTAAAGATGATTGCTGGCAACTTTGCTTTGTGAGGAATTGGGAGAAGGAAATGCTGGTAGTATGGAAACACCCCAAGATATTCTTTCGTTTTCAGCCTGGATTAGTTCTTTTGGTCCTTGCTTAATGCCCTTGGATCTACCCAAACTGTTCCATTTCCAATTAATTCTGCATAAATTAAGTAACGCTCTGTGGCTTTCACCAGTTAATCGCAGCAAGCAATATTGCAGAAGCTGGATGATACACCTGTATAACAGACAGAGGTTTCCATTCCAGAGAACTGCACCATCCCCTCTCCCAGCATCCATTCATTCAGTGCTCAGCAGAAAAAGCCTTATAAGCACAGAGCTGTTCATTGTCATTGGAAATCCTGATTGATCTGGTTGATCGATAGGTAACTATCCACAGGAAGAATGTTTTATCGTTAACTAAAAAGGGAAGTTATTTTCCTTCAGGGCAGTCTTTACTCCTGGTGACTTCATGGATGCAGCCATGTAGTTTTCTTGGTAGTAATTCGGAAGTGGTTTGCCATAATATCTAGAAGTATATCACCAGGGGGTTGTTTGGTTAGATAAACAATTATTTTAGCATTTAGGAGATTTTAATGGTTTGAAATGTGCATATTTTATTTATTCATTTATCAAACTTTATCACTACCCATCTCCCTCCCAAGGAGGGACTCTGGGCAGTTTACAATAAAAATGAAGTTAAAATCAAAACAGTTACAAATACAATAAATACAACTAAACTAAAATGTGATGGAGTCTAGATGGCTGAGAGCTCTTATCAGTCCGTGAGTGTCATAGGTCCATCAAAAATCACTCTAGGGTGCTAGCCATCCCCAGGTGTGGCTATTCTCCCTCCCATTCCAAGCCTGCTGGCAAAACCAGGTCTTTAAACTTTTTCGAAAGTCCAGGAGAGAGGTGGCCTGTCTCACCTCTGGGGGAAGGATGTTCCAAAGGGCGGGAGCTACTGCAGAGAAGGCATGCTTCCAGGACCCAACTAGATGGAATTCTTTTACAGATGGGGTCCACAACATGCCCTCCCTGCATGACCGGGTGAAATAATAACTAAATTATATACAGGGTATATGCAAGGATATGTGTCTCCCTATTCTTGCTTCCAGTGCATGTGTGTAAGGGCTATAACTTTAATCCCACTGAGAACTTATACAGCTTTGTACCTTGGCTGGGAGTCAGCCAGGGTGAATATAAGAAAAAAAATGGGCTTCAGGATTTCTTGTGATGGGAATGAAATAGGAGAGATTGATACAAGAAGTCTGAATGCAGAAAACTGTAGCTATAGTTAATTCTTTTGGTGTGCAATATCAAATGAACTACCTTTGCAGAAATATAATGGGAGCAGAGACATAAGAAGGTGAAATAGCCTGTATGTATAATAGCCACAAAAGGAAAAAGAAAAAGGATAAAACGTAAAAGGATATTTTCCCCATTTATTTTAAGGAATGGTATTACATATTTTAATGTCAGCATGTCCCCTGAGATTTGTATATTTTGGTCACATAGTTATCCAATTAAAATGGAAGTCAGTGTGCTATCCTTAGGCGAGGACTGCTGCCAGCTGCAAAGTTTTATAAAGTCTTTAATCTTGTCCATAAATATTTAATAAGAATTGGTTGGTACACAAGCCAACAAGAAGAAAGAAATCAAAACCAGTCGTTCACTGCTAATCTTGTTCCTTTGTTTAGACAAAAGATACATTCCTTGCAATAATATTCTTTTTAAAAAGTAAAATCATTATTTCCCAGCCTCTTGCCCTGAGCAATTTTTGAACAGCACTGATTCAGTGACTTAAAGTAACATCTGCTTTCTTTAGTTGAAAAGATCACAAAGTTATGTCTTCGCAGTAAGCACTAAAGTGATGACATCATAGAGTGAATAGTATCTCTCTGTCTTTTTCTCCCTGTCCAAGAAACTGTGGTTGGGGTGACCAATGGTGGACTGAAGGCAGTCTGAGCATAAGGCTCATGCTGCTTTGAAGGCATACCTGTCAGTCACTGAATGCAAGATTCTCCCTTCCCAACATAGTATATCGTTGTAATTGAGCAATAAAAAGGGATTACAGCTCAGTAGATGCTCAATGTAACAGATATCGGATACAATAGACAAAATTCCCATTTATTTTCAAAGGATACAATTTGCACCATTTACACAATAACATCACAATGGATGACACCCTCTCTGATTTAATGGACTCTACACAACTGGTCCATTAAATCAAAGTGACACTGTATTTCTTTTTGGCATGACAGAACTGCAGAGTGACAAATCAGGGACCGAGTCTCATAAAGGCTCAGAGCTGGAATACAGCAGGTTTAGGTTCATTTGCTCTGCCTCAGATAAATGAAAATCTTTTCTAAATTACCACATCCCATCTCAGAATGCACATCCTTCATTTATATAACTGGCTCACATGTAGCTAATGTGGCAAAAACCTTGCAGGAAATTTTTGTCTTAGGACACAGAGAGAATGCTGAGGCTATAAGACATTTAAGGGGATAGGGCACAAATAAGTCACTGTTTTTAAATATATCAGAAAACATCCTTAATGTATATGTTTTCCTAGATTATATTTTGCTTAAACTCCTTTGAACTATTAAATCAATGATGATTTTTGTTTTTATCACAGCATCCTGTTACATACCTGCCATTTGCACAGAATGAAGGTAATGCACTGATTAACATTCATACATGCAATGAAAAAGATTATCCTTTGGAAATTTAACTGTGCTGAGGGTGGGATTCTTAGAAAACTGCAACAGAGGTTACCCATCATTTTTCAGGACACTGTTCCAATTCCAATTGTCTGAGCCTATCTGTCCAGAAAGTCATTACAGTTTTAAGAATAAAAAGGTCATAGTGCTGGGCTACAGTGTACAATCTCACAATACATCAAAAAACAGATGTTCTAGTGTTGTGTACTTAGGCGGCAAGACATCATGAAGTGCAATTTTAGAGTTTAACTGAAAAGCTAACAGACAAGCTTTTATTATAGTGGCCTGCTTCAGACTTACCAGTAGAGACTAAAAGTTCACACACTGGTCCATTATGGGAAATAGCCAAGTTGGATTCTACCAAGTAAAGCCCAGAAAATGCTCAGATTACCAGCGCTGACTTTGCTGAACTTTTGCACAAACTTTTGTGCCTCACTGAAGGGACTAGCAGGACAGACTTCTGCTTTAGCTCCTTGAGTGACCTTATGAAAGTCATAGGTTTTTTTTTCCCCCACTCTTTTGAACTTTTGCAGAAAAGGTTGGATATTTTCCCAAAGCCTGTTAAGGCCCAGGAGGTTCCCCAGTTCAAATGGCCAAGATTGCAGTGCATTCTGCCAATATCAAGGAGCTGACATAAGGTGCCCAACGCCCATTGGGGTGATGTTACAAGAGGAATTTAGACTGTGTTCAGTGGGGGAATGGCGATATTTATTCTTTCACTTATTATTTATTTAAAATATCTCTTGATTTCAACATTTATTCAAAATGCTTTAGCAATGTCTGAAACTCTCAAATTACTATCAGTGCTGGAATACGTTTTGTACGATGTCTGTGGTTT
Organism: Candoia aspera; assembly: GCF_035149785.1. Taxonomy (NCBI): domain Eukaryota; kingdom Metazoa; phylum Chordata; class Lepidosauria; order Squamata; family Candoiidae; genus Candoia; species Candoia aspera. The sequence goes on from NC_086153.1 coordinate 215,374,025, forward strand.
TTTGCTTTAATAAAAAAAGTGTAATGCTAATGTGGATACTAGTTATCTGCAAAAACTCTGGAATAAAAGGATACATGCTGTACGATATTAACAAACCTAAGGGTCTTAAATAACACTAAGGGTATTAAGTACGTTTCTTACAATCTTAACATGAGATTTATTCGGCATCTTTTAAAAGGATTGGATGTTAACTTTGTTATATTGGCAGTAAACAACAGGTGAGCCGACACTTACTCATATCATATGGGTTTGTCCTACTGTTGATCTTTTTGCTTTGTTACTAATATTATGGTATTACAAAGATAAGTACAGTTTCAAAGTCAATGTATTTCTGTATTATAGTAAAAAGAAATTGGAGTTTTATCACCATATGGAGAAGTACAGTTTGATGCCAGATTATAACCTTTGATTTTTATTTGCTTTCTATTTATAAAAGCGGTATCTATAAATATAGTAGAAATACTGATCAATATCATTTTTCATGATCAACGTTTAATTATTAGTTTAAATTAGGCTGAATGGTTTCTCATATGTGGCATAATTTGTGTTGGGGGTTTCCCCCCTGTTTTTTGTAATTTTTCTCTTTTTCTTCTTTTCTATGCAAATAAAGCAATAAAAATATTTTTTTTTTAAAAAAATTCTGGTCTGAAAAACACCAGAAGGCCACCAGAGGTATATTTTCTGCATAGTATCTCTTTACTACCATCTCATGGTCAAACTGATTTTTGCAGCCTAGATAGAGTATCCTAGGAAATTATTAACTCTAAAGGGATTAATCATTCATGGCATGGTATGTAATCAAAGTACACTGTGTTGCCACTCTCTTCTAAGACAGGTCTGCGTTACTGCCCAATGGAAGGATTTGGACTGAAAATATAAGAGGTCCCAGCCATGCTAACAATAAGCAGATCTGAACCTGAGATGGGAGACTCCCTGGGACTCCACTAAAACAAAACCAAAGATGTAAATACAGCAAATTGATGTTACAGAGACAGCAAGCTTTTTTCAGAGGTTCGCCACACTGGCCTTTAGATGGTCCTTGCAGGATCACATTGCAGCAAATGAATGGGGCCAGGACAAAAATTACATCAAATTAAGTATTAATTTAATCACATTCAATTAATTGATTTTCCCCTTTGCCCAACCATTTAATCAAATTGAATACATTCATTTAAATTAAGTACAAATACATACTGCCTTATTCAGTCACAGACACGATGACATTCTCTCACACTCCTGCTCTTGCTCCTGCTCATACACACACTTTCATGCTAAACTAAGAAAATAGGCTTCCTATTCCTACAGCAAACTCTCTGAAGTTCTCTGCTTTCCAAAAATTGAAAATGAGAGATCGGCAGTGGAGAGCTGCTGGGAGGAGGCCTGAACAAATAATAGGTGGAGTTGCTCGGTACACAATTATTTTTTGAATACCTCTTATGCATTCCTTCTTCAGCTTTTTCCTATTAAAATAATCCCAGTCCAAAATTCATGTTTCATACTAAAAAAAGCAGTATTTTTTTTTATTTAAGAAAGGAACAAAAATGTAATATATACAGTATGTAAGGTCAGGGACCATATCTCTGTTTCTAATCTGCTAGCTAAAATGGTTTATATGGACAGCATTGTTGTTGTTGTTGTTGTTGTTGTTGTAGAAGTGCTGGATTTCAGGACAAGCACTTATCTCATTAATTTTGTTCTTCGTATCTGATGCTGCCCCCCTGAAGTTCTGCCAGGCTGCCTCATCATGGTGGTGGTGGGGGGGGGTGTTCCTGGGATGGATGCGGAAAGAAAGCTGGGAGTATACCTCAAGAGTACATACTCCTAGCAGAGTCACCCAAGGAGTGAAGGTCATCCCAGCTGCCCAAGCAGACACCTATATCAGGCAGCAGCAATATAAGAAGCACTAAAGGCAGATGATCACTTTAGTGACAATGGCAAAGACATAATTTCATTTTGCACGGGAGAAGGCAAAGGCAAACCATTCCTGTATTTTACCAAGAAAACCACGGATAGACAAAGTGATTGATGATATAGTGCCAGATAAAGGACCCCTCAGGTCAGATGGCCTCAACATGCTACTGAGTAAGATTAAAACTTTCAGGACATATAGTTGTTGATGTTGCCATACAGGAAAAGAAAATTGAGACTTCCAGTGGGAATATGGTGATCTGAACAGCTGTGCTCGCAGGCTCTGTGGGCAGGACTGACAACGCGGCAGTTTTTTGTGGGTTTTCAAGCAGGTTTTCCCTGAAGCCCTGGAGCATTTTCATGGATAGAAATTGCTTGGAATCATCCCATCTATCCTCCAGAACAGTGCCTTGCAGCCAGAGGATCACAAACAGTGTTTGTGCTAATCTGGTAAGAGACGCCAGGAGGCTGGGACGTCACAATTTCCAGGCCGCGCTGTAGCCTTAAAGGGACACTAAGATTGGCCATCCCATTCCAAATCAATTTATATATTTTTTAAGTTTATGTACCCTAAGAGAGGCTTTCTACACCAAGGAGAAGCAATCTCTCTTGGTGCTTATCATTATTTTTGGAATTAATTCTTTTTTTTTTTTTTTAAGTTTTCACTTGTTTCCCATCCAAATACTAAGGAGGATTGAGAATAAATAATTGCCTCCCTGCTATTATTTCTGTACTGAATTTGAAGAATTTAATATTTTCCTACACGTTGAATCTGCTATTTTGAATCTTCAGCTTTCTGTTGCCACTTTCCCTGGGAGCTGGCCATTAGCATACTTTCACTTGTGTCAACATCTTTCAGAAATTTTCCATTAACTCCTATTTTCGCTAGTCAATTATCTAGGGGGTGCCATAATCTACTGCCTGAAACATGGAGGATTTCAAGCAGACTTTCTCAGAGTTCCATTGTGAGCTTAAACAGATTTTTAAACAGATTTTATTATTATTATTATTATTATTTTTATTATTATTATTATTATTATTCCTGTCAAGCTATTATGCAAGATATTCGGGACATTGTAGAAAACATCAGCTTTAAAATGTGTCATCTGACTGGGGATGTTGTGGAAGAGGTTGAGGTGCTCAACAAGGATAGAAATATTTCTACTGACAGCAAGATTGAGGCTTTTCCTGATGACCAGATTGTGGAACTGAAGGAATTAAAGGGACAGTTTGAATTGCAAACCATAAATGGAATTGTTTTTCTGATGGAAAGTTATGGGAAGGAAGAGGTTTTTTTCTATGGGAGGTTTTTTGCTGAGAAGTCGGAGTTTTTAAGGAGGCAGTTGGGTTGTTTGATTTTTTTATGAAAAATGTGTTGTGTGTAATGGGGAGATACGTGAATGCTTTGGTATACTTTGAAGTTGGGTAAAGAATTAAGAATGTTCATTTGGATTGCTTTTAAGGCTCGTTTGACTTCATACTCTTTTTTAATGACTTGGATTAAGATTAATAAGGTATAAACAATAAGTGTTTGGTTTTAGGTGTAATAGAATTAAGATTGTTATAATTGCAGTATTATTAATTATAAGAGCAGACAATGTACATGTTTTTTTTAGTTTGATCTTTGTTATAGTGGACAGAAATGTATAGAATAGTGGTAGGAAGGAAATAATTAAATAAATGTTGGTTTGGGGGAGGGAAGTTGATTAGGAGGTTTATATATTTCTTTTTCTTTTAATATAAGGGGAAGGAGCAATTGTATTTAGTGATTTTTATAATGTGCTAATGAAATAATTTATAGAAATAATATGATTTTGGCTTGATATAGAGTACGGGATTGATTATGGAAATTGCTGTACATTCTTGCTGTTAAAAGTTGGAAGTCACCTCTTTATGTAATCTTTAAAATTCTTTTTTTCTTGCATTTTCACACCTTTTTAGTTTTTTCTTTTTTCTTTTTGTAGGGTTTTTTTTTTGCTTTTTTGTAGTTTTTATCTTTGCTTTAAATCTAATAAAATTCTTATTAAAAAAAGGAAAAGAAAATCGAAACCTGTAAAGACAGAACTACAGTGGGAATATAAGAATCATGAACATGGGAAAGCTCAACACAGTGAAAGCTGAAATGAATCAACTGCACTTTGGCATCTCAGGTATCAGTGATTAAAATGGACTAGATTTGAACACCTTCATTCAAAAGAACATACTATTACTACTCAGGGCATGAAAACGAGATCACATTATTTACATAGTCAAATTGACTATTATTGCTGAAAGGAGGTAGAAGAGCTCAATTATACCTCAAAGACATTACTAGGGGCTGACTATGGAACAGATCGTAAACTGCTCATGGTCAAGTTCCAAGCCAATTAAAGTAGAAGAAGAAAGCCAACCAGTTTCAATGATATGATCTTGAGCATATAGCCATAATCTTCAAGAAGAGCATCAGGAATTGCTTTGAAATCCTGAACCTAATTGACAGAGAACCAGAGGAACTGTGGAATGAAATCAAAGTTATTAAAAATGAATGTGAAAAGAGACTGCCAAAGACCCAGAAACAAAAGTCAAAAGGATGTAAGAATAAATGGTGAAAATTTATTCACCATTTGGCCAAGAAAAGATTGGCCAAAGCCAAGACAAAGATTTCAGGAAGAACTTAACAAATAATATCAGAGCTGTTAAAACAGACAAGAAGCAGTATTACAACATCTGTAAAGACACAGAAGATTGAAACAGATATGGAAAAACAAATAAAGTCTTCCAATAGATGTCCATATACAGGAGATTCTACCTTAAAGTCGTATGCTAAAGGATGCTAATTGACTGATAGTAACTGATTCCAAGAACATCAAACATATGTAGAAGTGTCATGCACTGCCTACCGCTGAGTAAGACACAGACGCTGATTCATAGGAGAGCAGGTTCTGGTTTATTCATACGTAGAGTCAGTTGCGAAAAAAGCTGAGAGGGGAGCGCGCCGGTGCGGGGTTTAAATACCCCGCGCCGGTCAGCGCCCCCTAACCCTGGGTTACGTCATCCCCCCTTTGTCCTGTATACTGTCGTGCCGGTAGGTGAAGGGTTGCGGGGCCCCAGCTGTTGCCCCGGGATCGCCCATCATCGGTTTCCTCCTTCAGCCGGTGATTGCTGTCAGCTGGGCGATCTCCGTTGCGCTTTTGCTAACAGCTTGGGTGTGCCTCGTGATCCGCCTTGTCTTTGTCTTTCCTTCTTTCTCTTTTGTGTCCTGATGGCTGAATCATCCGCCCAGGGTCTGTGTCTGTTGTTGTGCGTGCTATGCTTATCTTGAGTCCCTTCCTCTGCTTCCTCGTTATTGTCATGTGTGCCGTTGTGCTGATGTCTTCAGCTCAATGGCACTCATAACATACTGCCCCCTGTCCAAGTAGTGCCCCCCCCCGGCCTTCCGGGTTTTCACCAGGAGAGCTGTCAATTTTTTTTTTTTTTAATTTCCTGCCGGAGTGTTTTCGCCCCTCCCTTTGTTCCGCCTTCTACCTCGTGTCCATCTAGGGTGTGTTCCCAGTGCGCATGCCCCGACCACACCCTGGGCATGCTCATGCCCTGGCCACACCCTGCTTGTTTGGCTCAGTTCGTCGAGGAAAGAGGCGTGGCTGGTCGGGTGCTTTTCAGCTCCAGGTAGGGCCCTTATCTTTTTGTAATTGCGTCGTCATTGTTATGTGTGCATCCTGGGCGTTGTCCCCAGGCATGCACTGGTGACCAATTGTCACTCCCTCGTGGGCCCGGGGTGGGGGGAGGGTGAGTCCCGGGGGGGGAGGTCTACCCAAGTCGCGGGCTTGGGGGGCCCTTTCCCCTGGGGGCGTGGCGGGGGGGGCCGCGGGGAAAAGGGTGTTCAGGGGCCAGTTCAGCTTGTCGCCCCTTTGGCTTGTCGGGGTACGTCCAGTGGAATGCCCGGGTCAGGTCTGGCGCCTTGACGTGTTGCGCCGCCACCCATTCTGGGTGGGGGAAGTGTTTCCATCTTACTAAGTAGTGTAATGTTCCCCGTTGACGGCGAGAGTCGAGTATGTCTCTTACATCAAAATGTTGTTGGCCGTCGATCATCACTGGGGAGGGCAGTGGCGTGCTCGGGTGCCATCGAGAGGTGGTTGCAGGTTTCAGGAGGCTGGTGTGAAATACCGGGTGGAGTCTCCGTAGATTGTGCGGCAGGTCCAGGCGTATTGCCACCGAGTTCACTATCTGCGTTACTCGAAGCGGCCCGATATACTTAGGCCCCAGTTTTTTCGAGGGTTGAGGTGACTTCAGGAATTTGGTGGATAGGTAGACCATATCCCCTGCCTGGAACGTCGGTTGCTGGCGCCGGTGCTTGTCGGCCTGCTCTTTGTAGGCCGCCTGTGCTTCCTTCAGCGCTGCTGTGATTATTGGCCACGATTCCGCTATCTTCCGTCCCCAGTCACTAGCGTCCACTTGGGGTCCCGGTAGCTCCGGTATGGGTACGAAGTCGCGCCCCGAGACTACTTCGAACGGGGTTTTCCCCGTGCTCGTGTGGACGGCGTTATTATATGCGACTTCTGCAAACGGGAGCAGTTCGACCCAGTCGTCTTGGTGGTAGTTGGTGTATGAGCGTATGAATTGTCCTAGGGTGGCATTGAGGACCTCTGTGGCTCCGTCTGTCTGGGGGTGCCAGGCCGTGGATAGGGCTTGTTGGGTCCCCGTCAGCTTTAGGAAGGCCCGCCAGAATTTCGAAGTGAATTGTGTGCCCCTGTCGGTCACCACGCATGCGGGACATCCGTGTAACCTGTACACGTGTATAAGGAAGAGTTTGGCTAGTTGTTGGGTGGACGGGACCGATGAGCAGGGGATGAAGTGGGCCTGTTTCGAAAAGTAGTCTTTCACCACCCAAATGGCCATTTTCTTCTGGCTGGGTGGGAGATCTACTATGAAATCCATGGAGATTTCCTCCCATGGGCGGGAGGGCTCCGCCACCTTTTGTAAAAGTCCCGGGGGCTTACCTGGTGCCCGTTTAGCCCTGGCGCATGTCGGGCAGGACGCTACATAGGCTTTCACGTCCCGTCTTAGCGTGGGCCACCAGAATTGACGCGGTGTTAGGTGCAGGGTCTTTAGGAACCCGAAGTGTCCCGCTTGCTTGGTGTCGTGGGATCGCCTGGCGTTGCGAGTCCGGGACATATATTCTGCCTTCCCCCCATGCCAGGTCCTGTGCCATCGTCACCTTGTCGGGGTTTGCTAGGAGCCAAGGGTCGGTTTTGAGGGCAGCGGTGAGGTCCGCGCGTATCCCCCCTGGCAGTTGCGGTTGGCGCCGTCTGGTCACTGGTTGCCCCACCGTCGGTTGCGCCATGGGGTTGGGCTGCCTCCGAGCGCCGCTCCGGGTGGTCACAGCCATCCCCAGCTGGGAAGCGGATAGGACCATCCCGATCATGTCTGGGGCGGGCTCCTCGTCTTGGGGCAGTCGGGAGAGGGCGTCAGCCAGGAAGTTCTTTTTGCCCGGCATGAACTTCAGCTGAAAGTTGAAGCAGCTGAAGAATTGGGCCCATCTGACCTGTTTTGGGCTGAGGCGTCTGGGCGTTCGGAGGGCCTCGAGGTTCCGGTGGTCTGTCCAGACCTCGAATGGTTGGGTGGCTCCTTCCAGTAGGTGCCTCCATGTTTCCAACGCCGATTTTACCGCGAAGGCTTCCTTCTCCCAGACGTGCCAACGCCTTTCTGTCTCAGAGAATTTCCTCAACAGGTAGGCGCATGGTTTCAGGACTCCTGTGGGGTCCTTTTGGAGTAGGATGGCCCCCAGGGAGAAGTCTGAGGCGTCGGCTTGGACCACGAACGGCCGTTCTGGGTCCGGGTGCGCAAGGATTGGCTCCGTGGTGAACAGCGCTTTCAGCCTGTTGAATGCGGTTTGGCACGCGGGAGTCCAATTTAGTACTGTGCCCGGGTTCTTGGCGCGCCGTGTGTCCCCCACCCCTTTAGTTTTGAGGAGGTCTGTTAGGGGCAGGGCTATCTCCGTGAACCCCCATGCGAATGACCTGTAAAAATTCGCGAAGCCGAGGAAGCTCTGGAGTTGGCGCCTGTTACGGGGGCGTTCCCAGTTCACCACCGCCTCGACTTTTGCGGGGTCCATCTCTATGCCTTCTCCGGAGATTCGGTACCCCAGGTAGTCAAGGCGTGCTTTATGGAATTCGCACTTTGAGGGTTTGGCATAGAGTTTCGCCCTTTTTAGTTTGTCAAGGACTTGTCTGACTAGGGTCACGTGTTCCTCGTGCGTTTTGGAGTAGATAAGGACGTCGTCTATGTAGACCAGGACCCCTTTGAACAGGTGTTCATGCAGGACCTCATTGATGAGCTGCATGAACACCCCCGGGGCCCCTGCTAGTCCGAATGGCAGCACTTTGTACTGAAAGGCGCCTAGGGGGCAGTTGAACGCAGTTTTCCATTCGTCCCCCTCCCTGATTCAGATTCGGTAGTACGCCTCGCGAAGGTCCAGCTTGGAGAATACTCTGCCCGTGGACAGGTGGGCGAGCATGTCTTTCACGAGGGGTAAGGGGTACTTATTGGATAGGGAAGCTGCGTTGAGGCCCCAGTAGTCGGTGCAGAGCCGCAGGGTGCCGTCTTTTTTCTCTCGGAATAAGACGGGCGCTCCGACCGGTGAGCATGCTGGCTCTATGAATCCCCTCTCTAGGTTTTTGTCGATGAACTCCCGAAGGGTTGCCATCTCCTTTGGGGTCATCGAGTAGATCTTCGGCCTAGGTAAGGGGACATCGGGCAGCAGGTCAATCCTGCAGTCCGTCTTGCGGTGGGGGGGTAGTTGATCAGCTTCCGCCTCTCCGAAGACCTCTGAGAAGTCCGCGTATTGCTCCGGTAGGTCTTCTGGGGTAGCTGTGTTGTCCTGGGTTGCCGCCTCTGCTCGTCCCACAGTGGGGTTGGTCCTGCCCGCCGGAACTGGCGCCCGGTACTCGCCGTCGTCGAATCGGAAGGTGCGGGTCTTCCAGTCGATGCGCGGGTTGTTTGTCGCGAGCCATGTTATTCCCAAGACTACGATGGGCCGTCCTATGTGGGTTACCACGAACGATGTTCGTTCGGTGTGGGTACCCATTTGTAGGGTGACCGGCTCGGTCTGCATCATGGCTGGTTTCCCTCCCGCTGTTGAGCCGTCCAGCTGGTGAAATGCCAGTGGCGTGGGGAGAGGGAGGCAGCGTAGGTCGAGTTTGGCGACTATGTTGGGGTGGATTAGGTTTTTCGAGCACCCCGAGTCCACTAGTGCCGCGGCTGTGGTGGCTCCATTGCCCACAGAGAGCTTGATTGCCGCCATTATTACGGAGCTTTCGCCGCTCTGTCGAAGTGATCCGCGCCTCTGTCCCACTACCTGCCTCGCGGCGCGTTTTAAGGCAGGCGGGGAGCGTTTCCCGCCGGCTGGTCTGGGTCTACGGCATCCTCTCCCCCCCAGTAAGCGTCCCAGCCTTCGTCCGGTGTCGCTGTGGCTCCGGTCATTCGGCGGTGGGGGGGCGGCGGCGGGTTAGTTGGTTTGAGGCTAGGTTTCAGTGCGGGTTTAGGAGCGCTAGCTGGGGTTCGGTTGGAGAAGCAATCTGCCATTTTGTGCCCCATTTTTCCACACCTCCCGCAGGGCCCGCGAGTAAATTTCTTCCTTGGATATGTGGGACCGGCCGTCCCCACGTGTGGCGCGGGTACCTTTGGGCAGGTGTTGGTTTTGTCTTCCGTCGTTGCCATTAGGAAGGTGCGGTGCGCGTGTTCTGCTCTCCCCGCGAGGTGGATCCAGCCTTGCAGAGTCTCCGGGTCGTCCCGGTAGAGAGCCCATTGGAGTACTTCACGGTTGAGCCCCCTTTTGAACATTTCTAGCAGGGTGGTCTCGGACCAGTCGTTGATCTTCCCTGTGAGGGCTTTAAATTCGAGGGCGTAGTCCAGGACAGTCCGTGCGCCCTGTTTGAGGCTTTGGAATGCGCTTTTAGCCCTCTCTTTGGCTAGCGGGTCCTCAAAGTAGCGCTTCATCTCGGTGATGAAGGCATGGAAGTCAGAGAGGGCGGGGGAGTTGGACTCGTACATTTGGACATACCAGTCCGCCGCCCGGTCTTGTAGTTTGATCGCCACGGCTGCGATCTTGTCCGCTTCGGAGTTAAAGGAGTGTCCGTGCCGCCCCATGAACTCCCTGGCGTTCGTGATAAAGAACGACAGTTTCGCGGGGTTCCCGTCAAAGAAAATGGGGAAGTCCTTTGGGGCCCGGGCGTTCGGTGAGACCCCTCTTCTCGCTTCCCGACCCATGGCTTTGTCCACCTGGGACGCTTGTTGGTTAGCATTTGGCCCATGGGGGTGCGACGACCCGCTCGGGGTGTGGATCGGGGTGTGTACCTGCACGGGAACGTCGTTGTGAGGCGCGGGGGACATCAGCGATTGCAGCATGGTCCTGAGGTCCTTTAGCTGGGCCTCCATGGCCGCGAGTCTGGCTTGTGTTTCCCCGTCCGAAATCCGCGCCGCAGCTGGGGTCGGGTCTATCGGTGTGTCCGCAGGGTTGAGCCGCCGGTGGGGTTCAGGCATTCCCGTCCGCTGGTCAGCTTCCTCCGTTTGGGAGTGCGTCGGCTGGGTTGCCTCTCCGTCCTCCACCGTGCTTGCCGCAGTTGGGCTGACGCTCCACGCCCGTGGCTGGGGTGCGATGTGGGGCGAGGGGGTCTCCGCTGGTCTCGGGAGGTATGTTGCTCCCTCCCGTGGCCGGGTCGCCTCCGCCTCCGTCTCCCTCTGGGGTTGGAGCTGAGGCTCGGGGTGGGCCGGGAGGGTGTCCGTGGCTCCTGGGGTCCGCGGTGCCTCTGGCCTCGATCGGTCCTCCTCCGCTTCTTGCCGTGCGGTTCGCCCGCCTTGGCCGCGACGCGTCAGCCTCATCGTTCTTGGTCTTCTCACCGTCTATTCCTCCCGCAGCTCGTTGTTGTCCAGTGGGGCTCGGCGAGGCTGAGTTTGTGACTCTCAGCTTTATGTCATGCACTGCCTACCGCTGAGTAAGACACAGACGCTGATTCATAGGAGAGCAGGTTCTGGTTTATTCATACATAGAGTCAGTTGCGAAAAAAGCTGAGAGTGAGGGGAGCGCGCCGGTGCGGGATTTAAATACCCCGCGCCGGTCAGCGCCCCCTAACCCTGGGTTACGTCATCCCCCCTTTGTCCTGTATACTGTCGTGCCGGTAGGTGAAGGGTTGCGGGGCCCCAGCTGTTGCCCCGGGATCGCCCATCATCGGTTTCCTCCTTCAGCTGGTGATTGCTGTCAGCTGGGCGATCTCCGTTGCACTTTTGCTAACAGCTTGGGTGTGCCTCGTGATCCGCCTTGTCTTTGTCTTTCCTTCTTTCTCTTTTGTGTCCTGATGGCTGAATCATCCGCCCAGGGTCTGTGTCTGTTGTTGTGCGTGCTATGCTTATCTTGAGTCCCTTCCTCTGCTTCCTCGTTATTGTCATGTGTGCCGTTGTGCTGATGTCTTCAGCTCAACGGCACTCATGACAAGAAGGAATAAAATGACATTTATTTATTTGTTTATTTGTTTTATTCTATTTATCAAATTTGTCACCACCCATCTCCTCCCATCAGAGGGACTCTTTACTGACATTCTGTACAATAAAGAGGTCAACATCCAAGGTAGCTTAAAAGATAATTCCTTATTTACAAAAACCTCTAGTACTGTAAGTGGAAGTTAGATCAGCACTCTGGTCATTACCAAGCTGAAACATCTGCATTACCCAACGCAGATTAGATTCCATACAAGGATATGAAGATGCCATATGTGAGTGAGAAAGACTATACAATCTCTCCTTGTTTATTAACCTAAATACTGAATATATTTGGGGGGACGTTGGGTTGGAAGAAGATAAGCATGCTTTTAAAACTGGAGGAAGAAACATCAGTAACCTACACTATGCTGATGACACTACCCTGATAGCCGAACGTGCAAATAATTTGCAAATTCTAGAAATGAAAGTCAAGGAGCACAATTTAAAAAATGACATGACATTAAAGAAGACCAAACTAATGACAACAGGTACAGCAACCAGCCTTAGAATTGACACTGAAGATATGCATAGCTTCTGCCCATGATCAGACTCATGCAGGAAATGGTTTTCCCTGTGATACTTTATGGGAGTGAGAGTTGGACTTTGAAGAAGCAGGATAAAAAGAGTATTTATACTTTTGAGCTTTGTGTTGGAGGAGACTTCAACATGGATAGCCAAGAAAATAAACAAATGGATCATAGATAAATCCTGAGCTCTCACTCAAAGCTCAAATTGTGTGACACATTTTGCAAAGACTTAGCTTCCTTGAGAAGTCTGTAATGATGGAAGCAAGATGGATGGACTCAATTACAGCAGTGATGGGTACACCATTGGAAGACCTGAAGCAGTCACTAAGAGCCGATATCAACTTGATGGCACAAAGCAATCAAAATCAAATCTGATGTTATGTCAGAAATTATCAGACACCAGACATTTATATTGCCAAAGGGCTTTTTTCCCCAAAAAAGCAGAATAAGAAGAGTATTGTTGATGGGTGCTTCTTGTATTCCTTTCCTCTTTTTGGTGCAACAAATAAAATGTGTGGAATATAGGAAAGCATCTGGTTGCTGTTTTATAAACAGTTGGAAGTGAATAGCTAATTTAATTAACAATATTCAGCAAGGAGAAATGGAAAAAGCAGAAAAATTAGTCATGATTTGCCATCAAGGCTTCCTTTAGATTTTCAGAAATGAGATTACATTTAGAATAAACAGCTGTGAAGCTGATCATTATTCCCAATGTTCAAAATTAGAAGCCTTTTAGATTCTCCTTTCTTAAGTCTGACAACAGAACTCAGTAAGGGCTATATATCAAGCAGGCACATACAGAGCTGCAGTTGTGAATATATTTCAGCTGCTTGAAAGATTGGAAGGCAAAAAACAACAACTTGTAACCACTGCTCAAAACCAAAATATTGCGGATCAAAAGCCACCAGTAACTTGAGGTGCCAGGAAATACAGCTGGTTAATTGAGTTTATATCTGGTCCCTTTCTTGGAATGCTCAGGATAGGTAATAAATTATTGTAAAAGAAAATAACTTAATCTAAACTGAATAAACCATACATACCTCATTCCTGTCTATCAAATGCCAGGCAAGTAAACAAACAAACAAAAGGTTTTCTATCATATTTAACGTATGCTTAGACCCAGAGCTATAGCAAATCATCAGGGAAGGCTCTTCATTTAATGGGAAGCACTTTTTGGAAACTCTTCCTTTAACTGACCTTGGAAAGAGTTGAAGGTCCAAAGAAAAAGAGTGATTGACAGTTGCTCTCCAGCAAAGGTCTTTTCATATCACAGGCTACCTGATCCTTTCCTCTGGAGATGTCAGAAAGATCTCTTGCATTCCAATCATGTGCTCTACCACTGGTCCATTTGCTGAACTATCATCCATCAAGGTAATGCAAAGAGAAAGTAAGTCAAAGGAGAAAGGCTTCTGCACTCATTGCATCCTCTTATTCATAGCGCAGGAAGACATTTCCATATTTAAATACCAGTGTTCAACCAGGGCATCTCTAACATCCAGCTGGGTCAGGAGGAGAAACCACACAATCTCTAATCTTACCTTTAGAAATGTGCATTGCATTTTGCAGAGCTGAGTAATTCATTTATAGACAGACATTCATTTTTCACTTATATTCAACTACTAGGCTTGTAAATATAGGCCAATACTACAAAATCAAATTTCAAAGTGTTCTTCAAAAGGGAATGAAAACTAGTTAATGATGGTCTGTTTTACCGTCTGCATTAGCAGAGCAGCATTCCAGTCTGGCAGATGTATTTATAGATTTAAGGTGGGAGGCAGGGAATTGAAAAATTCAGGCATTTACTTTTGTTATGTCACCTAATGTAAGGAGTCTTTGTATGCCTCTTCTACTAATTTATCTAGTTGTTAAAGTAAATTACACAAAAACCATTTTCAATGCAAATTATTCTGCTTTTGTTCTTTGATGTGCAGACTTCAATGAAGCCTTCTTTAAAAAAAGTTTTTCCAATACTGCATATACTTTTTTTTAGTTCAATGATCATATTCCGAATGCAAGTTTCAGTAGAATACCTTCCTTTCTGCATTTTTTTTTAAAAAATAGGAGATTCCATTTGATGTTAGCATCTTATCTGATGCATGCAGTTTTTGCCTCTATGAAATCTGGCAAGTACTACATTGATTTATTTTTTTATTTCATACACACACACACTTATATATATATATATATAGAGAGAGAGAAATACTATATATACGTATATACTGTACATGTATATATAGGTATACATATACATATAGACATACATACACACAAATGATCTGATGAATATTGTTCTCATGTGGCTGTTCCAGAAACCTAGAGTTTGGCAGTTTTAATATTACTGTAAGCTAAGCTTGACCTTTAAATATTAGCATTTAAGTATTAATGAAATAGCAGAAAGAAGTCAAATTGACAGGTGTTAATACGAGTTAAACAACATAGCCAACTAATATTATATGCTGCTTTGAATTTCCCATTAGTTGTAACAAGATATGTAAGTAGACCTCTGAATGCTGATCTGAAAATGTACTTGGGGAAAGAAAAATATTCCAGACAGAATTAATGATCAGGAAACTGACTTGGAAGTAATTATTCTTCTTCCATAACTTTTGGGGCAAATGTCTGAATTGCACACATATTTAATGCACTTAAGTAGACTTGCCTGTGCTCTTAACTGCTTTGTCATGTTCCCTGTTGCAAGGCATATGTGCATCACAACGGGGAACATGCACATTTGGTAAGAGGAAGGGATAAGCATAATCCCTAAATCACTCATACATCCCCCAAGCACCCATATCCAGAAGGGAATCCCCAACACAATAGATAAGCCCCTCAGACCAGACTTGGCACCCATAAAGAGAGAGGGGGAACGCCTTTCCATTCCCCCAGGGGATGCATTCACACCTCCCTCAGGTACACATGTCCACAGAGGAATATCCAACATAATGGGAGTGCCCATCAGACAGGACTTAACGCCTATCGAAAGATCGGGGAAACGCCTTCCCATTTCCCCAGGGGACGCACCTGGTCCGGACGAAGACAGGGAGACAAAGGAGATCGCCGGGATCGCCCATCAGCTGACGCATCGCAGTCCCAAGCACCCATCCGGTCCTGGCTCGAGGGTGGAGAAGCACAACGTCCGCCAACAAAGTATAAACAGGGCACCCTGTCAACACCTAAGGATTCCCGTCTTTTTCTTTGCACGCACTCCGTTCTAATAAAGCCAGAAATCCTTAGACCTTCTAAGTGAGTCTGTGTTTTATTCAGAGCATGGCTGCCCTGACATGCTTTCTCTTTCCCTTGAATTGGCTTACGGTTTCAGTCATTTCCTAAAATACTATTCTTAGAGGCTCCTTTTCATTTCAGTTGAATTTAGCTGATTCAGTTGAATTTCCACCATCTTTCTCCTCTTCACCTAACCAACAAGCATCTCAGAAATAAATATGGATCTCAAACACAGCTTGGTTTTAAGACTAAAAAGGAAGAAGAAATATTTGAGGTTCAAACCGCTGTTCAGTAACAGTTGCTTAAGCAACACAGTGTGATTATTCCTCCCCACACTTCCTTGTGAACTTACCTTTGAAGTGGAATTGTGGAATTGTGTTCATTGGCCTGTGAATAAGGAACAATATTTTGATAAAGATAGGTTAGACTGAGACTGACACAAAATAAATTTGTCAGCAGTGCCATTTTCCCCAGAACAACAATGTCAAACCATATTATGATCATTGATCAGAAGCACAGCAAATACAAGAAACAAAATACGTAGTATATGTTTTCTAGAATTGGTTTCAACACGCTGAGGAAGTTGGTTCCTCTGCCTACCTATGTGCCTTGAATAACTGCTTCAGAGTGACCCTGTACTAAACCTTCAGTTCAACCCTTTTATGATAACTTGGAAAGGCTATACTTCAAAATGCAACATCATGTACCAACAGAAGGTCATTTCAAGCTTTATATTTATAAACTGAAAAGTTCTGGTAGAATCAACTGTTACTTGTAGTTGTATATCTTCACATATGAGGGCAGGACACACAGTCAGAGTGTTCAAAGCTTCATATGGCCCTTAAAAAACCTTAGATGGGACTTCCCAGACTCCCAAAAGTTGTCACAAAATTGTAATTTTTAACATGGAAGAACATGGGGTTTATTAAATAAACTTGGTGTCCTGTGATTGACCTGCATTTTTCAATTAACACCTGGAAGAGAGGCTTAGACAAGCTAGCTCTTCCTATTTACTCTTGGAAGTTGTGAGATAACAGACATTTTGCTGTAACCCCAATCAGATAATTATTTCCCTCTTTTGTAGTAGCAGGTGCTCAGTGCCTGCTAGACCCTTAATACTCATTAAGATCTAACCTTCCTTTGCTAATGCCTAAACTGAGCAACTCTGGGGTTGGAAGGGGAAAGAGAGGTTGCAGGGCTCTAAAACGTGCCCAAAGAAAGCAACCCCTGTATGAGTCAAATTCCAAAGACCTTCCTCATCACTTGGGCTTATCATGGCAGATGGAGGAAGGACGCCTAGTGCTGTGAGTAATTAATGGGGACAATTTAAATAAACATGACCCTGTTGTTTCAGTCCTGACACCTCTTTTAATGTCCTCCTCCTTCGGTATCCATCCTGCAAATTCTAAATCAGTCAGCAATACAAGAATTTCAGAAAACACTTGGAAATTCACAATATGAATTGTACTTAATTCATTTAATTATTACATTTAAATACAGATTCAATTGCATTTAGATTTTGGTTTGGCCGCACCTACTTTTTGGAGCAAGGACTTTGTTTGTTTCTTTACAGGTCTTACATGGCTGTCTATCTCATATAATAAGTCTAGGCGGCTCACAATAATGGTCTTCGTTTTTGCATTACTGCCATACACTTTTTAAAACTTGCTTTATCCAAGCTCAGGATATTTGTCTGACTTCTCCTATCACCAGTAGAGCATTTGAGCTCCATGCTTCCTGTTAAGTTATAATGTCCCTCAAAGTGTTGAGGCAGATATGTCCTCCAGAAGGCCCTTTCAAATGCTTTCCCAGGATTATCTCCACATACATGTACATGTACAATTGCTTCACTCTGCCAGGAATCCCAATAGAAGTGCTTGTCATTGCATGCGCGCATCTCAACAACCTGGGAAAGTCTTCAAAACAACCATGTCAAATCTTCCAGATTATATGTTCATTATCTTTCACATTATATGCCTATTTTTATGAAGGGATTAACTTCAATATCATCTTGGCAGCAGCCTCAGCAGGCTAGGAGGCCTGCTGAGGCTAGCAGGCTAGGAGGCACTTCACTTACCCAGTGTGGTTTGAATATGTTGTGAAACCCTAAGAATTTTCACTGTTCTTTTTTCCAGCAACAATCTAGCTAATGCACTCTCATGAAAAACTATAGTACGAGTCACAATTTTCATGAGCAGTCTTCTAATTCTTGCATTGGCACAGGAAAACTGGATTCATATCCCATTTTGACCTTCTTTAAAGTGAGAGAAGCTCTATGAGATGAGCCTGATGACTTTTTAATGCATTTTGGGAGATGATTCTGTGTCCATATGGACAAAACATGGTGAAACAGACTGGCTCCAGGTTGGCAAGGGAGGGCAACAAGGCCGTATATTCTCCCCTTATTTATTCAGTTTATATGTTGAATATATATTAAGGGGAGTTGGATTGGAAGAAGATTAATGTGGTTCTAAAGTTGGAGAAAGAAGCACCAATAACCTGCACTATGCTGATTACACTACCCTGATAGCTGAAAATGCAGATGATCTGCAAGCCCTAATACTAAAACTCAAACAGCCCAGTGAGAAAATGGGACTAAATTTTTTATTTTATATTTCAAATTTCATCATCGCTCATCTCACACAAAGCAAGATTTATATTCTTTATATTCTTTAAATATAAAGATCACTCTAATGACAACAGGTAGAACAACCAGCCTTAGAATTGACAGTGAAGATATTGAAGTGGCAGGTAGCTTTTGCCTTTCAGGATCAACCATCAACAGTAAGGGAACAAGCAGTGGAGAAATATGCCACAGACTAGCACTTGATAGAGCAGCCATGAAGGCCTTGGTAAAGATATTCAAATGCTGTGATGTGTATATACCTACACAGATCAGAACTGTGCAGGCCATAGTATTTCCTGTGACACTCTATGGAAGTCAAGGTTGGACTTTGAGGAAGCAAGATAGGAAGAGTATTGATGCCTTTGAACTTTATTGTTAGAGAAGACTCCTGAGAATACCATGGATAGTCAAGAAAACAAACAAATGCATCATTGAACAAATCAATCCAGAGTTCTCACTTGTGGCATAAATGACCAGGCCCAAATTATCCTACTTTGGACACATTATGCAAAGGCCTAGCTCTCTGGAGAAGGCTGTAATGCTGGGATAGGGGGAAGGAAAGAAAAGAAGAGCAAGGTAGACCAGTAGCAAGGTAGATAAACCCAGTTACAGTGGCAATGAGTACACCATGGGAAGATCTGAAAGACTAGGTTAGGGATAGATCATTTATTTATTTATTTTAATTTATTCGATTTCTATAGCCACCCATCTCAACAAGTGACTCTGGGAGGCTATCATCATCATGATCATCATGGAGAAAATCTATCGATGTGGTCGCTGGGAGTCAAAAACAACTTGCTGGCACATAATCAAACAATCAAAATGTGTTCATATTGTTTGTGCATTGCCAGAACTATTAGATTGAGACTGTATACAAATTTTGTTAATAAGTAAATGCCAAATTTTGGAAATTTTACATTATTGGCTCAACAGTTCCTAGCATTTTATTTTATGGGAACCACTACATCATCACTGTATGTTTTGAGGACCACCATATAAGTCAGGAATTGGCAGGCACCTTGCACACAGAAACTCACCCTGACTGAATCCACAGATCAGAACATTAAATAAAATATGCCAGGCATCACTGAGACCATTTATTATATTTATTTATCCAATTTATATGGCTGCCCATCTCACACAAGCTGACTCATCAAAGATCTTGGGTAAGAAAACAAAAATCATTCCAGATCGAGTTATCTTGATACTTAGGATATTACATGCTTATTTTTATTTTGGTGATTGCACCAAGGATTAACTTCAATATCTGCTTGGATGATCAGTACTCCTATATAGTTGATTGCAAAGAGTTGGATTAGATGTCTTCTGCAAACTTTCTACTAGTTAATATTTACAGTCCTAGTAAGATCCTTTAAGCACTGATGACATTTTCTATAAAATTGAGCCTCCACAGGAGTTCTTTCCTGAAGTAATATTGCTCTTTAAGGATTACAGAAAACTCTGTTTTAAAGTCTGATGGAGTTAGTCTTAAAGATCACTAGGTGATCTTAGGCCAGCAATCAGAAATCTGTATTTCTCCAGATGTTCCTGCATTATAATTCCCCACAATCCCTAAAAGCATGGCCTATGGTTACAGGTGCTAAGAGTAGTAATTTCACAACATTTGGAGGATTTCAGTTTTCCTATCTTCTCGTACACATCTGGAGCTTTAGTTCATCTCACAGAATTGTGATGAGCATAAAATAGTATGATTTATGTGTGCTGCCCTGAACCCTTGGAATAAAAATGGAGATCTATGTAAGTAATAACATTTTTTTCCACTGAATGGAGAATGGGAAAGAATGGGTTCATTTAATCATTATGCCTTTTACCATATGTCTTTGCTCCTCTCTCCTTGCACTAAGGAAGGGGGAAAAAACTGTTGTTGATATTAAAGAAATATAACCCTGTGTCCTGATGCTTACTTTTTTTTTTCTTCTTCAAACTGGACTTACTATGTTATGTGCTGTAGTTATAGCATCAGAAAAAAACCATTTTCTAAAGCCTGGATGGTGAGTGGGATGGCATTTCAACTCCCTGTGACAATAAGAGTTAATGTAATCCTGGGACTGTGGGGAACTACAGATGTCTCCACTCATTGATGGAACTCCCTGGGTTGCTTTAGATCAGCCTATCTCAAAGGATTGTCATATAGTGTGGTTAGGGTTAGAATTAGGAGATACTTCGTATGTGTATTATAGCTATTTTAAAGCAAAGATGGGACACCCATGGCCCTCTAGATGTTGTTTGTCACTGGTGAGGGACGATGAAAACCACACCATTATGGCCAATAAATGGTTATGAGTTATCCATCTGCATCTTACAGCAATACTTATGCTGCAGGGAATCTCTGAAGATGAACTTGCACAATGAGGAATCCAATGACTAGGTCATACATATATTCTGAGTTTTGCTAAGCTATTAACCAGAATCAATGTTTTTTTTCAGGCCAGGAATCATAGTTTGCCTCGAGTGGCTGGGCCAAGAATTACCACTGGAAATAATTTACATTTTAATTTCATTTAAATGAAACCAATGTAGTCAAATTCAGTTAATATAATTACTCTCAATGCAGTGTTTTTCCTCTCCTCTACAATGATGGGAGGCCCTACCAAACAAGCCACAGTCTGGCTTAGCTTGATGGTGAATTTACAGAGAATTTGCAGCCATGCTCTTGAGGAAATGTTCTCTTCATACCTACTGAGTCCTCATTATAATATAGCATTCACTGGTAACAAAGCCCATTATTCTGTAGAAGCATTGAAAGTAAGGGACTGTTCAAGGGGCTTCCTGTTTGGAAAAGTATGTTCTGTTCCTATAGTTTCTGATGGACAGATTGCCCAACTTGTTGTCATTAACTGGCCCAAAGTGGTCCATGCAATCTTCATGACTGACTTTCCACCTCAAAGAAAAGTCCTCAGTTTACCAGGAGCTGTTTCCTGTGTTGCAATAGATACACAATGGTTTCACTACTCAAATTTCTTCCAGTTGGAGCTGTCATATACATTCACTTTAAAGGTTTCTGTATACTGAAATCATCCTGGTAAAGTCAGTGATCATGTTTTTTGTTGTTGTTTATTCGTTTAGTCGCTTCCGATTCTTTGTGACTTCATGGACCAGCCCACGCCAGAGCTTCCTGTCGGTCGTCAACACCCCCAGCTCCCCCAGGGACAAGTCCGTCACCTCTAGAATATCATCCATCCATCTTACCCTTGGTCGGCCCCTCTTCCTTTTCCCTTCCACTCTCCCTAGCATCAACATCTTCTCCAGGATGTCCTGTCTTCTCATTATGTGGCCAAAGTATTTCAGTTTTGCCTTTAATATCATTCCTAAAGTGAGCAGTCTGGCTTAATTTCCTGGAGGATGGACTGGTTTGACTTTCTGGCAGTCCAAGGCACTCTCAGAATTTTCCTCCAACACCACAGTTCAAAAGCATCGATCTTCCTTCTCTCAGCCTTCCTTATGGTCCAGCTCTCGCAGCCATATGTTACTACGGGGAACACCATTGCTTTAACTATGCGGACGTTTGTTGTCAGTGTGATGTCTCTGCTCTTAACTATTTTATCGAGATTTGTCATTGCTCTTCTCCCAAGGATTAAGCGTCTTCTGATTTCCTGACTGCAGTCAGCATCTGCAGTAATCTTTGCACCTAGGAATACAAAGTCTTTCACTGCTTCTACATTTTCTCCCTCTATTTGCCAGTTATCAATCAAGCTGGTTGCCATAATCTTGGTTTTTTTGAGGTTTAGCTGCAAACCAGCTTTTGCACTTTCTTCTTTCACCTTCATCATAAGGCTCCTCAGTTCCTCTTCACTTTCAACCATCAAAGTGGTATCATCTGCATATCTGAGATTGTTAATGTTTCTTCCAGCAATTTTAACTCCAGCCTTGGATTCCTCAAGCCCAGCTTGTTGCATGATGTGTTCTGCGTACAAGTTGAATAGGTAGGGTGAGAGTATACAGCCCTGCCGTACTTCTTTCCCAATCTTAAACCAGTCCGTTGTTCTGTGGTCTGTTCTTACTGTTGCTACTTGGTCGTTATACAGATTCTTCAGGAGGCAGACAAGATGACTTGGTATCCCTATACCACTAAGAACTTGCCACAATTTGTTATGGTCCACACAGTCAAAGGCTTTAGAATAGTCAATAAAACAGAAATAGATGTTTTTCTGAAACTCCCTGGCTTTTTCCATTATCCAGCGGATATTGGCAATTTGGTCTCTAGTTCCTCTGCCTTTTCTAAACCCAGCTTGTACATCTGGCAATTCTCGTTCCATGAACTGTTGAAGCCTACCTTGCAGGATCTTGAGCATTACCTTACTGGCATGTGAAATGAGTGCCACTGTTCGATAGTTTGAACATTCTTTAGTGTTTCCCTTTTTTGGTATGGGGATATAAGTTGATTCTTTTCCAATCTGATGGCCATTCTTGTGTTTTCCAAATTTGCTGGCATATAGCATGCATTACCTTGACAGCATCATCTTGCAAGATTTTGAAGAGTTCATCTGGGATGCCATCGTCTCCTGCTGCCTTGTTATTAGCAATGCTTCTTAAGGCCCATTCAACCTCACTCTTCAGGATGTCTGGCTCTAGCTCACTGACCACACCGTCAAAGCTATCCCTGATATTGTTATCCTTCCTATACAGGTCTTCCGTATATTCTTGCCACCTTTTCTTGATCTCTTCTTCTTCTGTTAGGTCCTTGCCATCTTTGTTTTTGATCATACCCATTTTTGCCTGGAATTTACCTCCAATGTTTCTAATTGTCTGGAAGAGGTCTCTTGTCCTTCCTATTCTATTGTCTTCTTCCACTTCCGCGCATTGCTTGTTTAAAAATAATTCCTTATCTCTTCTGGCTAACCTCTGGAATTTTGCATTTAATTGGGCATATCTCCCCCTATCACTGTTGCCTTTTGCTTTCCTTCTTTCTTGGGCTACTTCTAGTGTCTCAGCAGACAGCCATTTTGCCTTCTTGGTTTTCTCTTTCTTTGGGATGTATTTTGTTGCCGCCTCCTGAACAATGTTGCAAACTTCTGTCCATAATTCTTCCAGGACCCTATCTACTAAGTCCAGTCCCTTAAATCGATTCTTCACCTCCATTGCATATTCCTTAGGAATATTAGTGAGCTCATATCTAGCTGATCTGTGGGTCTTCCCTAATCTCTTTAGTCTGATCCTAAATTGTGCAAGAAGTTCGTGATCTGAACTACAGTCAGCTCCAGGTCTTGTTTTTACCGACTGTACAGATGTCCGCCACCTTTGGCTGCAAAGGATGTAGTCAATCTGATTTCGGTGTTGTCCATCTGGGGAAGTCCATGTATAAAGCTGTCTCTTAGGTTGTTGGAAGAGAGTGTTTGTTATGCAGAGTGAATTGTCTTGGCAAAATTCTATCAGCCTATGTCCTGCTTCGTTTTGTTCTCCCAGGCCACACTTACCTGTAATTCCAGGTGTCATTTGACTGCCCACCTTAGCATTCCAGTCTCCTGTGATGAAAATAACATCTCTTTTTGGCATGTTGTCCAGTAGGTGCTGCAGATCCTCATAGAACTGCTCTACTTCAGCTTCTTCAGCATTTGTGGTTGGGGCGTATATTTGGATCACTGTGATGTTAGATGGCTTGCCCTGAATTCAAATTGAGATCATTCTATTGTTTTTTGGATTGTATCCAAGCACTGCTTTAGCCACTTTACTATTAATTATGAAGGCTACTCCATTTCTTCTGTGGTCCTCTTGTCCACAGTAGTAGATCTGGTGGTCATTTGATGTGAAGTGGCCCATTCCAGTCCATTTCAGTTCACTGACGCCCAAAATGTCTATCTTTAATCTTGACATCTCACCAATAACCACATCCAATTTGCCCTGGCTCATAGATCTTACATTCCAGGTTCCAATGGTGTGTTGATCCTTAGAACATCGGATTCGCCGTTCACCACCAGCACCATCGGCCGCTAGCCGTCCTTTCGGCTTTGAGCTAGCTGTGTCATCACGTCTGGGGCTAGTTGAACTCATCCTCTGTTCTTCCCCAGTAGCATTTTGACCATCTTCCGACCTGGGGGTCTCATCTTCCGATGGTAGACCGACATATCTCTGGTTGTACTGATCCATTTAGTTTTCACGGCAAGAATACTGGGGTGGGTTGCCATTACCTTCCCCAGGGATCGCATTTAGTCTGACCTCTCTGTCATGACCTTCCCGTCTTGGGTGGCCCTTCACGGTTTAGCTCATGGCATCATTGAGCTGCTCAAGCTCCAGCACCACGACAAGGTAACGATCCTTTGCTGAAGTAAGAAGTAGCATGAATTAATCACTTCATGAGCTTCCTTCCAAGATAGTATTTGTATTATTTAATTTTTGGCTAGCTTACTTTGTCTTGTGCATCTTTTGCCATGTCAGTTATTCCTTCAAGTGTATTCACCAGAGCTGGAATTACTGAAAAAGTAAAGCTTCAGATCATATTCCCAGACCTGCTGTCTCCCAGTCCCAGATTCTTTACAATTTTATTTTTAAAAAAGAAACTCTCTCTTCTGTTAAAAAAACACTGCCATCTGCTGGCTTTCCATGAAACTGAAACAGTTGATTTCAGAAAAAAGTGGCACTCCATTTAATGCATGTGCCTGATCATAAAAGCCAAGTTTGCTTTGAACTTGTATGGAAAATGCCAGTGATAATAAATGAGATTGCATCTGAAAATACTAATGCAGACTTACACAATGCAGGTTAAATTTTAAAGCAACATTATTCAAATTAGAGCTTTGTGCAGTTTAAGAGAGAGACACTCTTCTGCAAGAATCAAACAATCTACTAAACAGCAACATTATCCAACATAAGATACAAAAAATTACTTCAGAGGGCAGGGAGCTTAACAGAAAGGGCAAGGAAACATAAACTAAACTGCCAAATTACAAAGGAAACATTCCCCGTTGCCAACACAGTAAAGGCATAATTATTACACAGAGTTACACATTTGTGTTGTCTTTAAGTGAGTCAATGACTAAGGCTTCGCTTAGAATGCCACCTCCTACAGCCTTGCCAATTGAGTGTGCCTTGATAGTCCTTGCCCTAGGAAGCTGACATCTGTTTAGTGGGAACGGGCAGCGAAAAACCATCACAGCCAATAGACTAAGATAATCAGTAGATAAATGACAACTGATCCAAGACAGCACAATGTACTATTTGTGGTCCTTTTTATGTCTCTCTGGCTCTATCTATCCTATCAAAGAGAATATCTATAGCTCAGGGCAATGAAACGTCTGCAAGAAAACAACCAAGCTCAGAGAGCACCAAGGACTCCATGGTCTATCTATCCTATTTAATTACTTTGAACATTGGGGAGGTACTGCTGGGGGTGAAAGTGTTTTAGCTTTTCCTCCCACATCATGAGCTGAATTGTGTTTATGAAAGAATGTTGGCTACACACAGATACTTGTTATGTAATCATAGAAAGGGAAGAGGTCCCAAGGATCTAATACAGCTTGATGTGTCTGCAGCTAGGCATGATAACCCAGAGAGACAAAACATATGTTATGATGTCAATAAGTTCTGCCAATTACATACCTGTGTGCAATGTTGCTATGCAAGTACAAAAAGGCAGGTTTTGCATGGTGACATTGTGATGGACATTTCATCACTTATCTCCCCTGCCCCAACTTGGACACTTTCTGTGGATGCAGCATTCATCACAAGCACCTTCTAGATGTTTTGGACTACTTCAAATGGGCAACCAGCAGCTTATGAGCTGCATGCGGTCTCTGCGTACCATACACATCTCATTCCCCCAGAGCGGACAAGGCTGAAGATTTTGAACCTTTTGAATGTTTTGTTTGGGCAAGAGATTTAAGAGACGTGGATGCCTTAAGATCTGACAACTTGCAAAGGCTTAATTCCTCTATAGCTCCTTTTAAAACTCCAAACACCTTGAGCTGGTTTTTTTTTTTCCATTTTTGTGGAGTATTAAACCAAGAGCAAAGTCTCCCCTTTTGTCCCTTACACCCCACCCAAAGTGAAGCAAACAATAAAAAGGGGCCCCGAAAAGTTGAGCCCCACTCTCTCTGATCATGGCAGAAGAGAAAATGTGTCTTGGGTTACATAGTCAAACAAATATGATGATAGAGAATGCTGATGTAGTCCAACTTTCTGCTATTCCATTCCACCACCACCACCACATTAATACCACCAAATTTTACTTGAACATCCATGATAAGCAATGTCTGCTTAAATCCTCTAATACAATTTAGAAGCTGAGATCAAACAGAGGGGAGAACAGGCCAGATCGCAGCAATCTTTCCTTTTATCACACAGGTATTAACCAACAATCAAGCAAGAGATGGCATCTCATCAGTTTAATAAGAACCACATAGCAATGTGTCCATCACATAGAAGACCACAACAACAAAGAGTACAGCCCACCCAATCATGTACAAGACTGGTAGAAAGGCAACTATATATTCCAAAAAAACCAACAAACTTCACTTCTGCAAGATCATAGCAATGAAGATGCTACCTAGGTGGTAACGAAGTATCTGCATATGGAAAACCAACCTCAGAAAACCCCTACAACCCAACTTCATTATGACTAAGACAAAACGTTTTTTCTGTATTCACCCTGTGCATAACAAGCAATAACTGATGAACTAGAAGATAATAAAACTAAACTAAACTAAAATCTAGTAACAGTTCTGAGGCCAGAATCACTATGGTTAGCAGGGCTGGGCGTACTTTGAAAACGATTCTGAAAAAATGGTTCAGTCATCAGGCAAGCTCAGACTCAACAACTCCCTGCTATTCATGAATATAGCCCATCTTTTTTCAGTCTTCTGTGCAAACAAGAAAAAAAATGCTGCTCGAAAAAACAATACAGGTATCTCAATTTACCAGACCACAATGCAACAGACTTTGTATGGAACAGACCAATTTTCTGCATCAATTTAGTGTTATTTGCATAATAACATTGTTATGCAAAATGACACAAATTGCTCCAGTTGAGTACTTTCCAGTTTACCAGACATTTGTCAGTAATGGATCTCCCCAACTCATCTCTTCAGACAGAGTTTCACTGTACTTTCACAATTCAAGCAAAGGAGAAAAGCTATTGCATACATCCAACGCACACTGGGTCTAACTTTTCAATTAACGCTAGATTTTTTCTTCTTCTGTAGATGAATAGGTACTTACTATAAATTGGCCAAACCAGTTCTGTTTTGTTAGAATTGGGGGAGCTGGGGGTGGCGACAACCGACAGAAAGCTCTGGCGTGGGCTGATCCATGAAGTCACGAAGAGTCTGAAGCAACTGATCGAATAAACAACAGGCAAGGCACTCTAGGAAAGCTTTTTTATCCCAAATACAATTGGAATGTTAAGGAAGGCATACCTGCCAAGTGTGTGAATTATGAGCTGGCTGCTGATTCTGCAGCTTCTGATTAATATACACATTATTCACTTGACCCAGCTGCAGCACCGTTTGCAAAACAGGCATTAGACACATTATCCAAATATGAAGATATTTAGGTTGTTAAATGAAAGAATGCCAAGCTTTCAGGATATTATTTAAACATTCACTGCATATGAAACCTGATTTGATTAATCCATGCTTTGGATGAGGTCAAGTCACAGCCCTTCCTATCTAGAGTCCTCCAGATGGCCATGATAGCTGGAAGCTAATGGGAGTCCAATTCATCTGGAAAGTATCAGGTTGAAGAAGGCTAATCTAAAGGATGGAACACTTCCAACTCCCTCTTTCGTGGAGCAAGATGGAGCTGCCTTCAAAAACATAAACAATTAAAAATCAGCCATTTTTTTTCAAATATGAAAATAATGTAGGATTTAAGCAAGGCTTTCTTTTGATTTTAGTTTGAAACATTAATGCTTATTAGGAATATGCCAAGTAAATGGGTTTAAGCCTTAATATCTGCACTCAGTGATAATCCCAAAATCCATAATAAATCTAGAAAACCATTTACCACTTTCACATCTACAAGACTATTTATCACTTTTACATCTTCACCATCAAATCTCCTTTTAAGTTCATGATTTGTCTTCCTAATCTTTCTTTACTTTCAGCTAAGAAAGTGGTACTGACAGGAAGCTCTGGCGTGGGCTGGTCCATGAAGTCATGAAGAGTCGGAAGCGACTAAACGAATAAACAAGAAAGTGGTATCCTCTGCACTGTTCAAAGGGTTAGTATTTTGACCTTCAATTTTGATTCCTTCTGTCATGTCTTCTAGTCTGGCATCCTTAGAATATATTTTCCATATGAGTTAAACCAGTATGGTGACAACACATTTCCTTTTTTGAACCACCCATTTCTCCCAACTACTGCATTATAATGTCAGAGATATTTAACATTCCAGATAAATGGGTAACTGAGCTGACTGGACAGTGGAACTGCCAGGGCCATGCAGGACACCTTTTAATTTATATTCTAGATGGTGGAGTGAACTGAGGAGAAAGGGATGTCAGAGTGTGCTGGAAAGTGTTTGGCCTGAGAGATTAGAAAAATCACACACCAGGCATTTCTATAAAAATAAATGTATTTACAGAAAGCACAAAAACATATTTTCAAGCTATGCATTCACACGCGCTCAGAGAGGACTGGGAAGAGAGGCTGGTAGAAAGGAAACTGAAACTAGTAAGCCCAGGCAAGCTGCCCTCCAGGCAAATCAGGAGCTTTTAGCTTATATGGTCATGCCTTTTCAACCCCCCCCCCAAAAAAAACTAAGGATACTTAAGTTTGACCTTCTGACTCTGCCAGAGTGATTTGTTACCATAGTAACCTTAATGACTTTACAGCCAAAAGCAGAAAAAAAACAAATACCAACAAGGGAGACTGGAAATGTGGATGGAAAGACAGGCCTAAGGAAAGCTCAGAGTGGCAAGCTGGCTGGGGAATTCTGGAAGCTGAAGACCACACATCTTCAAGCTTTCAAGGTTGAGAAACACTGATCTATTCTAAGTATAACCCTGCTAGTTAACTGCTTGTATTGGCTGGATGAAATGCATGCTTTCTGCTAGCGCAGTGTTTCTCAAACTTTTTCCTCTCAGGACCTCTCCCCACTTTTAAAAATTATGGAGGACCCCAAAAGAGCTTTTGTTTGTATGGGTTATGCTTATCAATATTTACCGTATTAAAAATTAAAATTGATGTACTCGCAACCGCTACCACTTCTCACTTTTGATGGGATTTTAATACTGTATTATTTTTCAGCATAGGGTGACAAATTATTTGGATTTCACAGACCCCTGAGAGGGTCTTGAGGGACCCCCAGGGTTCCTCAGACCACACTTTGAGAAACACTGTGCTAGTGGATCCCTCTTCTGAAATGCCAGGAGTGTTGCTAAATGCTGTTCAGTAGCACCAATTGCAAGGAGGACTTGGGTCTAGTGCTGGAACCGTTAAACTGGAATTTAAATTGCTATCTGATTAGGTATTGTTATACATTCTATTATTACTCTGTCTTTTAATTGTTAGCATTTTAACATTTATTTTTGGTCATTAACCATAAAAAATAAGCTAAAATTCTGAGCATAAATACTTCCATATGAGGTCTTTTGTTGTTGTTTATTCGTTTAGTCGCTTCCGACTCTTCGTGACTTCATGGACCAGCCCACGCCAGAGCTTCCTGTCGGTCGTCAACACCCCTAGCTCCCCCAGGGACGAGTCCGTCACCTCTAGAATATCATCCATCCATCTTGCCCTTGGTCGGCCCCTCTTCCTTTTGCCTTCCACTCTCCCTAGCATCAGCATCTTCTCCAGGGTGTCCTGTCTTCTCATTATGTGGCCAAAGTATTTCAGTTTTGCCTTTAATATCATTCCCTCAAGTGAGCAGTCTGGCTTTATTTCCTGGAGGATGGACTGGTTTGATCTTCTTGCAGTCCAAGGCACTCTCAGAATTTTCCTCCAACACCACAGTTCAAAAGCATCGATCTTCCTTCGCTCAGCCTTCCTTATGGTCCAGCTCTCGCAGCCATATGTTACTACGGGGAACACCATTGCTTGAACTATGCGGACCTTTGTTGTCAGTGTGATGTCTCTGCTCTTAACTATTTTATCGAGATTTGTCATTGCTCTTCTCCCAAGGATTAAGCGTCTTCTGATTTCCTGACTGCAGTCAGCATCTGCAGTAATCTTCGCACCTAGGAATACAAAGTCTTTCACTGCTTCTACATTTTCTCCCTCTATTTGCCAGTTATCAATCAAGCTGGTTGCCATAATCTTGGTTTTTTTGAGGTTTAGCTGCAAACCAGCTTTTGCACTTTCTTCTTTCACCTTCATCATAAGGCTCCTCAGTTCCTCTTCGCTTTCAGCCATCAAAGTGGTATCATCTGCATATCTGAGATTGTTAATGTTTCTTCCAGAGATTTTAACTCCAGCCTTGGATTCCTCAAGGCCAGCTTGTCGCATGATGTGTTCTGCGTACAAGTTGAATAGGTAGGGTGAGAGGATACAGCCCTGCCGTACTCCTTTCCCAATCTTAAACCAGTCTGTTGTTCCGTGGTCTGTTCTTACTGTTGCTACTTGGTCGTTATACAGATTCTTCAGGAGGCATACAAGATGACTTGGTATTCCCATACCACTAAGAACTTGCCACAATTTGTTATGGTCCACACAGTCAAAGGCTTTAGAATAGTCAATAAAACAGAAATAGATGTTTTTCTGAAACTCCCTGGCTTTTTCCATTATCCAGCGGATATTGGCAATTTGGTCTCTAGTTCCTCTGCCTTTTCTAAACCCAGCTTGTACATCTGGCAATTCTCGCTCCATGAACTGCTGAAGTCTACCTTGCAGGATCT
This sequence comes from Candoia aspera, assembly GCF_035149785.1. Taxonomy (NCBI): domain Eukaryota; kingdom Metazoa; phylum Chordata; class Lepidosauria; order Squamata; family Candoiidae; genus Candoia; species Candoia aspera. Next base: position 215,404,605 of record NC_086153.1, read on the forward strand.
TGAGCATTACCTTACTGGCATGTGAAATGAGTGCCACTGTTCGATAGTTTGAACATTCTTTAGTGTTTCCCTTTTTTGGTATGGGGATATAAGTTGATTTTTTCCAGTCTGATGGCCATTCTTGTGTTTTCCAAATTTGCTGGCATATAGCATGCATTACCTTGACAGCATCATCTTGCAAGATTTTGAACAGTTCAGCTGGGATGCCGTCGTCTCCTGTTGCCTTGTTATTAGCAATGCTTCTTAAGGCCCATTCAACCTCACTCTTCAGGATGTCTGGCTCTAGCTCACTGACCACACCGTCAAAGCTATCCCCGATATTGTTATCCTTCCTATACAGGTCTTCTGTATATTCTTGCCACCTTTTCTTGATCTCTTCTTCTTCTGTTAGGTCCTTGCCATCTTTGTTTTTGATCATAACCATTTTTGCCTGGAATTTACCTCCGATGTTTCTGATTTTCTGGAAGAGGTCTCTTGTCCTTCCTATTCTATTGTCTTCTTCCACTTCCGCGCATTGCTTGTTTAAAAATAATTCCTTATCTCTTCTGGCTAACCTCTGGAATTTTGCATTTAATTGGGCATATCTCCCCCTATCACTGTTGCCTTTTGCTTTCCTTCTTTCTTGGGCTACTTCTAGTGTCTCAGCAGACAGCCATTTTGCCTTCTTGGTTTTCTCTTTCTTTGGGATGTATTTTGTTGCCGCCTCCTGAACAATGCTGCCAACTTCTGTCCAGAGTTCTTCCGGGACCCTATCTACTAAGTCCAGTCCCTTAAATCTATTCTTCACCTCCACTGCATATTCCTTAGGAATATTAGTGAGCTCATATCTAGCTGATCTGTGGGTCTTCCCTAATCTCTTTAGTCTGATCCTAAATTGTGCAAGAAGAAGTTCGTGATCTGAACTACAGTCAGCTCCAGGCCTTGTTTTTACCGACTGTACAGATGTCCGCCACCTTTGGCTGCAAAGGATGTAATCAATCTGATTTCGGTGTTGTCCATCTGGTGAAGTCCATGTATAAAGCCGTCTCTTAGGTTGTTGGAAGAGAGTGTTTGTTATGCAGAGTGAATTGTCTTGGCAAAATTCTATCAGCCTATGTCCTGCTTCATTTTGTTCTCCCAGGCCATACTTACCTGTAATTCGAGGTGTCATTTGACTGCCCACCTTAGCATTCCAGTCTCCTGTGATGAAAATAACATCTCTTTTAGGCGTGTTGTCCAGTAGGTGCTGCAGATCCTCATAGAACTGCTCTACTTCAGCTTCTTCAGCATTTGTGGTTGGGGCGTATATTTGGATCACTGTGATGTTAGATGGCTTGCCCTGAATTCGAATTGAGATCATTCTGTCGTTTTTTGGGTTGTATCCAAGTACTGCTTTAGCCACTTTACTATTAATTATGAAGGCTACTCCATTTCTTCTGTGGTCCTCTTGTCCACAGTAGTAGATCTGGTGGTCATTTGATGTGAAGTGGCCCATTCCAGTCCATTTCAATTCACTGACGCCCAGAATGTCTATCTTTAATCTTGACATCTCACCAATAACCACATCCAATTTGCCCTGGCTCATAGATCTTACATTCCAGGTTCCAATGGTGTGTTGATCCTTAGAACATCGGATTCGCCGTTCACCACCAGCACCGTCGGCCGCTAGCCGTCCTTTCGGCTTTGAGCTAGCTGCGTCATCACGTCTGGGGCTAGTTGAGCTCATCCTCTGTTCCTCCCCAGTAGCATTTTGACCATCTTCCGACCTGGGGGTCTCACCTTCCGATGGTATACCGACATATCTCTGGTTGTACTGATCCATTTAGTTTTCACGGCAAGAATACTGGGGTGGGTTGCCATTACCTTCCCCAGGGATCGCATTTAGTCTGACCTCTCTGTCATGACCTTCCCGTCTTGGGTGGCCCTTCACGGTTTAGCTCATGGCATCATTGAGGTGCTCAAGCTCCAGCACCACGACAAGGTAACGATCCTTTGCTGAGGTCTTTATACCACTACAAATCATCTCCAACTCTCGTGGATAGGACCATACCAGCGGTGCGCAAGAGATGGGCCAATTTATTGTGGCTTTGCTGTGATGTCTGTGTAAATGCAGTAATGCTAATTTAAAACAACAACAACACTGCAATGCCGTAGGATTTGTGTGCAAGTCATTTTCTTATTTACATGAACTGCCTCATCACCATTATCCCAGCTTCCTGGAATTCAGCCTTTCAAGGAGAAAAATGACTTAATGCATGCTACAATATTACAGTGCTCCTTCCCACTGTAATTTTGAAAAAAAATGTTTGCATAAAATTAGAGAAATGCATACAACATGCAACAAGGATGCAGACATGAGGAAGGGAGGCAGTGTCCATGTGCACAAGTAATCTATTTTATTTTCCTTTGTCCAAGGTCTGCAAAACCTTGAGGCAGTGATTCTTGCTTCTTGTTCTCAGCCTTTCAGCATGGACAGATTTGTAGATGACCACAGCTCATCTGCTTTTGGGTGTCTGAAGAGCGAAAGAGGGCAGTAGGGAAGTGCCTCCATCATAGCAATCCCACTTAGAGCCCTTTCAAACTGGCTTTAGCAACCCAGGATCTACAAAATGAGACCAATTCAAGTGTGTAGATTTGTATGAGGTTTTGCATGTGTTTTGAAGAATCATTTAAGGGTCAGATGCTGCAGAAGATCAATTACTGCAAGCCATCCAGACTGACCGATGGGCTTACAAAACCCTCCAAGAATACAAAAAAAATAGAGTTACTGCTAGAAGACAGGCAAGGTTAAATTAGTTGACATCCTCCTGTGCTCCTTGGGGAAAGGATGCTTCAGAAAACTGTCAAGATTTAGAATCACCAATTGTGACAAGTGGTGCTTGAAATGTCTCTCTAAGCCAGATAGAATGGAGCCTGTGTGAAGAATTCACAACTCCAATTAGAGGCTTTTTAGCTTCAGTGACAACCTGAAATGCATTCCCAAGGTTCCCCATACAAAATTGTCATTCGGTAAGCCCATGTACATCTGTATCATTCCAAACTTTTCTAAAGGTTGTCCAAGAGGAAATGTTGAACGTGGCTGTTTATAAAAGTCATCCCCTAAAGTCAAACTCATTCAAATATAAATCAGATTTCAGATATGAATTTGTTTCCAATCATTTTATAAGTGCTCTGCCAAACAGTTAAGAGAAAAACAAAATGAATCTGAACATGAGCATCTCCTCCTCCCTCACATACACATATTAAATCCACACATTCATGGCACAGAAAAGTATCTTTTATGAAGATCCTAATCATAAAGGGTAATCAAATATTATTCCAATTTCATTGCTGTTGTGGAAAACGAAACTGTTTTGTTTGCACCATCTACCGTCCAAATGAGGATGTGAACATGTTTGCCAGTAAATCAGTAGGACAGTGTGCTTTGCAATGGGACTGAAATAAAGCAAGCTCATGTGGCCCACTGCTGAAACAAAAGGGTTTCTGAAAAATTTAGTTGCCTGAATTTGGGAAACTGCTCAACTAACCTTCCAGGAATTCAGCTAAACCTCCTGCCTTAGACCGTCCAAGGAAGTTTTCATTATGCTCACCAGCACAGCAAACAACAAGACAAATAAATAGTTGATCAAGTATTTCCATAAGACACTGTTCTGTCCCATACTGCTATAATTCCTGCCAAGGAATAATCAGATGATTGAAAAATCTAGACTGGCATTTTTTTCTCAGGCTTCAGGCCAAAGCTTGATGATCATTAAATACAAAATAAAATTGCAAACGTGCATCAGTTGAAAACATAAAAGCAAAATAAAAATAATAAATCAAATCACCAGCCAGATTTAAAATCTGTTTCAGGCATGAACAGGCATGACCATGAAAAGCCTATCATATGTTACCACTGCATTGGTTACCAGGAGGTTTCCAGGCCCAGTTCAAATTTCTAGTGATGACTCACAAAGCCATATAAACCACTTTCTCAACCTTTTGACCCTGGAGGAACCCTTGAAATATTTTTGCAGGCCTCGGGGAACCCCTGCACGTTCAGGCTCAAATATAGGCCAGAAGTTACAAGATTATTGTATTCGTTTCATGGGTAGGCCTGTATATATGCATTAACAGTGTTCTTAAACTAAAAATAAAGAATGAAACCTACCTCTTTAATGTGAAGTTGCCCAAATTTGAAATAATTTTTAAAATAAATCATGATCTCCTAAGGAATCCCTAGTGACCTCTCGTGGAACCTGAGGGCTCCATGGAACCCTGGTTGAGAAACCCTGCTATAGATACAATGACCCTATTTTCTTGGAAAAAAATAAAAGACAAACCTGAAAAAGGAAAATTTGAAAGAGGTTCATAAGGATTTTTTAAAAAATGTTTATAACTTTGCTTCGCAAAGGAAAATCCAAGAGCAAAATCAAGAAAATAAATAATTAAATAAAATAAATCTAAAGGGCAGCTTTCTGAAATAAAGGATCTATGGTCACTGTGCCTATAGAGCATAGCAGAGCTACAGTACGTCAGGCAACCCCTTGCCAGAATTGAATTTGCCTATCCAGTGAGAACATCTTGGGGATTCTCCCCTTTCTGAAGTATGAGGGATGTGGACAAGGCAGTATGTCCCCACCCTTTGGAAATCTTTACCCCTTCTCTCATGGTTTTTAGAAGATCCTTAAAGTCAATTTTATTTAATTGAGGCTTCAACCCTAGCTAAGTTTTACTGGCAGGGTTGATTTATTATTGCTGTTGGTTTTTTATATTTTTTATTTATTCCTATCATTGGTTTTATAATGTTAATATGCAACTTGTGTAGAGTTGGGCAGACTATAAAACTGTTAAATAATGCATACCTTTGTCCTGGCAAGAAGTTCTAGGCTTCAAGAGCAGCTGCTGAGAAGTCTACCTCATATATTCTTCCTACACTTGTCGTCCAAACCAGACCACTTCAGATATTAGAGCACAGTCTAAGGGCTTAGCCTCATGGCCTGCTATTCTCAGCAGAAAGGCACTCTGCTAACTACTTTTAAACACCATGTCTTCCTGATGTTGCCTTTGTCTTATACGCAGTCCACCATGAGTGGGAAGACAGTACCATTATGCTTTTTGCAATTCCTCCACTATGCCAGTGGCCTGTTAAGGTCTTTCTTAACATGGAGCAAACGGTCTCTCCCCCCCACCCCGCAGCTCTCTGTCTTCGACTCACTGTTGACTCCTGGCAACCAGCTGGACAAGCCCCTAAAGTCTTCTTGGCACGATTTCAGAAACATTTTGCTATTGCCTTCCTCCTAGGGCTGAGACAGAGAGTGCAGTGCGGTAGAGGACAGGTCTAAGGGGAAGTACTGTAGGATTAAGCCCACTCTGTATCTTATATAAGCTCTGTCCCACTTTAGCCAGCACCCTCCTCCCTTAGTCACCTGTCAGCTGGGCTTTTTTAAACTTGGGTCTTTGGTCCTCCAAAAGAGTGATTGACCCATTTTTTTTAAAAAAACCCAAGTGACAGTTTACAGGTGCAGAGCACCTCTGCACCAGCAACTGTCACTCAGGCAGGTTGGATATCCAAGGGGAATAAAGTTTCCACCCCAGGTAACTACTCATGATCACTCAGCTGTGCCCTATCAGGAGCATAATTACCGTTTTTCCTGCTGTGTGGGAGGGGAAATGAAGCCAGTTCTTGCCCTTACATTCTCCCATAATAAAGCTGTAAAGTCAGGATCATTTACAAGTCCCATAACTAAGGCAGATAAAAGCTCCGCTGTCAGGGCAATAAAATTATGCCAGTATATATTTCTGCCAGCTCAAGCACATAAGGAAGCACATTAATAAGGCCATGAGGAAGAGGCCTAAGTGCCCCAGGATAGGAGTAGCGGGAAGCTCTGAAGGCTGCAAGAAATATCTATTATTCTGCTACCCATTCCTTTTCACTTAAAAGAAAGCCAACAATTTTTTTTCTATATGTCTGAAGCATATATTTGAAATGCCCAGAACTGCTAGATTACTTCTAGACATTTTGTTATTTCTAATCCCTCCTCACCAATTTACCAGGGTGAACTGTGGATTATACAGTCAGTGGGAAGTTAAAAACAGAAAATTTTATCTGTGGGATGTAGAAAAGTATGTGCAAAACAAGAACAGAAATACTAGAAACATAATTAGGACAGGCAAAAAGTAGTCTAAAATATGACAGGATGATGATCTGGTGAAACCCTTTTGTTTAACTTCAATTTTTGAAATATTTATTCTAGAAATTAAACAAGACAGGAATATATATTCATCTTTGCTTACAGAATCCAAATGATTTATGTAATTTTACATGCAGTGGTCTCTTCCCATGTTCCCTTTTCCTATTTGGGAAGAGTAATCCAGTAGGGATTTAATATCTCCCCTCATCTTCTGTGTAGCACTTCAAAAGCATTCAGAATACAGTACTCTATTTCCCACACAATGTTTAAGTAATTTTTATAATACTCTGCAACTCAGGCCACCAATTTTATTATTTCCATATTACCATTTAACCTAGGAGAAGCTTCTCTGCCCAACCTCATTTGGGCTCCATAGATACTTTTAGAAAACAAAAATAGGGAGTGGCTGCAGCCCAAGGGATTTGTTTGGAAGTGTGCCATGTGAACTGGATATTTTCTGACTGGATGCTTGAATCTATAATATGCTCTCAAAAATTCCAGTGCACCTACCAGTGCAAAAAGATTGCATCCAGATTTCTCAACCAGGTGCCCATCAGGTGTATTGGGCTACAATATCCATCAGTTCCAACCACTGCCCATTCTGTCTTTTTTTTATAGTAATTTTATTAAAAATTATAATTACAACACTAAAAACTAATAAAAACTGAAAAAGCTAAAAGAATAAAAAGAAAAAGTAGAAGGTGCAGAAAAAAAGGAAAAAAGAGAAAGCGAAAAGGAAAAATAATATAGTAAATAAAAAGAAATATATAAAGAAGTGACTTCCCACCTTCGTCACATGTATAAACAATTTTAGTAACTTATCTATATTTATTTGTTATTTGTAATTGTTTTAATATGGTGCACTTTTGTATATTGTAATTTTATTGTATATTTATTGTTTTATTGATTATCTTGTTGTAAACCGCCCAGAGTCCCTCTGGTGAGAGGAGATGGGCGGTGACAAATTTGATAAATAAATACATAATCTTAAAATACAACAAATGATCTGTTCTTCCCATATCCATCTCTTACCTATGCACAGATCCATAAAACCTCATCATTTCAGTCCTGATGTCAGCAAAAGTCCATTAAGGGTTACCAGAGATTAGAACATCTCTATTTTAGCCTTGATCAAATAAACCAACTTTATATTCTTTCCTTCTAACAATCTTGATCTTTAATCCCTTCAAATAATGTCCTAGAACTTGATTTCTTTTCATTTTTTCTTGTGTTTCTTCCATGTCATTCTCTATAAAACACACTGTAATTATATACACGCATACATGTACACATTGGAAAGATTATTATTTCATATCTCATCTTTCCAGTATTTTCAGAGCAGTTTACAATAATGTAATCTGCAAATACAATATACATGTATCTAGGATATGTATCTCAAAGAAGTAAATCCCACTGAGTTCATCACAAGCATGCACAGGATTGCCCTGTTAGAATGGTATTAAAGCAGAATGCAGTAAAACATAAAAGCAAGAAGTTGAACAGGGCACTTGAACAAATCCTGTTCTCAAAACCATAACAATAAACAAATATAAAGCATCTGACAGTATTACAAAACAAATACTATATATGTCATTCTATGTTATCAGAAACACAGGGAAGAATTTGCTTCAGTACCTACACATTCCCATGCAAATCTTCATCAGTTTAAGTTAAAATAAAGATTCAAAAATGTGATTACCTTATTGTGGAACAACCCACATCAAAAAATAAATCATATGAAATGGCCTTTGGAGAGTTTTAGCACCACAGCGGTCAATGCAGAGTATGTCATCCAATTCTAATATTATGTGCAAATGAGCCAACATATGTAGTCGCATGGCAGGGTAACAGGTCCTATATTGGGCCTTATAGCTTTTCTATGCCACACAATTATAAAGATCCCACCCTGACCATCACCAAGATTCTCCAATTAATCTTTTTTTAATTAATTGCATTTTAAAAATTGCTGAATTAGTACTTTCCATTATTTTAAGCAATACAGGAGTATTTATTGGGACAATAGTAGCTCGGGTTCATTGTACATTCTTTTTGGTCTGGTACCTTCCGTGGCTTTTTTTTTACTTCCCAGTTTCATCCGCGACTTTGAGATTTTATGGTGGTTTCCCGTCTGAATACTAACCAGAGATCTGGTATCTCAGGAAGAGTACAAAAACAGAGAGAAAAAGGCATCATGGATGGAGATAACTTGTCCGCACAAACGCCCTAAACGGGACCACTATTTTGCACTTGATTTAATGATAGTCCGTTTCGAAATATTTTTAGAAATACATGTAGAATACAAGACACGTACTTTCCTTCCCCTGAAAGAATTTAATCCGGGACCATCAGCATCCACCATCCCTTTTCCTTCGTAAAAACCAAGCGAAGAAAAAAGTAGTTAAACCCCAACCCGCCCTGGGCGCTTGCCCCGCTTGTCCTTATTAAGACTAACGTTGCTTCCTCCCAGCCTCCAGAGGTCGCTGCAATGGCGCCTTTGGCCGTGGGGATTAACGTCTGAGGCGGTGTTGGATCACCTCATGCTGTCATTTCCGATTACGTCCTCTCCTTCCTTCTTTCCTTCCTTCCTTCCTTTGGCGCACGTGTGGTGCGTCGCCGGCCCTCCGGTTTGTGCCGTTGCGGGAGGTCGAGATGGCGGCGAATACCGGGAATCTTCCGATGCGGCTTCTGCGCAAGAAGCTGGACAAGCGCAACCGCAAGATCCGTCAGCGCAATTTGGCCCGGCAAGGAGCCGCCGACCAAGGTCTGGCCGCGGCGGCATCGCTTGCGGGAGAAACGCTGGGTGAGGACGTCATCTCTCTATCCGAGTGCCTTTTAGTCCCAGAGCCCCCAGGGTGTGGGAGAGCCGGTGGCATGATTGAAGTGGAATGGTTTCAGGGCAGATTCGATGCCTCTTGCCCACAAAGGGAGTCCCAGAATGCGGCGTCGTTACAATGCCAGTATAGTTAGCCTGGGTTGAGTGTGCTTCTGAAGAACGTCTGACACAAAACTTTATTGGTGTATATGCACCATCCTATCAATCATTTGCAAAGCAGCTGTCGATAAAGGGTGAAGGGTAGAATGTTGCATGAGATAAAGAATCCTCGTGGATAATTTCACTTCAGAGAGGAAGGCTAGCTCATGGATGATGGGATTTTGAGTTGCATTGAACCCATCAAGGGGCTGGCACAGCTTCCCTGTGAGGAAAGGTTGCAAGATTTGGGGCTTTTTAGTCTACAGAGGAGGCGAATGAGAGGAGACATGATTGAGGTGTACAAAATTTTGCATGGTGTGAATAAAGTGAACAAGGAGAAACTGTTTTCCACTTCCCAAAATACTGGAACCAGAGGTCACCCAACTAAATGGAAGCCTGGAAGCATCAGGATAGACAAAAGTTTTTTTAAACACACATGTAATTGAACTTAATGAATTCAGTACCACGAGATGTGGTGCTGGCTACCAGTTTGGCTGGCTTCAAAAAAGGGTTGAAAAGATTCATAGAAGTCATGGAATTAGTGGTTATTAGCCATGATGGAAGTGTGGCTGCCTCAGAAAGCCATCTGCTGGGAAACTAACTGGCTTCCTTGTGCAGTTGGTTGGCTGCTGTGATAACAGCCTACTGGACTAGATGAGCTAGGGGTGAGATCCAACAAGGCACTGCTTATGTTCTTATCCAGTGGCCCAAACAGTTGGATAATATAGTAACAATATTCAGATCCAATAAATGCTTTAGCAAGTATAGTAGAATACAGGGGCTTAATTGATAGCCTTACATAAACTATGTGTGGTATACTCACTGATGATCCCTCTTGCCTGAATTAGACTTCTAGATAGTTAAGTCTGGCACGTAACACTGATTGTAGCAGCAATTAACCTTTTTGTTTATATCATTAGAAAATGCAGCTGAGAATGTCTCAGAAGACACTTCCAACATTTCAGAAGCAGCAATGAAAGACCACAAAATGACAGGTGGGGAACTGTCTAACATAACAAAAGCTGAAGAACCTGAGTGTGAACAACCTGGGATGAAGAAGAAGAAAAAGAAGAAAAGGAAAATTGGAAATTGTCCAGAAAATGGTATGATAGCGCTTATTTTTACTTGGTTTTAAATGAGTGTTATTGATACTTTATTTCCTTGGTTCTTTTTCTCCCGATGATAGTATTGTAATATTCTTTTTACTCATGTATTTTATTTTAAAATTATAATACATATAGTGCATACCATACACAAAAGCTACAGCAATTGGGGCTCTTTTAGTTTAGAAGATAAGAGAAGACATAATAGAGGTATATACAATCATTCATGGCATAGGTAACTTGGAGAAAAAATTTTCTTCCTTTCTAACAATATTAGAATGTTGTCCAGTGTCATCCACTGGAACTAAATGCAGAATTTGCTGCCAGCAGTTGTGGTAATGGCAGTCAGTTAGGTTGGTTTTAAAAGACGAGTGAGTAGATTCATGGAGGATCATACTATTAATGGATGCTAATACTGATGCCTGCTGAATCATGAACAGCATCCCTTAAATATTGGCTTCCAGGCTTATCAACATCCAGTTGCCACTGTAAATCACAGAATGCTGGACTAGATGGGCCTATCTAGCAGAGCTCTCCTTCTGCTGTAGACAGCATGCTTCAGAAATAATGAGACAAGTGCTGTGTTGAGTATATACTCTTAACTGTCAGCTATATAATAGGTTGAAGTAGATAATTCATGGAGAACAGCTATATTAGCTTTCCTAACTAATATTGAATCTCTAAACTAAGTGGAAGTATCTCTCTCATCTTCTTTCTTTTCCCTGAATTTCTAGCTGGCAAAGTGTTACATAAATTTGATCTGATCAGATTCAACAAAACAAAACTTAGGTCCATTTGAAACTGTTGTCATAATTTCCTCAGTTTTTAACTCCATTCTCTTCTGCTTCCAAAATGAAGGCTTTACATTGTGCAGTATTTTATTTGTTTATTTCATGGCCACTTAGATGGCTATATGGCAGTGGTGTAAGGAAACAAAAAAATGTTTTTCTTTATGTCTGTAAGTTAAAAGTTTAAAGATCAGCATTTTGAGGGGGTTTAAATTTCACTGGAGAGATTGCTGCTTCATACTGAGATAATTATTGTTGATGGAAATTGGTTTCCTGATATATGACTAGGTGGTAAAAAAGCAAAAATTGAGGAAGAAAATACTGAAACACAAGAGATTTTACATGAGAATGCCAAAGAAGAAAATACTGATGGTCTGGCTGAAGAAGAAGCAACTGATGATGCTGATGGGCCTGTCTTACCTCTAGGTTTAACAGGCAAGTTTTCTCAATTTTGTTTCTTAAATAGTGAGATTTGTATATTGACGTATACTCATTTAAATCATAAATTCATGGAATAAGTCTTATCAATCCGAATAGAAACGCATAGGAATGGGTTGCAGGATTCTGAATTTGAACTCTTTATTTTTATTGATCTTGGAGATCAAGCCATCCTTCTTTGGCCTCATTTAAAGATTTATTTGTTTTAATTATTAGTTCACTGGCTTCTGGTGAACATAAGACCTGCTGTTAATGTCTGCATTAAAAAAATCCATTCCTAGTGATTAGAATATTAAGTGATAGGGAAAAAATGTAGTTATTAACAGCCTTGAGTACTTCCTTGAGATTGATGATGGGCTATAAACCAGATAAATAAATATAAATAAAGTTAATGGATTTTAAGGGTGATTTATATCCTTTAGATTTAGCTGCATGAGTAACTGCTGAAAAACTGGGGTTGTTTTATTGAGGAATGTGATATATGTAGGAATGCATTAGTAAAAAGTCTAAGCATTGCAAATTATCCAAAGTAGAGTGGCTAAATTTGGCTCAGTCTTAAATGGCTTGATCACCTAGCATTTCCTTCCATGTTTACCTTCCTGACCTTCCACTCAGTGCTCCTCTGATGGAATGCTTCCTTTGAACAGACTTGCTTGGCTTTAACATTGTCTTATGCACACTGGGAGAATGAATATATATACACACATACATATTTCCCAGGTATTTTAGAAATGGTATTAATACTTTGAGATCTTTGTAGTGTTTTTTTTTTCTTTTGTGGCTGTTCTGCTCTAGACTCGTTTTTGTTTTTCCTATATTTTATGGTTATTTTATGGTTTGAATTGTTATGTGACCTCCAAATTTAAAAATATAAAAATACTAAGTTATATCTTACTCTTATCTATACAAATGTAAATCTCAGAGGGATTTACTCTTAGTGAGCATACAGTTTTTAGCCTCAGTAAATTAATCAAGTTTTTATGAGACTGAATTGGCACATTCAGTCTCATAAAATTTGGGTCCCAATACTGCATAAATACAATGTTCTTAAAAACTGGCAACAGCCATATTAGTTTCTCAAGGATATGGCTGGCATAGCTGATCATGTTAAACAAGCAGTGACTGCTGTTACTTTAAAAAAAAAAAGTGAGTGAGGATATAATGCATAGAATAAAGTATCTGGCTGTTCCAGACTGTAACCTCTAAACAAAAAAAAAGCATCACATATGTAAGAAATATTCTTATTTTCTGTAGAAATTAAGTTTGATAATTTTGTGTGTGCGCATGTGCCTTCAAATCAGTCTTGACTCCTGGCGACGGCTTAGACATATCCCTGCAGTTTTCTTGGCAATGCTTTTCAGAAGAGGTTTGCCCTTTTCTGCTTCCTAGGGCTGAGAGAGAGTGACTGGCCCAAAGTCACCCAGCTGGCTTTGTGCCCAAGGTGGGACTAGAACTCACCATCTCCCAGGTTCTAGCCTGATGCCTTAACCACTACACCAAACTGGCTCTCTTGATAGTTTTAGACTAGGCATAAACTCTGTTCTATTTTAATATAATTAAAATGATATTACATATAAAATTAAAGTGTCTTTTGACATATAGCGATTGATTTGAAGTTATTAAACAAGACTGACATTCCTTGTCTCTTCAGGTGCTTTTGAGGATACTTCCTTTGCATCTCTTAATGGCCTTGTCAGTGAGAACACATTGAAAGGGGTAGCTGACATGGGATTTACACACATGACAGAAATTCAGCATAAAAGTATTAAACCACTTTTGGAAGGCAGGTAAGAAGTGACATTTTAAAAGAGAAGGGCAAAAGAAATGTGAATTTCTGTCAGAGGTGATTGTCAGGCAGGAGAAAGTGGTGAATGATGATTAGAATTGTTGGTTTGGAGTTAGACTATTCAGTTAATCAGCCTTATCTTAATCATTATTTATTAAATTTATTAATGAATTATTTATTGATTTATAATTAACATACTTAATTTATATTAACGATGCTATTATTTTTTATTAAAATGTTAGCTGTCTTAACTTGCATTACCACTCATAACTTCCTTTCTTCTTCTTCTTTTTGTAATTATTCTACCTGCAGAGATATTTTAGCAGCTGCAAAAACCGGCAGTGGCAAAACTCTTGCATTTCTTATTCCAGCGATAGAACTTATCTACAAGTTAAAATTTATGCCTAGGAATGGTGAGATTTTCTTTGTTGAATTATCATTTGAAAGCTTCAAGATAAATTGGTGTGGAAGGGCCAGGTGGGCATTTCCAGGGGAAGATAGGTCTCCAATTTGATGGTAATCACCTCTTCTAATTTGGCTATCCCATCCTGGAGATCTGGTGGTTAGATTGTCAGGGCAGCTGCCCTCAAGTGTTGCTGGTTAATGTCAGGTCTGTCTGGAATAAGAGCAGATCCATCCAAAATGAGCAGGCAGATCTGATGTGTATTACTTACTTTGGCTGAGTGAGGGCAGAGGTACTGCCCTCTTTGAAACCTGCCCAGTGCTGAGGGAGGGGAGGTGGCGTTGATCTATTTTCACTGTTCCTGAGGTGGCAGGGCATGAGTACCTATGTGTTAGGTTGAGCCATGCTTACAAGTTAGGGGTCCTTTTGGTGTATCAGTCCCCTTTGCTGATTGGGACTGGCTCTCTAGTCACCAGCTTGATGGCAGAGACCCCTTGCCTATTGGTTTTGGGAGGGGCAGGTCTAGTAGACTTGAGTTTATAGCTTCTATGGCAGCCATGGGCTTGTCCCAGGAAATCTGAGCTCCAAACATGTAGGCAGTCATGTTAGACTTTGTCTTTACCTCTGGGCAGTTAGCAATCAGGATGTTGAGAATACAGTATTACCATCTTTTCTATGTCATGGTCAGATCACTTCCTGATCCAGATGCAGTTGACTGCCACCTGCTCCCTCTGCAGGGTTGGTCCCATTCAGTTGGTCCACCTCAGGCATCTTATGGATCCAGATGATTTCATTAGGTGCTTGGCAATTTCCCTGACATGGGGAGGGAGAGTATGAGTTGATTGATGGCAAGAGGCAGTGTCTCAGGCCCTTGACAAAATTGGCCAATCCAGGTGGTTCCTTGGTTTTCAGAGGACCTCCAGGAGAAGAAGTGGCAGGAGCAATGCCTGGAACACAGGCAGACAACGAAGGCTGAATCTGACTGAGCACAGCTTTGTGCCCAAGTTTGGGCCTACTTTGTGGCAATAAGAGAAGCAAAGTGTTCGTACTTCTCTCTTATTGTGTCAGCAGGTTATTGTCCAGCGGCCCTTTTCTCCTAATTCCCTTTGAGTAAAGTGCTGTCCTGTAGAGTTACCACCTGGCCACTCTAACCAATTAGCACAACAGTTTGCTGATAAAAATCATTTGAGTCTGAATCCACTTGTGTTGTAACTGGACCATCATCTTGCTGTGTTACCTAGGATTCTCAAGAGGCACTCCTTGGATCCAGAAGTGTTAGACAACTACTGGGCTCCAACCTTTCTGTTTTTGGCAGAGGTTGTTAAGACAATGATTTCTGGCCAACTGTAGAGTGCCCTAGAGGAAGCGAATTATCTGGATCCTGATCACTCAGTGTTCAGGCCCAGACATGGGACAGAGATAGCATTAATTGCTTACTGGATGACCTTTGTCAAGACCTGGCTGGGGTGGTGTACCTGTTGTAGTCCTTTTGAACCTCCCAGTGGTCTTCAGTATCATAAACCATGGGGGTCTTTCCAGACTATCTGCAGGAGTGGGGATTGGAGGCATTGTTTTGCAATGGTTCTATTCCTTCTTCAGTGATGGTGGTAGGGAAGGAAAAATCAGCACAATGGTTGCTCTTTTGTTCCCTTCCCAGAGGAACTGGTTCTCTCCCTCTTCTGAAGCCACTTGGGGAGGTCATCTGCAATTTGGGGTCCATTAATAGTATGCAGGTGATACCTAGAATTACATTGGAACCCCAGGCTGCACTGGAGATGCTGTCAAACTCTTGGAGCTTTGAATAGGAGAGAGTAGGCTTCAACTGAACCCTAGAAAGTCAGAGCTACTGTTTGTACATCAGGGCTCCTCTGCCATCCCTGTGGTGGATTCTGGGTGGGTTGCGCTATCTTTAAAGGAGCAGGTCCACAACTGGGTCCCTGAACTCATGGCTTTTGCTGGATCAGCAGTTGGGGTGTGTGGCCAAGAGGGCCTTTGCCCAGTTTTGGCTGGTGTACACATTGTAGCCTTATTGGGACATGAGGATCTTGCCACAGTGATCCAGGCCCTCATTACCACCTACTTAGACTATTGCAACACACTCTCTATCAGGCTGCTTTTAAAGTCTGCCAAAAAGCTTCAATATGTGCCAAGTGCCATAGCCCAGGTGCTCACTGCCAGTTGTCATGGGATTATATTACATCTGTATTGTGGCCCTGCATTGGCTCCCTGTTAGCTTCCCAGTGCAATTTAAAATGCTGGTTTTAATCTGTAAAGCCCTTCATGGCTTGGTTCCAAGTTGCAGGGCCACATCTTTCCAGTGGGTTCAGCCCAGCCAATTTGTGCTGGGAGAGGCAGCTGTTTCAGGAGGTCAAAGGGGCTGAATCCCAGGAGAGTTGTTTTTCTGTAGCAGGTCTAGCCCTCTGGAGTGGCCTCCCATTGGAGGTTCAATTAGCTCCAGGACTGTCCACTTTCCAGAAGAAGTTGACAGCAGAACTCTTCTGAAGGACATTTGGAGTGTAACATCATCTGTTGTCAGCAGGTTTTTAAAGTATTTTGGTTTTGTATTATTCTTTGTGTTTATTTTGTTGTTGTTGTAAGCTACCAAGAGTGAGTTTAGATTGCAGTGGGATGATAGGCAGGCAGACAGATAGGTTTGCCATTATCAGTTAGAAACTTTCTAGACCTCTCTCTTTCCCTTCTTCTTTTTAGGAACTGGTGTCCTCATACTTTCGCCGACTCGAGAACTTGCCATGCAGACTTATGGTGTTCTCAAAGAACTGATGACTCATCATGTCCACACCTATGGCTTGATAATGGGGGGCAGTAATAGATCAGTTGAGGCACAAAAACTTGGAAATGGCATAAACATCATTGTCGCAACTCCAGGCAGGCTTCTGGACCATTTGCAGGTAACAAGATAGTATTATATAGTGCATGTCGACTCTTTTGTCCTTGTGTATAGTTGACGACATTGTTGGATGTCTTTTAGAATACTCCAGGATTTATGTATAAGAACCTGCAGTGTCTGGTGATTGATGAAGCTGATAGAATTTTAGAAGTTGGGTTTGAAGAAGAAATGAAACAGATCATAAAGCTTCTACCGAGTAAGTCAGATATTCATACTATCTTTATTTTGTGAAATTTAAAAATTAATGTGCTGGTCCTGAGTTATTTCAACTTTTATAAATCCTATTCTTGTGTCCACTATAATACACTTTAAGCACTTTATAAGCTACATAGATCTTGAATGTTTGGTTGATTAGTACTTTTACACTGCTGTACTATGCATATTTACTGCAGGAAATCCTTCTCTGTTCAGTTCTGTTAACTCCTAAGTACAGTTATTTAGGATGGCTCTCTTGAAAAAACACATGTATAGTGATTTTGATGAATTTGTAAGTATGTATGTACAGTATGTATAACACTACCATTGTGTTTCTGTTCTGATTAGGATTAGTTTGATCTTTTATTCTAAAAGCTTGTGTAAATGTATTCTAAACAGCTTGTAACAGCTGCATATTTCTAGTTTGTTACCTTGTCAAGCATGTTGTATGTTTAATTCCATCCCTTTCCCTCCCAGAGCGTAGGCAAACTATGCTGTTCTCTGCTACACAAACCCGTAAAGTTGAAGATCTAGCAAAGATTTCTCTAAAGAAGGAGCCATTATATGTTGGGGTTGATGACAATAAAGAGACAGCAACTGTAGAAGGTCTTGAACAGGTAATTTAAGCACAAATATCTTGGCAAACAATCTGTTTTGCTTTTATATCTACCCTTGACACTAATTCTCTTCTTTCTTTGGGAATCTCTTTCTTGGCTCTTCTTTTCCCATGTGGAGATTTGTATCCAAGTACAAGGATACTTTTCCATTGTGTTTCTAACTCTAGCTCTTCACATTCTATTAATTTCTCTCTTAAAATGTTCATGATTTCTTTATCAGGCTTGATTGATAGCTGCTGACTATATGAGAATTTCTGGATTTTCAGATTCTTTCATCAGTAAATTGTTGTCTGTTGCACAGGTAGTCCTCAACCTACGACTGTTCAGTCAGTGACCTTTCCAAGATACAACAGCGCTGAATGAACGGTGGTTACAACCGGTCCTCGGAGTTCTGGCCATCCCAGCACCCTCACAGTCATGTGATTGCGATCTGGGTGCTTGGCAACCCATTTGCACTTATGACTGGCTGCCAAGCACCCTGCAATCACATGATCACCATTTGCATCCTTCCCTGCCAGCTTCCCCAGAAAGTCTCCCTCACCCAGACACCTCTCTAACCCCTCTACGCTCAGCACTGACCACTCACGCCCCCCACACACCTGACCCACACTGCACACCCACGCACCTTCTCCAACCCACGCAGCACCTCTTGCGCACCCTCCCTGACCCTCAAACCCTCACGCACCCTCCGGGACCCTCCTTCACACCATCCCCACACTGCACGTCTAATGCACCCTCCCTGACCCTCACACCCCCACGCACCCTCCCTGACCCACGTGGCGCCTCTCACACATCCTCGCGCACCTTCCCTGTACCACGCCTCTTGCGCACCCTCCCATGCACCCCCTCCCTCCCCCATCCAGCAGCAGCTACTTACCTGCCTGCCAGCCTGGGGCTTGCAACTTCCTGCCAGCTTCCCACTGACTTTGATTGTGGGCAGCCAGCAGGAAGTTGCCTCTTTTAACACCCGTGGGATTCAGTTAATGATGGCAACCGGGACTGCAGGGATTGCCGTCACTAAGCAATGCGGTTGTGCTTTATGACTGCATTGCTTACCGACAGAAATTCCTGTCCCAATTGCCATTGTAAGTCGAGTACTACCTGTACTAGCTTTATCCAGAATGTTTTCCCAAAGAGCTCAAAAAATTATGTCTACTAAAATTACATTAACTGGATTCAACTTTATTTACAGCCCAGTGTGTTCTTTTTATAATTTATCTTGTAATACTCCCTGAAATCTTTATTCAGAGAAATTAATTTTAATTTAGGAACATGCTGACTAGTGCATTCTATTTAATTTTTTGAGAAATATCAGTAGGAAATGTTTTATATAGAAATACTTGTGTCTTTCTTTTAGGTGGTCTTTAATTGAGAAGATTAATCCATATCCCTTCATTTCTAGTGAAAATGCTTTTGCCCAATTAAAATGATTAGGAAAGGGATTGATTGATTGATTGATTGATTGATTGATTGATTATGTGCCATTAAGCCGGTGTCAGCTCTTAGTGAACAGACACAGTGCTGCTTAAAATTTTGTGAACCCTTTTGAATTTTCAGTATTTCTGCATAATCAATAAGTACAACGTTTTTTACTCATTTGTTTCATTGGGTTCTCTTTATCTAGTTTCAGGACTTGTATGGAGAACAGATCACATTTTCGGTCATATTTATGCAGAAATTTTGAAAATTCAAAAGGTTTCACAAACCTTTAAGCACCACTGTAGATAGTTTTTCTCCCTGTAGATAGATTTTCTCTGTGACAATCTGACCCTAATCTGATTTTTCAGGTCTTCCAATAGTCCACTGCTGCCACAGTAACTGAATTCATCCACCTTACTGTTGATCATCCTCTTCTCTTTCCTTCCAACTTTCCCAGCTTTAGAGCCTTCTCTAAAGAGCTAGGTCTTCGCATAATGTGTCTGAAATAGGTTAATTTGAGCCTGATCATTTGTATCTCAAGTGAAAACTCTGAATGCTCTTCCTGTTCTGCTTCTTCAAAGTCCAACTTTCACTTCCATGCGTCATTCTGATCTTTAGAAAGGGGTTTACCAAAAGCCTATACTTTTGGTATATGGAATTAAAATGTAGATTTGCATCCTTCATTTTGAAACCTTTGAACATTTTGAAATTGTTAGAAATAGCAGTTTAGGAAGTCATATGTAAAAAAAAGTGTTTTTCAAACAATTACAGGGATATGTAATATGCCCTCCAGAAAAGAGATTCCTCCTGCTGTTCACTTTCCTCAAGAAGAATCGGAAGAAGAAGTTAATGGTGTTCTTCTCTTCATGTATGTCTGTGAAATACCACTATGAACTTCTTAACTACATTGATCTGCCAGTTTTGGCCATTCATGTAAGTATTCGTGATTTGGATGAAGTGATGTATGCACACCTATATTACAGTAATCCAGCATCTGGATTATAATGTACAGGTAGTCCCTGCTTGACATCCACAGTTGGGACTGGAACTTAGATCACTAAGTGATGCGGTCATTATGCGAATCCAGACCCGATTTTACGACCATTTTGCAGCAGTCGTTAAGCAAATCACTGCAGTCATCATTAAGTGAACCATGTCATTAAGTGAATCATGCAGTTCCTTGTTGATTTTGCGCATCGGAAGCCAGCTGGGAAGGTCAAAAATGGTGATTACATGACCATGGGGCACTACAACCATCATAAATGCGTGACAGTTGCCAAACACCCAAATAGTGATCACGTGACCGTGGGGACACTGCAGCGGTTATAAGTTGGTTTTTTCAACGCCATTGTAATTCTGGACAGTCGCTAAGCAAATGGTTAAGTGAGGACTGCCTGTATAGCTTTTCAGTTCTAAGATGCTGCCTTACATTGGGTTGGATCCAGAGTTTTTAACACCACCAGAATATCTTTTATTTGCTAATTTCCTATGTGGCACTTGGTGCTACTTTCACTCATCCTCCAGAGCAGATTATCAGGCTGTTGCATGGCTGAGGAGGAATAGCGAGAGAAGTCTCCTCCATTGAATCCAAAGCCCCATCTTCTGATGGAAGGGACTGTTTCCTCTCTGGGAACCCTTTGTCAACTCCAGTCCCCTGCATTGTTGTAACCGTTATAAGCACTTTAACCCTCTTCAGTCAGTTAATTTATCAATTATATTTCTGACCAGCTAAGTGCCAGTTTTAACTGATTTCTGTTCTTAGATTTATGAGAGTTCTAGGGCATTATAAATCCAGAGGCTTTTCTTCTGCTCTGTGTTGCAGTGAGATCCACTTTTGTGCCTTAGTTAGGTGTCTCAGACTGTCTTTCAAGCCTGAATAATGCAGGCTGCTTTGAGGTTATTGCAAATAGCAAGTGGCCTTTATGAAGGCTGGGGTGCATAACAAAAGTGTCAGAATCTCAGCAAGATTTCAGCAGCGGAGTCATAAATTAACCTTTAAATGCCATCTGGAGCATCTTTCTCTTAAAGCTGTCTTTAAAATGCTTATCTGAAAAACAGGGTTCTGTCAGCAAGGTTGAAGTTGTTTGTTAGAACAGTGTCTGCTGTCAGCAAACTATTTTAAGTGGCTTCAGTTGGTATACTGACATTTGTTTCTACTGTACAGTGTGTAGAAGAACTGAAACATCCATTGATTCTATATGTATTAACATGAAGACAAAAATTAGAGTTTTGTTTGCACATCTTGAGTTTCATAAATCGATTATACTCTAAGCCATTTTTATGGAAATCTGGGTATTGCTTCTACGCAGAGACTTACAAATATGGTGAAAGAGATTCTGCCAATATATACTAGATGTATGCAAAATGTGGTTTTGTCCTTCTCTCAGACAAGAACTTAGAGGTTTTGGGCTGACTGCTGTTTTGTGACTGGGTTACCTTGTTCAAGATTTTTTTCCAGCTGTAAAACAAATCAAGCACAAAACTACTACAACAAAATTATGGGAGATGGGGATGTTGTCTTAGGCAACCAGTAAATCTCAAGTAGCAATCTATTCATGTTGCCATTGGTTGGTCATGGCAATCCTAGTCCTTTTTCTCCAGGAACTGACCAGAGTCCAGAATGTCTCTTCAGACCCAGAGCCATGTCCTGCTTTCCATTCTGCCCTTCAGTTCCCTTAAATCTGTAGCATCCTTGGAAACCCATGCTACACTGCCCACACCACAAGCACGGGTCAGTAATCATAAGGACACTAAGCGCCTTTTGGTATCAGGAATTCTTTTTTGGCACCTGCTTATCCAACCATCTTCATCATTGCAGTGTGCATAGTATAAGTTGGTGGGCAAATGGTAGGGTGTTCTGTGCATCATATATGATATTAGGTATCAGCAGATTATGGCATTGGATAACCAGCCCTTCAGCATGATGGAAGATGCTGACTTTGAGTACCACTTCCAGTTGCTTTTTTTCCCCAAATATAGATTACTCTCAGGCACCAACTTCAACAAATAGGTGATACCTTCCAGGAAAGAAACGTTAGGTTGGCTACAAGTTAGCAGTTCCTCCCACAAGAATACATTACCTCGGAGAATTGGCTGAGTTGCAGTGGAGTCCAAATGTCTTCCTCACTGTGCATTGAAGCAGCTATCAGATCTCATCTTGTAAGCTGACATGGTCATAACACATATGGTAGATACTTGATTGAGCAGCCTTAAGTGCAGCTATGTGGTCGTGAACAGTTTGGCCAGCATGAAAAAAACCAACCTGTTGAGTACTGTTTGTAGGAATCCCCTGAACTGCACTTGGCTGTCACTAGTGCTCTTATAGACAGTTGGTGATTATTTCCACTGGAATTTAGAGAGAAGGTAGATGATTGTCAAGCATCGAATTAAACCCATTCAACCTCAACATCTTAATATTTCAGGATATCCTGAGTTGGTGGAAGTCTATCTGCTGTTTCAGTGGCTACTTGAGCTTCAGATAGCTGTCCATTACATGGCAAAGAAATCAAAAGCTATTCTTCCTTGTGATGGACCTCTTGAGCATATAGAAGGCTATACCAAGCTAGGTTCTGCCCAGGGTTCTTTTCTTAGACAAGCTCTTGGTTATCTCCAAGATAAGTGGGACCCCAGGGAGAGCAGAGGTTTGACTGCTCAACTTTAACTTGGAATTGTATGTAAGCTGAAGCCCTTGGGTAATGAGCAATCTACTATTTTCTCTTGGAGTGAAAAACAAAGGTGTAAGGGGCTTATTCAAAGTTACTGTGTTTCCTGTTGTGAACTCTCAAAACATTTCAAGTTTTGTTCTTGAAGGACATTTCAAATTTTGTCCCATCAGAACAGCCAACATTTTGAGTGGGGCTGTTTCACTGTGAGCTCGAAAAACACTTTCTGTTTCACATAAAGGCCCAGACTTGCCATTCTTACAGCTTTACAGCAGAAGTATATAATGGTTTAGAAGTTCATTACAATTTGCGAAGGATTTAATATCAAGCTTATTAGCTTTGCTGACTGATACAGTAATTTACTGCTAGGCTGCTTTACACTTTTCACAGAATACAGTCATTGTTAATGTGCCTTACGTTGCATGTCTTTTTTTTCCTAGGGCAAGCAGAAACAAACTAAACGCACAACCACATTTTTCCAGTTCTGCAATGCTGATTCTGGAATACTCTTATGCACAGATGTAGCTGCTCGAGGGTTGGACATTCCAGAGGTTGATTGGATAGTTCAGTATGACCCACCCGATGATCCAAAGGTATTCTACATTTTTGAAAATTATGTAGTTTAAATAGGGGTTAATGTGATGCTCTGTGAAAATCTGAAATTAGACCAGACTGGGATAGTTGATTTTTAATTAACTCCAGCAAAGCTGAATTTCACAGTTTCTTGTTTACATTTTCTTGTTTACTATTGTATCCCATTTTTCCTGTATGGAACTCAGGGCGTACACATTTGCAGTGACCGTATTCATATTCTTCTAGTGTTAGCAGAAGAATCACTGCATCACTGAGACTAGGCCACTTCAGAACTTACTCTTTAAACAAGAGGTCCAAATATTAAGAAGTTATGTTAGAGAATTAATCTGATGGCTTATGTAGAATTCAATAAGAATAGTTAATGCTGCAGTCTGAAGAGTTAGGAGAATTTAATCATGTAATTGCACACGTTTTTAAAAAATGGAACACCTCTACGTAGTTTGCAAAGATTCTTATTTTGCTTTTCACAGAATTCCTTTTTTCTCAATATCTCCATCCATTACTTGATTTCTCCTCCTTCCCTCCACTCTCCGCTAACTCCTGTGCAGTGGCATAATGATGTAACAATTCACTCTCTCTCAGCCCAGCTCACCTCACACAATTGTTGTGGGAAGAATAGGAGGAAGGAGTACTAGGTATGTTCACCACCTTGAGTTATTTATTAAAAAATAATAAATACTTTAAAAATTGGCATAACAATAGCAGGATGTTAGGAAGAGCAGCTGCGGTGTTCTGTTTGCCCTGCTGGTTGAAACTACATAACGTGTAGTTGCTGTCATATCTTGGACACCCTGTTCTAGCATTGTAAATGGCTTCAATGTTGGCCCAAAGGTTGAGCCATTGCAGTTGGGTGCCTGTTAGAGAAGACAGGTCTTGAGCGCTGCCTGCGTGGGCAAGTAGCACTGGCTTTGCGGAAAACCACGAGAATAAACTCAAGTTAGCGGTAGGCTCTTCTGGGAAGCTAGAGTGCCTTAGTAGCTGACTGCTGAATTTAGCTATTGTTGAATCATTTGCTACTGATCAAAAATAAATATATTGAAAAAGAGTTGCTCTTTTTACTACTACGGCTACTCTTTTCCTAAAACCTCTATGCTGTTTGCCTTATTAGTGTGCAACATGTAAAGTAATTCGAGTAAGAATAGGGGACTTTGGATAAATTTGCATGACTTTCCATGCTATGCTTTCATGTTTACCAACTTCCAAACTTCCATCAGTGGGTTCATTTATCTTTTATTACTTCCCATTAACGAAAGGAATATATTCATCGTGTTGGGAGAACAGCCCGTGGAATAAATGGGAGGGGACACGCTCTGCTCATTTTACGGCCAGAAGAACTGGGATTCCTGCGTTACCTCAAGCAAGCCAGGGTAAGTTAGTATGGAGTACGGTAGCATTGTAACACCACTGCTGGGAGCAGGAGTGATTAATCAGTTCTTACTTCAGTACCATGACTGTCTTAATGTTTAATATTTAATGGAATAAATTTACTAGAAATGCAAAGCAGCTCGCATAACAAAGATTTGTAACTGGAATATATTTTCAGCCCCTCAAATGCGGAGTTTAAAGGAACAGAGCAGTTTTGATCCAAATGACCTTAGAAGCAGTAGTTGTACTAATTGGATGCTGTGGTTGTGCGCTCAGGTTTCATATGGTTGCTAGTACCCAGGACAACGAGGACTAGCTATTCATAATGCCAGGAATGGCCGTCTGCTGTCTTTAAAAAAAAACCCTCCTCCCTGTGTTTTCAGGACCCGAAATGGGACAATAGTACTGGGGAGAGGGATTACGCTAGCGCTCCGTGTGTTGAGAATGGCCTGCAGACTTGTTTTCCCATTCCAAGACAGTTTGCAGGGACGTTAAAATATGCAAATGACACACTGGTACAGGAGAACATTGGCATAATTGTCCAAAGATGGATATAAAATACAGAATGGCCATGGTTGCTAAAATGGCTGCCCTTAGTGGATGTTTAAAACGGGGGGGGGGGGTTTCTGAAACATTTGCTTGTAGAAATCAGTCCACATTATAAAATATCTGTTATATAATGTCTTTATATACCCTGAATGGGCTAGAATGGGAGAACAAGACTTAGGGTTGCATGGAGATTGATCTGGTTCATATCAGCACAATATCAATCCAGTTTGGGTTCACACATTGCACTGAAGCATGATTTTTGCAAATGTCGTAGTATAGTTCACATATGAACCTATAAATCACAGTGATTGGGTTCACACATATAATAGCACAGGCAGCAAATCATATTGTGGCTAAGTGTACTATGTAACCCCAAACATTGTATAATTTATTTTTAACTTATTATTATTCAGCATCTGTCTGAAGCAAGCCATTGGCTTTTCAACAGAATAGGAGTTAAAAAATTCTAGTTTAGCAATATGTATAAACCCAGTCGATGTTTACATTTCCAGAGTTACAAGACCTAAGCTTAGGTGTGGTGAGATTTATTATATTCTTAATATCTTCTCTCTCTTTCCATTATGTAGAATTTTCTGTTAAGAACTTACCTTTATTATTTTTAGGTGCCGTTAAATGAATTTGAATTTTCTTGGTCTAAAATTTCTGACATCCAATCTCAGGTAAAAACAGACTATACTACGAATATTTTAAAAGCTTGCTTATTATTGTTGTTATTGTTGTTGTTGTATTTTTAGTACAGTTAATAAAATAAATCAAAAATAGCTTGATGACGCAAAGAACAGCAAAAGATTCATAGTGGTCTTATTTTGATATTCTTGTGTTAGTATAGATCCAAACAACTGATTAAATCTGATGCAGTACAAAATCTCTTATTACTGACTGCTTTTCTAACATGGTGCCATCTGTGTAGCTTCTGCACAAGGTAGCCAAGTTATGTACTGTACCCTGGTGTTATAGGAACTTGGCCTTCGTCAGAGCATGTATGGATGAATGTATGTATGAGCGTTTGGATTTGTGATTTTTAGAAAGTTCTTTGGAGCAGATCTCTGGGTCACAGGTGGGGTAGGAGGGTAGGTGGCAAAGAAAATGAGAGCAAGGCCAACTCCAATTATATAAAAAGAAGTCCACTTCCAGGATGTTGCATGTAACCATGGAGAAGTATCAAGTTGTGGTAAAAACTGTGGTTGCTTTAGTAAGTGGGGAAGATTGAGATGAGGATGTTTTAATGCAAGCAACAACTATAGTAAGTTGCTTTATACAAAGAACATTGTTTAGAATTATCTGTAGTGACTCAGAGTGGTTCTCTGGAATTTTAGGCAGAAGTTTCTCCAGCCTTACCTATCTGGAAGTCACTCGCATGCAAATCAAGTACTTTACTGTTGAGCAGTGGTCCTTTTTTAACTATGATCTTGAACTAATAACAAGAAGCAAATACATAATACTAATATTCTATATCCATAAAGCCACAAGGTATGTTTCAGTACCATGAATTTTAGGATGGAGTACAATACAAATATAGAAATACTTCTTGGTTTAGGTAAATGTCAGCTACCTATAAAATGTACATGTTTATGAAGTGACAAAGTAGAGTTCTTTGTGCCTCTTACTTTATTTTTAAATTTTTCAGCTGGAAAAATTGATTGAGAAGAACTACTTCCTTCACAAGTCAGCCCAAGAAGCATACAAAGCCTATATAAGAGCTTATGATTCCCACTCTTTGAAGCAGATCTACAATGTCAATAACTTGGATTTGCTCAAGGTTGCTTTGTCCTTTGGCTTCAAGGTCCCACCATTTGTAGATCTCAGTATCCTTTCACTGCAAGTTATTCACTTCTCCTCCCTCTTTCCCTCTGCCTTCCAGCCTTTCCCGTCCCCCAATAATGTGCTTGCTTGAGTAGGTTGGTGGCCATTGTTGTTAATAAATCATTCTGAAAGTTTGTCAGATACTAGTAAGCTATAAGATTTCTTCCTGTCATGGTCAAATGTGTGAAGAAACAAATGTTAGATACACGCTTGCTCATTTGTGTTGTAACATGATATCATTTGTTGTGATGTTTGAATGCCACCATTGTGGTGACCTTAGAGCTACTACATGCTAACAATTATTTTTGTACCTATTGTGGGGAAGGAGCTGCTTAGACTTACAACAACCTTTGATTATGCTGGCAGTGAATGATGGGAATGGAAGTCCAGTGTATCTAGAGAGTACCATAATTGCGGAAAGCTGGTTTAGGATCAGCTACACTTCTTTTGTTCTCTCTTGAGCTAGAAACGTGTTGCCAGCAAACTGATTTTGTGCTTAAGTGAAATATTTGTGTCAGCCTCTAGAAGTACAACAGCTTGTTTCCACATTTAATGATGGTACCAAAAAAGAGGATTAACTGAACTATCTTTCTGTAGGAAAACCAGTGGAAAAACTAAGTACAATAATAAACAGGCAAGTTTACCTATAGTTAGGAATAAATTGCAAGTTCAGTATGGAAATGAGAGCGAATGCCACTTTTAGTGCCCTGCTTTTTGAACTCTTAGCTATTATCTGATGCACTTTTTTTGAGCCTGCATTCCTTAACATAATCTTTAGATGTAAACAGCAGCCATGGAAAAAGACTACAAAAAAGAGGTGGCGGAGGTGGCTTTGGCTATCAGAAGTCAAAGAACGTCCAGAAATGCAAAATCTTCAAGCATATTAACAAGAAAAAATCTGACAGTAGACAGTTTTCCCGCTGAATTGCTTATTCTGTGTTGACTGAAATGGCTGTATTACTTTCCAACCAATGTACAATCAGGTTCATTTAGGGACAGAATTTTATGTACAGATTTTGAATTAAAGCTCAGTGCTTCATCATGATCCAGTCCATTCTGATCATTGTCTTACCATGGAAGAATCCTCTGTGTTGCCTCCCCAGGTGTTCCATGAATAGATGCACACAATGGGATCCAATCCTGTACTCTAGAGGTATAGCCTAATTCATAGCTCCTTTGCAGTGCAGGTAACAGCGCAGCCAAGGCTTGCCAATTGCCCAGAAATCTTCCAAGAGCAGGTGCCATAATCACAGTGTCCAGTATATTACATGATGCCGTTTGCTTTTCTTCCACAAGCTGTTTGAAATGATTGGGCATGTTCTGGAATTTGATTACAAGCTATGTATTGGTTTTTAAAAAGATAATATGCTTTTTCTGCTGTAAATACTTTTATTGAGATGGTCTTACTTGTGACGCAAAGTTTGACTGGCTACTAGGATTATACTTACGTTTGAATCTGTTTTGTCTTCCCAGATATCATAGTGCTACCTTCAGAATGACTTCTTTTAACTATTAGGGGATGTTTGAAGAATAGAGGACTATTCTTTTGTGATGATATAAAATGATACTTCGAAAGCTATAAAGAAATAGGGAAAGCTTGTACTCCGTATGAGTTAAATGGTTACATTCAGAAAGATAGGCAAATGCTGTATTAGTGTGTGGGCCATACATTTGGAGTTCGGGGGGATTGGTTCTGACCAGCAGATGCATTCTTATATCTTTTTTTTAAATACAAGCTTCCATCTCCGTTGCAAATGCATTTATACTTGGTTTACATAGCTGGCTTATTTGGAAGACTTTGCAGCAATAGCACAGTATTGGAAAGCCGACCGTTGTGCTTACAGGAAGAGCTGCTTGCATGCCAGTATGAGTTGCTGGGAGTTGGGCAGCATAACAATTTATTACTACTACTACTACTATTATTTAAGAACTGCATGTAAAACCTTCACTATTTTCCATTTTAATAAGGTGACTTCCCCTAGGTGCATTGATCTGGATTTTTTTTTCCCCACATCTGATTGTGTAGATGCAGTATGTGTGGGTGGGTGAATTTGGATTTCTCTTGTACTTACTGAGCATTACCTGTCCCCTTGATGCATAGTGAGATGTCTTTAAAATGGAGAGCTAATTTTCTACTATGGCACAAGGTATGGGCATGTGGTAAAATGTTTTCTTTGTTCCAAGAAAAGAAAAAGATCCACTGGATTAATTTGAACCTACGCAGGTCTCCGCATTGTATCTAATGTATACAGTAGTGTACAAATAGGAGACTTGCTTGTCTTTTGTGCATTACTTTCAGCTTTATAGGAACCTCTAAACAACAATAAACATTAACTGGAAATCTAAAGTTTCCTGTGCACTTTTCCAGTTATCAATCTTAGGGTTACTTAATAGACCTTACTATCACACAAAAGGCTTGTCTCATAAAGATGAAAGATGCTTTGAACACTAACTGTGTTTCTTGAGGAATTACCTCCCATTCAGAGAACCTTGACGAAGAAATTGGACTTTGTAAGCCAGTTAAAAACAGGTGATCAAAATATGATCACGTGAAAATTTTAAAAATGGGAACACAGTTGCCTTGCTGTGGCTCCTAATAATGATAAATAATCTGGTACAATCCAAGCCCATTCACTAGAAATGTTATATGCGGGCATTAAAAAGCAACTGCAATCAAGATGAAATGGACCATATACTGACTGCATAGTGACAGTTTCTTAAATTAGATGGGGGACAATTTTGGCACTCTGAGTCTTGCCATTGCTGTCAGGGAAATACCTTTCTCTCTAGTGTATGTGAGTAAATCAGACATAAGAGTAGTTATAATGTGAAAGGGTGCTGGCTTAAGGGTTTAATTTTTCAGCTTGTAGATGGGATTAGCCCTATTCAGTGGGGCATCAACTGTACCTCATAGATGTTATGAATGTTTTTGTCAGGGGCTGTAACAATAAGAAAACCGTCATTTCGTTGCTCCTGTCACAATCTGCCTCTTTTAATATTTAGCAAAGAAGCTGTGGTGCAAAATGCTGACAGAATCTTTGATGGTCATAAACAGCCCTGGAAATTGTACTAGAGCCCTCTTCAGTCCCAGACAACCCGGCATTGAAATAATAGGCTATTTTCATCCTCTGTCCCACTAAACATACTGCCATGGAGCTTGCTGTTTTGAGATTCCATCACACTGCAGTAGGTACATGTGGCCCTCCTCAGTATGGTAGTTATTAGAGTTAAGTTACCAACTTGTTGCTTAGATCCAGTTAAATCCCTGCAGTGTACTCGGGTTAACTAAAATAGCCCATTGAATGAAGGATGCACCATATCTACACAGATAAATTATACGTAGCTTCAGTAACAAAATAAATGTGTTTTTTTAATGGTAGTGTAGTTACATCCTTGAATAACTCCAATCAGCCCATAAATGAATGGACACCAAGATAACATCTTGGGAGGCAAAGCTAATTTTATGGAATGAGTATTCCAGTGCTTGCATTATAATTAAAAATTTTACATTAGAAAAATTATCACTATTACAATGAACAAGATTATGGAATAGAAATGGCTATTTGTGCAATGCCCAAAATTTAAAAAGGCAATTGGAAGTTTAGGGTGGTGTGTGTACCCATTCATAGAATGCTGAAATTCTACCCTTGTGATTGGTCATATAAAAAAAAAGGGGGGGGGGTCTTGCTTCCCTTAATTTCAAGCCAGGTGTTGATCTGGGTAAATTTCCCATAGTTGGTAGCTACAGGTAATCAGTTTTGTGTTTATAGTCTTCCACTAGAGAATACTGCTGTTGATAAATGG
Organism: Candoia aspera; assembly: GCF_035149785.1. Classification (NCBI taxonomy): domain Eukaryota; kingdom Metazoa; phylum Chordata; class Lepidosauria; order Squamata; family Candoiidae; genus Candoia; species Candoia aspera. The sequence continues at coordinate 215,435,183 of NC_086153.1, forward strand.
TGATGAGGATCAGTGTAAGGAGATACATTTATATGCAAAGCATAATATTATGGAACAGTAGCAGAAAAAAATCTATTACGCTAGCACCCTATTGGAATCATTGTTGGCTATGATTGAAAACAATGCTAGGCATGGCTTTTTTTATGTTGTGAGTGTTGCCTTTATTCCCACATCTCTGGGTCCTTCTCAGTGCCTTCAGTTGGTATTAAAGGACCAAGATTACTTTTCTTTAATATCACTGTTCTCTGTGCAGAGAAGCCTTTGGTATGGACTATTCAACCAAAGCCCCCTACTCCCATTGCAAAGAACAACTAGATAACAACTGAGTTATGACTGCATTTAAATATTGTAGTATTTGATCAACTCAGAGATCTGAGGTCAAAGAAAATCAGGGACACATTTAAAACTATGAGTAGGCAACAGCTGGATCGGAGGGTGTATCTATGTCAGCATCGTATTTTCATCAGTGGTCAGAGATGTGCCTTCTTTATTTGGCCCCTTCAACTCATATTCTGAAAAAAAATGTTTCTGCAGAATTGTGGTTAGCTGTCATAGCTACTACTAATTGAGAGCTCAGGCAAGAAGCAAGTGGTAGTTCTGGTCAGGGAGCCTTTGCACAGCTTTGTGTTGTGCACCAATTGCACCTTTTCCTGGGTCAGGAGGCACTACACATGGTCACTCATGCTTTAGTCACTTCCTGAGTGGATTACTGCAATGTGCTATACGTGGGGCTGCCCTTGAAGAACATCCAGAAGCTTCAATAGGTCCAGAATTTGGTGGCAGGGGCAATTATGTGTGTCACTTTGCCCTGGCTTCCTGTTTGATTCTGGGTGCAATTCAAGATATTGGTTGTTATCTATAAAGCCCTACGTAGCATGGGGCCAGGATATTTGAAGGACCACCTTATTCCCATTGTCTCTACCCATCCCATTAAGTCAGGCAGGAGAGACACGTTCCAGGTCCCATCTACTAGGGATTGTCATCTGGTGGGGCCCAAGAACTGTGCCTTTTTTGTAGCTGCACCTGCCCATACCACCTAAGGTTTTGTTCGCTTCAACTCTATTCACCTTTCAGAAAGTCATGAGACCTGGCTGTTTTCTCAGGCATGGAGACTAGGAGAATAACTGAACCCACACTATTGGTGAGTGGTATGTTGGGAGTTACTTTGTGTTGGTCAGCTGGGAACACTGTTTTTTTTTAAATTTAATATACATTGTGTTTATGTCATATTTTAACTCCTGTTAGCTATCCAGAATCTCCTTGGTGAGATAGGCGACCATGTAAATCAAAATAAATAAATAAGTTCATCATCTGTATTTCTTTTTAAGGCATCTTAGCCAGTGGCCTGTTACCATATGACATTAAAGTTGCAATCCTACTCTCATCTTCCTGGGAATAATCTTCACTGACTTCCATAAAACTTGTTTCTGAGCAGATATATATAGCAGCCCCTGTAATTTAGTTACATATTCATCAATTACTTTTATCAGTTTATTTCGAAGCTTCAACCAAAAAAATGAGAAGTCATTTTTCCTTGCTGAGCTTCTTTTTCCATTTCATGCTTTGTTATATAGATCTCGGTTGTGCCCCTGGGTACTTTCTTGGCTATTTTTGAAAGACCTACAGTACTTCAAACAATGTTTCCTTAATAATTTTGATTCTGGTTTTGAATCTAATCCAGTTCTACAGCATTTTTTCTGAAAGGAAAGCCAGGCATTTAGACCATGGGTCTGATCCAGCTGAGCTCTTTTAACGTTCTGCTTCCTTTATTTTTCAGCCCTTAAATCAGTGTTCCTCAATCTCAACAACTTGAAGATGTGTGGACTTCAACTCCCAGAATTCCCCAACATACTGGCTGGGGGATTCTGGGAGTTGAAATCCATACATCTTAAAACTGCTGAGATTGAGAAACACTGCCTTAAGCAATCCATAAGGGATTTAGCATTCCAATCTGATCCATAATTGGGGTCCAATCTGTCAAGGACTTCCTGCTTGTATATGAGCTTGCTTCCACTTGATCTACAGGTAGTCTTTGCTTAACTACCACAACTGGAACCAGCATTTTGGTTGCTAAGCAAAGCAATTATTAACCAAATCTGACCCAATTTTACAACCTTTTTTCTGGTGGTGGTTAAGTGATTCACCACAGATGTTAAGTGAACCACATGGTCATGAAGCAAATCACACAGTTCCCCATTGATTTTGCTGGCCAGAAGCTGGCCAGGAAGATCAAAAATGGTGATCACATGACCACAGGATGTTGCAATGGTCATAAATATGAACCGGTTGCTAAGCACCCAAATCATGACCACGGAGACTGGTCATAAATAGTTTTTTTCAGTACCGTTGTAAGTCTGAACCATCACTAAACCAAAGGTCATTAAGCGAGGACTACCTGTACAGCCATGCTGCATGTTCCACCACCAGAGATGAAGTCAGGTTGTGGAAACAGAGGACTTTCCTCAACAGGATGTTTTAAAGACTTTCTGAATAAGCTAACTATTGCTTTCCTTTTAAGGCAGGCACGTCCAACCCGCGGCTCTGAACAGCTAGTAACATGGCCCCCAAAAGTTGTAAACTTTTAACATTATTTTGTGATTTTTTTCGTGACTTGATTGTGCAGTGCTCGAACGTGGACTGCATAGGTAGAAACAGAATTGCAATCACTTTCACCGAACCAGACATTGATGCATTAGTTTCACAAAAACAAGGTCAAATATCCCATTAGTTTTATGTTGCCCTTTTTTTAAATTTTATAATAAAAAATCTAAAAAAAATAAATGAAGTTTTATTACTTATATACATTAACTATAGTATATATTTTATGTATGGCCCAAGACAATTCCTCTTCACTCAGTGTGGTCCAGGGAAGCCAAAAGGTTGGACACACACCTTTTTAGGTATTGCAATACACACACACACACACACACATACATATAAAAATGAGAAAGTTGTAAGATACTATTTCTATAACATTTCAATTTAGAGTGCATTGAACAGCACAGAGGTCATAGTCACGGATTTGCTGCCGGGTTCCCCTTCAGTTGAAAATCAAGCAGAGCTAAAACACACAAGCTCTGCTGCATCTTTCCTCCCACACTTCAGCTGGCAATGTTAACTGATACATTGAATTCCAAACTACCATGCAAAATGAAAAACCTTTTACCTTTGCATGTAAGGTGGTGGCAAGCAATAGCTCAACACTTAAGTTTCCATAGCAAGATGGTTTTAAACTTGTTTAAAAACTTCTCACCATTTCATTAAACAGCTGGATAACTGACTGGGATATTTACTGCTTTTGGAGGCGAGATGAGTGCAAACCCTGCTCCCCCCCCCCCCCCCCGGGCTAATTATTTTGGACTTCATGTTTCCAAGCAACGTATCTTATTTTCTACTATTGTAGCCTTCTTTGACATAGGCTTTATGCTCGCTCACTCTCTCACACACACTTTTTAGTGATAAACTTACAAACGCATTTTGTAAGAAAATTCCCGTTTTTAACATTTTTGTGCACCGATGCTATCTCCTTTATGCTCTCTCCCCTTATCTTAGCAAACACGGTTCCTGCAGAAGCTATGCTTGCGCTCGTCCGCATTCACAGATCATTCTTCCGCTTCTAACTCGGAAACAAAAGAAACGATAAAAGGTAATTAAAGAGTTGATCGTATCCATTGCCAGGCACTCAGTTTCTTGGGACAGACAGGAAATTGAAGTGGCGCCCTTCCACAGATTATAACTGCAGTCATCATGAAGAGAAAGAAGAAAGGTCCCCGAGTCATTTTCCAACTCCTTGGGGGACGCCGCTTTCGCAAACGTTTTCTTGGCAGACGATAGAGCGGCGTGGTTTGCCGTCGCCTTCCCCAGTCGTAGTTGCCTTTCCCCCAGCAAGCTGGGTACTCATTTTAAGGCTGGAAGGCTGCGTCGACCTGAGCCTGCTACGAATTTTAAAAAAAAATCTACTATGCATAACAATAATTGCAAACTTAAATGTGAATTGCTATTGGCTTCCCCATGTCTTTTACAAAACCTTACTAGCTAAGAAGAAAGCCCTTGTCTCTGAATGTTTATTCTATTCCCATTTAATGGGGCAATTGCTTTGCCTTTTTCCATATATTATGAAAATACAGAGAGAATTTAGCTTAATCTAGATCTGTCTTCTTTTTCTCCAAATTATAGCTTGGCTTTGAGGGATGGTAAGAGGTTATTGTAGCAACTTGCAGGATTTATCTCTAAAATGAAAGCAGTCCGCACCACCCACCAAAAAAACTTTGCAATAGTAGTTGAGAAGAAAAGAATGGTACCTTAGGGTGAGGAGGAACCCCATACTGAAAACCATCAATGGAGGAGGGAGGTGGCATCCTCATAGAGGCAATTATTTCTGTCCATTCATGTGCATCCTCTGAAACTAACTATGCAAACATTTTCTTGGTAATGCCAGCTGACCTGCTCCACTATTGTAATTTTCTCACCACCCCTATTAAAGACAATCCTATCAAACCATTATTGTTTTTCTAATAGCAAACTCAGCAATTCGTTCTAAATAAGCTGGAGTCAAAAGGGGAAGAATCAGTATGCTGTGTTGAACCTGGAAAGTTTGCAGATGTATTTTCCAAAGGGTGGAGAGGCTCTTCGAGAAACAACCCAATGACAGCCATGAAGCGTTGAGTGTCAGCTTGAGGAGAACTCGGTGACTCTGAATTTACAAAAGGAATTTTGGACTTATAGTTGAATATATCTGGCAGGTATCAAATTCCAGTAGAATACTAGCACTGATGATGTTACCTAGTCCGGTAATGAAACGTCTGCAAGCAAACAACCAAGCTCAGAGACCACCACCAACTCCATAGGTATCAAGTTATTGGAAGTTGGTAAAACGTTTATTGAGAAGAGCATTCCAAAGTGTGTCCAATACTTTTGAGTGCTTTGTGTATGTTATGAAAAAGATGATAAGCTATTGCTAGAGAAATCTGCAGCTATATTTTCAATAATATTTGCTGCCATCAAACCTATTCACCAATAAAGTTAGGTTTGCCCATTCCATTTTTACCCATTCAAATAGTAACAGAATTGTAAAAGCTTCTTCCTGAAGAATTTGACCATTTCAGGATGTTTTGGGGTATCCTAGTGTGAGAGGTGGTGGAAAATCACCAGCTGACCGCAGGCAGGTGTGAAAAGCAGAAAGCGTGTCTCAAATTCATGAAGGCACGGATGTGGATAACTGTCCTTTTGATGCCCTGTTATGCTTGCTCGTAGGAAACCGCATATGCTCTGACAAATGGGTTTGCAGCTGGGTAAGCTTTGCAATATGGGTAGATGCTTCTCGCTCTCGTGAGGATGTGGTTACAAGGACAGGCCGCTCACCCAACAAGTGGGGGGGGGGGGCAGAAGAGCTTGCTTGCAGAAAAAGGAAAATAGTTTAGTTTAGATTGTAAGCCAAGCCTCCTGAGGGAGGGGCGGCAGAGAGGGAATAAAAGAGCTTGTAACGCTTAATCTGGTGCTTCCTGAACTTTGGGCTACCTGCGAGTAGACCCAGATTCGGGGGGGCCAGCTTTGCAAAGTTGAAAATAAACTTCCTTCCTTCGAGCCAACGAACCGGGTGAGTGTATTTTGTTGGGTCTTTTCCCGCACTCTGACACTAGTCTGGTCCTAATGACTAATCACATTTGTATTTTGTAGGGTCCTCATCTTTGTATACCAATGTGAGGATTCTTTCTTAACATATAATTAGCTAATAGAGCAGTGATTACTTATCCTGATCGTCAGTCTTTGTTTGTTTCAGCAATCCCAAACAGAATCTATTAGAATGGTATAATTAGTCCATCTCCCTTTAAGCTGTGACAGCAGAGAGATATAGGTGATACATTATGTCATGTCCCCATGTATGGGGCTTTACATGGCTTCCACACTGACCACCAATGCCATGTGGTGCCTGCTGGTTGGAGTCAGTCTGTGGGAAGGCCTGGTATTAAAGCCAGTTTTTCAGAGAGACCCATCTCTTTCCTTAGTAGAGAGGACTGCCTTTTACAGTTGTCCGTATGGTCTTGGGGCACCTCCACACGTCCCTTTAATATCAGTTCAAAGTTGCTTTATTAACGATTCTCATAATGTAGCGTTCTTCTCATACTCAGCCCATAGCCAAGACCACCAAACCGGAGTTTTCTGATTCCATGTACAAGTGGTGTTTTCCATCTTCTGACAACATAAGCATTCCTATATGCACAATGTATGGCTTGGCAGTGGTGAATGTGGTGATGCTGTGGCTGGAGTTGGGGCTGGGATTTACCCAACTCCTCTTGACTATTTTCAGCATATTGTACAGGAAGGACAATGCACCCAGCCTGCGTCACACCAAGGGACCTTCCAATCAATCTTGGTTTTTTTTTTCCTACACAGATCAACACATGTAGAAAGAAAAAGCCCCGTCAGGCAGCTTGGCAGGGTGCTTTTACTCTAGGACAGTAGTAAAAAAAATATTTAAGCAAATAAATATAAAAAGTTGGAGGTAACAGAGTGGATCTGAGATATCAGATGCTTAGTATTGAATATTCTTACGAATCACTCATATTTATGAAGGTGGCTGAAACATCCTCCATGAGTTTTCACTATAGTATCTAAATTTATTCCTCATAAATTTCCCCATCTCTTCAAAATTCTAAACCTGCACTGAGGTAAGTGATTGAGGGCATCAGTACAATTTTTTTCTTGTAATGTCTTCAATTAAGGGTGATATTATTATTAACATTATTATCCAATCCAAGGAAGCAGAGAAACCAGCTGGCCCCTTTCACATTCTTTGAGCGTGAACTCCAGTAATTTCCCAGCCTTGGCGGGATGAAAATTCATCATAGCTGGATGGTTGTAGTTGGGGAAGGCTGAGCAACAGCCATGATCAAATTTCCAGAACAGCAGTAATGTTCTTTTGCAGTAAAAATGTTAGTGGTTGTAGCCCATAGAAGGAAATAAGGACTACTGTGTTGTGGGCCTGAATTATTGTAACAGGGGCATTTTGTTCCAATTTACAATAATGAAATTACCAGTATACAAGATGGGTCTAATTGAAGATGACCTGTGTCACCAACTGCAGGCGAGAAAACCTGATCTATGCTAATTATGAAAAACTATATTCACAACCACAGTTTCAGAATTAGTACCATTTAATAGCATTAGTATCTCATTTGGGAACCTGCCTGGAGGATAGAGAGCCTGAATCTCCCCCTCTTGTCCTCCACATATAGTCAGCAGCATATATACACCTGAATGCAGTATATGCAGTACTCTATCTATGACTCATTCAAGTTGAGTTGATGACTTCATAGGCTGCAGTGCAGAGGTGGTGTGCTGTTTCTTTCTGCTGGATCTATCATCTGTCCGTCTATCTGTGTCTAATCTTTCCCAGGCTAGGTTTCACTCTTGGAATTTCCAACATATCTCCCATCAAAATGTAACCCTGCCTAGCTTTTTGGGATTGGTCAAACAATGTATATCGAAGTGCATGTTTACTTCAGTAATACTAGTTTCAGTCAACCATGCTCATGGATCAAGAACGGTAGAAAAGTAAGACCAGATCTGAGATACAGAACTGTACAACTGTGCAAACATAGAAATATTTTGTGTTTGAGATTTTGAAATGGTAGAAGAATTGGGTACACTTTGAGAAAATGTATTGTGTCAAAGAGAGTGGACAGAAATGTAATATGTACATGCAGGTGTTGTGAATTACTTAGAATTCATATTTATTATGAAGTGCAAAGGGAAGAACTACAGACCGCAAAAAAAAGTGGAAGAGGTAAAACTGCAGTGAAAGGATATTGTGAGAAAGGAAGGTTTAAGGTGGCCATGACAGAGGGTGAAGGTTTATTTGCTCACAGCCTGAAAAATTCAATTAAGGTCAGTGGAACATTTCTTAAGTGCAGCTAGCCTTCTGATGAATAAATATGATGTAGAAGGAACATTTAATACTACAAGAGGAACTATTGCTGGCTGTGCAGTTACACAGGATATGCATATATTCAAGTTTTTTATTAATCGTACATTGTGAAGTTTGTTGACAGTATTGGAGGAATACACATGCATAAAATTGGATTTGGTCTTAACTTATTCCCTCAACAGTGATTGACAGTGTCTTTTATCATCATCCAGCCATCCTTGTGGCCATATAAAGCCAGTTTTCACTATTATTTTGGTGCAGGGAGGGTTAGGTTGCTAAATTTAGTAACTGTGTTAATGATGATTTGTTCTGGACTATCTCCAGAGCTATCTCTACAGTGTCACAAAGTATTTTTTCCTTGTGTAAGACAAAACACTTTTTTTTTACAATTTCTGCCTACTCAATGCAGCTTCCTCTGCTGTTGTAAAGCTGAGAAGAGCCATGGAATATGTGTAAAAGTGTCAACAAATATCTTCTTGCATACAGTGAGCATTTCCATTTGAGCAAAGGCATCATTGAATACAATATTCTAATTCTGAACCTAGTTCCCCCAGTCTTCTTCTATCATAACAGCTTCTGGAGCCTTTCTTGGTTAAGAAATGAATTATTCAGTACATCTTGGGACACCAATACATCTCTTTTATTTATTTACAAATGATTTATCTATGGCTGACTTGTTTTATTGTCAGCTTTTTTTTTATAAAGCCACTATTCTGAATTGCTAGACCTTGCTCCACCGATATCCTCTCATAGTAATGAGGAAAGAATAGAGGAATGAATTCTCAGCCATATGGCTCCTAAAGAAATAAAACAGATTCTTACTCAAGATCTCTCCTAAAGCTGGACCATAAAGCTGAATCAAACTTGGAGTTCCAACACTGGGTGATCAGGTGGTTCAGGACAGAACATGAGGTTCTGTCCAGGGTCAAAAGGTTGAGAAAGGCTGCTCTACAGGGATATTTCACGTAGCTGTTTTTGCTGTTGGTATGTCTGTCCTTGATTAATTTTCGACAAACATTTTTCATACTGGCCAACAATCAAGTGTCACGAATCCAGTTGTCAACAATGTTCTCTTAATCTGCACTGCTTGTTATTTAGCCTCAAACATGACCTGGTTTGTTTTCAGTATACTTAGTTTTCCTTGCTGTGACTAAGTGTAACTGTTTTAACCGTTTTAAACCATTCTAGAATGTTTTCTGTGTGGGGGGTATGTATGTGTGTTTGTTTCAGATTAGTTTGTTTCTTCACATATTGAAGAACCGTCTCCTCTGTTTTGTGTATCTCCTCTTAAAGTATATTTCTTAAGGGTCTTCTCAGCACTCAGTCTGTTCCAGAATAGGCTGAAAGCATTACATTCAGGCTACTCGTTTGACACAAGAAATCTGCAAGTTTGCTCTATGAGTCAGCTGCTTGGTCTGGTGTTGACTCATCCTGGAATTATGAGAAGAACTGCTGCTGTAGCACAAATGTTCATGATTCTGATTAGTGGGACCAAACACAGAAACAATGTTTTGGAAGAACATAAACCTTTATGACTGAAAATACTTTAGCGATGCTTCAAAACTATTTCCTGTATGTAAATGCAGGAACACTCCTCAAAACGTGGCAAGTATTTTTAGATGAAAAATTTTCACAAAATGTAATACTATGTTTAAAAAAAAATTCAAAGAGCATCTCAATAAATCTTTTACAAGGAAGAATGCATGTTCATGAAGATGGAAAAATGCAAGGCACCTAGCTGCCCACCAAACTAGTATTTGCCTAGTAATTTGAAATACTGTTTTACTCCATGTAAGTTGTATATGCTGTCCAGCATGAGTCATAATAGGATTCTGATAGGTACTGGTACAAAAAATGTTTTATAGACAACACTAATATGATTTCCTTATGTTAATGAGTGATTTTAAAGAATATTCAGAACTTTTAAATGAAAATTAAAGTCCCCATCAAAAACAAAAATCTCATTTGAGTTGAGCTCAGCTCTTGGACACAACCATGACATTTTCTCAGCAATAATATGGATGTGGTTCATCAACCTTCTAGATTGTTTTTCAACCTCCTAACCTAGTCTTCAGCCTTGGGAAGCCCTGGAGAATCCCTAATCCTAACTGAACCCCACTCTGTTTACTTTTCAGGCATAGTCCAAGGTCAACAAGTTGCTGTGCTGAGATGGAAGTATCCATGCAAGAAATGGAAATTCATATAAACTTTGTTTCATCCCTCTCTCCTCCCTTCAAATCAGATAACCTTCTACATTTTCAGCCAAAAAAGGTTGTCCATCCAGTTTCTGGTGCTTGAAGAATCAAGTATTTTTCCCTTTTTACTTTCAAGAAAGATGCACTTAATCTCTGCATGCAAGCTCTTACCCACTTCAGAGATGTGTTAGCATAACCAATATGGCATGTGCTATAAACATTTTTCTATTATCCTGACATTCCCTTCCCTTGGTTCAAGACATTAGACATTTGTTCCTGGAAGAAATAAAGTTTGCATTGTTTATTTACTTAATTAAAAACATTTAGTTAGAAGCAAATAGAGATTTGTTCCATTTTTTCCCTGGATTTTCTGCAAAATCTTTACAGTGATTTAAAAATAAAAAATTGTTAGACTACCTTCACAGTGAAATAATTTTATTACTCATTCTAATGATCTTGAACAGATCATATTTTATAGTTAGTTGAGCATTTGGTAGTACAGTGTTAATACATGGCCAGCAGGCTTGTGCCATTTCATTTATCCATGTTTATTACAGTAGAGGCTGGAAAAAAAGTAATGAGATTTTTAGACAATATTCATACCACCTCACCTCCAAGTACAGGCATCTTCAGATTTACTGGGGAATTAAAAAGTGAGCTAATAAGCAAGAGTGACTATTGTATGTATCCTAGGCAAAAAATGATTAAGACTATTGCATGTTAGAGGGATTAAATATTTAAAAGCAATAGTGTGTCAATGCTTTATTAGTTTGAAAAAGTTATTGGTTCTGCAAAGTGAAGTATCTGATACTTCACTTGAGTCTTCAGTACAGTACAATGCATTTCATTTTCATTTACGTTCATTTTGAGAAGAAGCAAATCCATAAAAAGCCTGATGAGATTGCAGAAATAAATGATGAATGGTTGGGTTCACCACCATTTAACATTACTCCTAAAATGATTGCTGGAGGCTGCTTTACATTTCATCTGTGATGGGAAATATACAGCAAAGCAACTGCCTAGGCTTTTTGCATTTGAGTGACATTTCAGTAATAAACATGTAATGTTGTATTGCTGTTTCAGCTATTGCAAAATCAGTAGGTTTAGCCTTTTTGCCTTCTGCTGGAGTTATGGGATAGTTTCAATTGTATCCATGCAAAGGCAAACAAATGCCCCATTTTTTTCCTTGTCTGAAAGTTAGTGTTATGGGCATAAGAAATGCCTCTAGGAGCAATTTCATTCATAGTTCTCATTTGTAGAGGAATGCAGCATTATCCATCCTGCTAGCTAATAGTTGCCTTTTACAGTCACTTAGCCTGCTCATGACTCTTCTCCCCTTATCATACTAAAGAGGTTCATGAGGCATTATGAAATTTGCAGAAGAGATGCACATCAATCAAGATGTGCATCTCTTTTGTAGTTCCTGACAGTCATTCTTGAGATAGCATTTATTAAAGTCTCATTTCAGCTGAACTGTGGACAGTTCTGCTCACAAAGAGCTAAGAGAAGAGATGGAGAGAATTAGTGGCATACACACATGCGCACATAAGATGATCTGGCATTAAGATGATTTCAAAAAAGAATGTTTCTTACTAGAGTCATAAAATCATCAGTCAGCTAGCTGATCGTGACTACACTGTCAATGATTTTCCGAAGTTTTCAGATTATATTCTTTCCCATTCTTTTTTTTACATGGGCTGAAACTTGGATCTTCTGCATCTGCTTGTGTCATTCAACTAATTGTCACCCCACTTCACATACTATCATCCTAAAGCGCAACAGCAAAAGGAAGCGACAGGGAACACAGTAATGGAAAGTGTAAGGATCCTCTCACTTATCACTTCTCCGCCACTCTTAATAATACAGTGAAAACTCATTTTATTGAACCTCAGTGCAACAGACTTTGCCTAATCACATTTCAGTGTGATTTACACCATTCGTATTTTGTGCAACATCATTATGCAAACAATGTAAATCTATCTGATGCCCTACTCTCTGATTCAGCCAACATTTCTGAATTCTGGATACCACCTCCCCCAGTCTGTTAAAATGAGATTTTACTGTCCTGGGCTGCAGAACAATTGGCACTACCAGACCCAGACTGAAAAATCCCGATGACCAATAGATGGAAGCCAAGAGACTCAGAACATTCTCTTCATTACCATCTAGTAGCTGTCTGGATTTTTGCAGGTAACTTAAGTAACCAATAAATATGTAAAGGAATCAACAATTAGTAAGGAAATTGTAATTTACATTTACAGAGTTCTTTTTGAAGAATATAAAACACTTAACATTACATCAATTCTTAAATCACAGTTATTTTTCTTTGTAGTATTTTTCCTGCAGGTGTAGGGTCTGCTTTTCTGGATCAACTGAATGTTGATCTGTTGGTTGAGACAGGAATTGACCGACTGGCTTGTCACCTGAGCCTGATGTTGTGGGCTGAGAGTGACTGGCCCAAAGTCACTTGGCCAATTTTCATGCCTAAGGCCAGACTAGAACTCATAGTCTCCTAGTTTCTAGCCTGATTTGGTATTTTCCTGTTTTTCAGAGCTTAGCTGAAAGCTTGGATTGCAGACTTTTCAGTTCATTTTTGATTAACTGTTACACTGTCAACTTATCAAATCATTTTATTTCAGTGCAAAAGTGAGGCTTATTGAAATGAGCCAATAGATTGTTTACTGTTCGCTGTTTTAATTTCTCAGCTACATCAACAGTGGCAGCACCTGGTGGACCTTGCCTGATCTAAAAATCTAAGCAGGACTTCATCTAGTTAGTATTTCATGGAATCCCAGGGCTGAGTGTAGGCTGAAAAGCCGAAAAATCTTATCAGAAGACGACAGTGGAAAATCTCAAGCCACAAAAACTTCATGGACATGTCTCAATGAGTCACTCAGAGTCAAACTCAATTTGAATGAGACTTCATTTTTATTAGTTTTCTCACTGATAATTAAAGAATAATAATACAGATAATAATACAGGCTGTGGTAGAATGTTTTGCCTGTGGTACTGTAAATGCAGATTGAACTTACTTTGTTCGCCGCCCAGAGTTCCTTCTGGTATATGGGCAGTTATTTACGTTGCTTACTAAATAAATACATTAAAAAAAATCTGCAGATCATCACTGGCTTCCAAAAGCAACTTCACAGTTATGTAACTTTCCAAAATGCCATAAGAAACATGCACAGAATTTAAGGCAGATAGGGTGACAAACAGGTGAAAAATGGAAGACAGACAAGAGGAAACCAGACCAGGGGGTTGAATATGACCTGAAAGCCCTCCTTCCCTCTTTCCGATCTTTCAACTTCTTTCCCCTGTTAAAAAGAAACAAGCTGATCAAAACTATTTCCCACCTTCAAATAACCTGTTATTGTCAAAAAATAGTTTCCACTGTTATCGATGGAGACTGTTTAAGACAGTCTCCAATGTTGAAAGGCAAATGGCAATGAAGGATACAGGTGGTCCTCAACTTACGAAGGCAACTGGGACCAGATCTGCTGTCACTAAGTGATGCAGTCATAAAACATGACCGCATCATTTAACAACAGCAACCCCTGCAGTGGGGAAGCCGGTAGGAAGTTGGAAGTCCCAGGCAGCTTGCAAGCAGGCTGACAGACAGGTAAGTGGCTGCTGCTGGGTGGGGGAGAGCGTGAGAGGGTGTGCAAGGGAAGCTCGGGGAGAGTGCAAGGGAGGTATGGCGAGGCTCAGGGAGGGTGCACAGGGGTGAGTGGCCAGCGCGGCATGAAAGCTGAGGGGTTGGGAGAGGGTGCGCGAGTGGGGGAGACTTACCCCAGCAATTTGTGACCTTCCCTGCCGGCTTCCCCATTGACTTTCTGGGGAAGCCAGCAGGGAAGTTCGCAAATGATGGTCACATGATTGCAGGGTGCTGCAACCAGTTGGAAGCGCAAGTCAGTTGTCAAGCGCCCACATTTTGATCACGTAACCATGGGGGTGCTGGGATGGCCAGAACTCGGAGCAACTACCATTGGTTCAGCCCCATCGTAACTGTGAACAGTCGCTGAATGAATTGTTGGAAGTTGAAGACTACCTGTACAGGTATATTAAATCCTTATTGCAGACTGAGTATGTGTTATGTATAGGTGAGTGTGAAGATGTGTGAGTCATTCCCTCGCCGTAGGACATCACCATTTCCCCAGTATGACACCAGATGTGCTGTCTACTAGCTTACCGGTTGTCTGGAGGGGCTAAGCTTCAAATTCCTTTTTGATCATTACTTTACCCATGGATTATTTCCAAAGTAAAACATGATGCACATTTAGACTCTCTATGCACAGGAGGACAAAACAATACTATAAAACATTTTTCAATATAGTAAGTTGGCCAAACAAGTTTGGAGCTTTTGTTTTACATATTACTTATTTATTCTCTGCTTAAAACATGATGCATATATTGTTACTGGAATCTTAAGTAGTGTAAAGATAAATCAAATAGGATTATATTTTTGAATTATACTGAAAAGTGTGCAAGGAATAGTGAACTTGATCATAGCAACAAACTTCTGCTTGAGGTTCTTCAGGAACACCTGGCCTTCAGCTTTGACAAAAGCATTTCATTTTTGCGGCACTCCTGTTGATACAAAAGAAACAAGTGGATGCTTCAAAACTTAAAGAGACATCTAGGATAAACAGCAGTGCTAATCCTGTGATCCTAGGCACTGCTAGTAAGATGTAAATCACACCGCATTCAATGGAAGCTCCTCCCCAGAAGTGATTGTGGGTTAGTACTGCAGCCTAAGATGGCTGCCTGCTTTGATCAAATTCCATAAACGTGAGAATCTAAAACAAGTGAAACTGACAGGTCAAAGGCAGAAGTAATGGAAAGGGGAGCAAATTGGCCTGTGTAAATCATGTTGAAAAAGACTATCTGAAAAATCATAGTAGCCCTAAACAACAGTGTTGTTTGGGTTGGTTTTAACTAGGTATTAGGCAACCCATTAGCTGCATGCAGCCCCCCTCATCCTATTTGTTTGCATTTTTTCACTTTCCCCCCTTGGGGTGGGGGGATGAAGCCATTTGCTTCCCAAAGGTCTCCTAAAAATGAAAAACATGAAAAAATGGGCCAAAAAATTCTGGTCCTTTCCTGTGACATCATTATGACCTCTACCCCAGGGAGTGTGTATGTGTGTGTGTCCCAAATATGCTCCCTGAGACCTGTAGATTTACCCACTTCTATCCATGTTCTTCTCAAGAAACCAAAATGAAAGAGGTGAACAACACATGAACTACGATCTATAAGCTAGAATGGTTTGGGTTCAGACCATATGAAACAAATAAATAAATAAGCAACAAAACCACCCAGTAATACAAATTCTGGCTTATTATAATGTATGAACCCAACAATCCCACACACTGCTTTCAGCTTTTAACCACCAATATTAAATTCCATTAATTTCATAGACTGTTTTATTTGATATTAGGTGATAAAAAAAATGTGATATCAAAAATGCTGCTGAAAAGCAATCCAATTTTAAAATGTTATCAGGCCAGCATATATCATATATAAACCAACATCAAAAATAGTTTCTGCACTACATATAGCATACCCACACTGTATTACCCTAACCCTTTTTGGAAGCCATTAAAACCTGGTTTAAGGGGATGATCTGAATCTTTGTTCCCTCTGAACAAAGATTTTGGTAGCACATTGCCTGTAATGTAGCTGCACATTTTGTTAGCTGTTTTTTCCTTTCTAAACCCTGTTACAGTATCTGTAAGCTGCTCAGAACCCCAGTAGAGAAAATATAAATTCTGCCAGTTCCATAACCACCGCCCCTCTTTTACCTCTTTAAATTCTTTTACTGTTTTGAAGTAAAGCCTCTGCTTCTCTAGTAATTCCAAGTATTCATCATTTAACTGGTCCCTTCTCATTTTGTTTTCTTGTTTTTTTCTCTCCAACTGTTGGCAAGGAAAAGAAGAAAGAGAGATGGCACTATGCAACACTATTCAATACACAGCAACTACATCAAACCAAGCAATAAGTGAAAACACAAAACTAAAACTTTGAGGGATTTTTCGCTACCAACCAACCAAACAAACAAAAAAACCTTGTTCCACAGCACCTTTCATCTGTAAACCTTTAAATAGGGAAATGGGGAAAACAGGCAGACCCTGAAAGATTATGTAACCAAGTTCCATAAACTCTTCAATGCCACAACTCTGTTACCTCTGTTGTAACTTCCCTTATTCCTTCTGCTTGAAAAACAGAAATCAGAAAGACTCTGAGGCTCCACTTTCACAGTCAGTGTTCACATGAAAATCTAGATCAAAGGAGCTTTCACTCTTCTCTCATAGGCAGTTTCTGTCCTACCTGAGCCCACATTGGATCAAGTGTAGTTTAGCTGGAGCAGAGCAGAGCAAAGCAGATTGTGCTTGGTTCATGCAATGGTTGCTTTGAACTATGACAGTCACAACTTATTAAGTAAAAATAAATGTTATGCAACATAGTCCAGTTTGTTAATTTACAGCAAGGGGTCATGTTCAAGTAATATACGGTGTAGGCAGTATATTGAACAGCCCTTATCTAATCCTCAGCAGCCTCACCAGAAAGAACACCTAGCAGTATCCTGGCTGAAAAACAGTCCAATCAGGAACAATCTCTCTTGGAATTCTTCAAAATGAACCAATCAAAAGTCCACCTACACAAAGAACCAATCAGCAGCCTGGCTCAAAGACAGGGACTGGTACTCTTGGAATTTCTTCAAAATGGACCAATTGGATGAGGAACCAATCAGGATCCGGCTTTCCTGAACTCCCACAACAAGGACCAGAGATCAGCTTGCCAGGTTCAAACACAAGAGCCCAGTCAGTTCATTTCAGATGCTTGTGAGCTGCCAAGAGGTACACCACAAAGCAGCTCACTTGGCCTCTGAAGATGTCAGGCACAGCTTCTGGCAGAACATCGGAACAAAGAAAACTAGACCATGGTCATTCAGCCTGAAAACTCATCGTTGCTTCATTAATCATGTTCATGTATCATGTTAACATATTCTATACTACCAAAATTTTTGTCCAGGATCTATGCAAGAGAGTACTGTCAATGCCAGGGGGTCTAGAAAAAGAGGAATATGTCTTAATATCAATTATCTCTGCTGATGGTGATGATGATGACGATGATAATGATAATGCACTTTATGTTTCATTTCAGCCATTTGCTCAAAACCATTTTTTTAAACTTTGAGCCAGAAAAGATTGTGTTTGGATAAAGATGAAGGAGCTAAGAGTATTCAAAAAAAGAGTGATGCTTGCATTTCTTTGGGACAAGTTGTCCTGTTAGCTAGATATAGTTGACTAAATAAAACATCAAGCTTTCTAGCATTGTGCAGCCTTTTATTTGTAGAAAAACAGTGAGTGAGATCATCAGGGTAAAATGGAAGAGATAAAGCGTTAGAAAAGTACTTGTTTTCAGGAGCATGCAAAACAGACCTCATAAGGAATTGTGTATTTACCCTAAGAATCAGCTTCTGTTTAACTGCAAGAAACCTAGAATCATGGAAGGGACCCAGGAAAAAAAACTAGCTCAATTCCTTTGTCAAGGTAAGTTGCCCTTACTCAGTATAGGGATTTTGACAGGCCCTATCCAGCCTTAGCTACTCCAATCGAGGCAATATTTTCTGTGCTGAACAGCTCTTAACCCTTTAGCTGAAATTGGCTTCTCTGAAAATGTTGGCTCTGGTTCGATTCTCTGCAGCACATTGGAGTATGCTAATGTTTACAGGAAATAAAAGGGTACCAGCAAACAATCCTACTGACATTTGAAAAAGGAAACACACGCTCATATCAAGTATCTGCAAAAGGTTATCTAACCTTCATTCGATTCTGTTTAATTCCTTCTACGATCTGTTCCATTTGTCGCAGAAACTGGTCACGAGCACTAGAAGAAGCCATGGCTCTGAAAGGAAAAATTGTTTTTAGATGGTGGACAGAACCCAAAACACAGAAGGTTGAGATGGAAAGTGAAAACAGAGATATTTGCCCATCTTATTTTTCTACAACAATGTACAGTTAAAGAAGGATAACATACATACATTCTACTCTTTTTATATAGTCTTATATATAAAGACTATACATATACATATACTATACATATACGTATAAAGGTAGAGGTAAAGGTTTCCCTTGACATTAAGTCCAGTCGTGTCCGACTCTAGAGGGGGGTGCTCATCTCCGTTTCAAAGCCGAAGAGCCGGCGTTTGTCCGTAGACACTTCCGTGGTCATGTGGCTGGCATGACTAAACAGAAAGCTCTTACCTGCCCACCGAAGCAGTACCTATTAGTCTACTCACATTTGCAAGTTTTCGAACTGCTAGGTTGGCAGGAGCTGGGACTAGCAACGGGAGCTCACCCCGTCATGTGGATTCGAACAGCCAACCTTCCGATCGGCAAGCTCAGCGGTTTAACCCGCAGCGCCACCGCATCCCTTTTACATATACATATACGTATAGGTAAAGGTAAAGGTTTCCCTTGACGTAAAGTCCAGTCGTGTCCGACTCTAGGGGGCGGTGCTCATCTCCGTTTCAAAGCCTTGGAGCCGGCGTTGTCCATAGGACACTTCCGGGTCATGTGGCCAGCATGACTCACGGAACGCCGTTACCTTCCCGCCGAAGCGGTACCAATTAATCTACTCACATTTGCATGTTTTCGAACTGCTTGGTGTGCAGAAGCTGGGACGAGCAACGGGAGCTCATCCCGCCGCGCGGTTTCGAACCGCTGACCTTCCGATCGACAGCTCAGCGGTTTAACCCGCAGCGCCACCGCGCCCCACATACGTATACATATACATAAACATATACATTCTATTATTTTATATATTCTACTCTTTTTATATTGTCTATCTATCTATCTCTGTGCCTTTGAGTCAGTTTTGATTCCTGGTGACTGCCTAGACAAGTTCCTGCAGTTTCCTTGGCAAGGTTGTTTGGAGGTGGGTTGCCATTGCCTCCTTCCTAGGGCTGAGAGAGAGTGACTGGCCCAAGGTCACCCAGATGGCAACTTTCTGTTTCACAGAAAAGTTTTTTTAAAATTTAATAAATGTATGGTTAACAGCATGCTGTGATACTTTTCATTTTCTTCATTTTTGATTCATCAGTTCAGGTGTGGCAGCCCTCCAGCTAATGGAACTAGTTCTCATGTGGCACTCATGACGATTTAGGCTTGAGACCTCCGGTTTAACGAATGCTCCAAATCATGTTCAATGAGCATAAAGAGCTCTTACTAAATCAAGACAACCTGGCAGGCAAACATTCTGGAACCCCATGAAATCCTCCCGTTTGCATTAAGAGTCTGTGTGCGTTTGCAAACACAACCACTGCCATTATGGTTTAGCTGCAAGCATGCCTGGGGACTCCTTTCTTTAAGTGGTGTGGCTGCAAACCAACCTTTCATGGTTTCCCGGATGATGTACAAACCTGACATTATTATTACTTCCAGCCATGCTGCCTGAGGACAGGCAATTTTACTTATGTGCCCTAAGAAAATAACTTAGATTCAGAAGGATATTGCTAAAGCACAGCAGATACATGAGAGCCAGATGGGCTCACCCCATATATGAGTAGTGGTTAAGGGACCAGGCTAGAAAGTGGGAGATGGTGAGTTCTAGTCCCGCCTCAGGCACAAAGACAGCTGGGTGACCTTGCGCCAGTCACTCTCTTAGTCCTGGGAAGCAGGCAAGGGCAAACCCCTTCTGAAAATCTTGCCAAGAAAAGTGTGGGGACTTGTCCAGGCAATTGCCAGGGATCAAGAAAAAAAAAACTAAACACAAATACTTAAGAGGACCATTTTCTGTTTTCCCTGGAAAACAACAAATAGCATATGACTTTAAAAATTCAGAGAAATGTAATTGGAATAAATTTTGCATGAACAACTATAAGTATTGGGTAGAGTCTCATAATTCATAATATGAGATGCTGACTTGTACATGTATAGGCTTTAACACTGTTTCTTAAATTGAAACTGATCCCACAAGTGATGAAACTATGCTTAGCCCAGAGGAAAAAAATGTGGTTAGTCTACTTACTGCTGGAAGTTATCATGAACAGAATTAAGCAAATTAACCTGGAAAAACCAAAATATAAAGTTTCCCATGTAAAAAGTTTTATAAAGTAATTCAAGCCACAGATTTATTAAAAAGCGATTCATATATTATATGATTATATATTATACAATAGAGTACTGGTATGTGAACATGTGAACTGATCGTATGTCTGAGGCCATCCTGGATTGCAAATAAAGAGATGTGATGGTTGATAGCTTATTCATGCATACTTGCAATCATTATGGTAAGAACCAGCCTTGTGTTACCTTGCTATATTAAATGCAAATACTGTATGCTAATACATTCCCATCACTATACACAAAATGTGTGCTGG
Organism: Candoia aspera; assembly: GCF_035149785.1. Lineage (NCBI taxonomy): Eukaryota > Metazoa > Chordata > Lepidosauria > Squamata > Candoiidae > Candoia > Candoia aspera. The sequence continues at coordinate 215,455,689 of NC_086153.1, forward strand.
CAGGAAATTTAGATTACCACAATCCAAAATATCTAAATATTTATTTCATTCACACACACACGGCAGCCAGCCAGAGAGGTACAAGCTAAAAAGAAATAGAATGAATTCAGATAATAAGGCTGCAATCTTATCATTAGCAATCTTAGAATCAGAAAACAGTAGACTCACTGAGCCTTGCTTCTCAGTCACATCCTCAGAACATAATTGCACCGGAAGAGGATTAAGCTCCTAATATGTTAGTGGAGCAGGCTAAAGCAGACTGACTTGAATAATTTTTAGTAAAACAAATGGTTGGGCAATATTCCATCTGTTTCTTCCCAAGACTGAAGTAACAAAATTAAATTGCATCTATGAGGAAAGGTACTCAGGAAGAACTCCCAACTAGCACCAGAAATTATACAGATATACCGCATGATCTAGACTTATCCTCTTATTCCCTCCCTGTACCAGTGTGTGGACATCAGTCACACACTGATTCAGAATGCCTGCTATGAGAAAGATCTTCCTTCTTCAAGTACCACTAAACCTTTCATAGAACAATTAATTCTGTCACATCAAAATGAAAAGTGTCCACTCCGCAGTTACGATTTCTCTCAGCTAGCCTTATATAACGAGCATAAGCGCATTTCTGAAACGGAACGTGTTCACAGTTGATTCTGTTTCTTTGCTAAGTGCCATTTAGCTGTTTTAAACATCAACACAAGGGCAGACCTTTATGTTGTGTCCTGGTGTGCAGAACACAGGATTGGGCACGCAATCTCAGGTCAGTGCAACAGTTGCTGGAAACTACAGGATCTGTCTGCAAAGCAGAAACATTCAAACTACAGAAAATCTCTTATAATTGCTTCCCCTCTTGGTGCTACTGCTGCAGAGGAGTGTGTGTAATGCTGTGGAGTGATGAGTCATGAACAGAAATTTTGATGGGGATGGTTTTGAATTGTAGGTTTGAGATGTTGGTACTATCTCGTGTTAAAAACCACGTCGGTTTATACTGGGTTCAGGCTTTGCCAGAAGTCTGAACTCAGAATAGAATTGACATAATCTCCCTCAACCTCAGGCCTGTTAGGTATCCACAAGGGGCAGGGAAGGGTAAAAGGTCAAGATGGCAGGCACGGTCATGTGATCAAAGCTCCGCTCCTTTGAACATGCACAAGGGCTTTAAGTATGTGTTCATGCCCACCACCTTGCCTTTTTGCCCCCATGCCTGGCCTACCTGGACATCCATAGCTAAGAAATTTGCTCAGAGTTATCTCCTGCGATATAAGTGCTGAACCTATCTACAATATTAACAATATTTTTAAGCAAGAGGGGTTTTTTTTGATAAATTCCAAGTGCAGCCGAATATAATTTGTTAATAAGCAAGCACAACTCAGTGCAGTTTAGTTCTAAATAAACAGATATAGGATTTGCAGCCTTAGATGAGTATTTCATGATATTATCAAGCTCAAAAATATGCTTTGTGTTTTCCCAAATTACTGCATATTTGTCTTACCTCTTTTTCCAAATACACCTTTTTATCATCAAGTGTGTTGTAGAGGGTAAAGAACTGCTTTGTTTCTTTGTGGGTTGCTGATACTGCAAAACATAAAGAATTCAGAAAAACAAGATAAAAATATAAATAAATATTGCTTATATATTTATTTAGCTTACAGCCACCTTTCAGGACCTGAAGAAGGGGCAAATCTAAGAGGTTCATAGTGATTTAAAAAATTGTTCATGTTTATAACTTTGCTTTACAAAGGAAAATTCAAAAGCAAACCTCGCAAAAAAACTTTACAAAAACACATATTCTAATAAAAATATCTAAAATCGAACAGCATATATAAATTTATTTTAAAAGGATAAAATAAAGGATAAAAGTGAGTTTTTGAAAAATACGTAAAACTAAAGGACAGCTTTCTGAACTAAAGGATTGTCCTTTATAATAAAGAACATTATTATATATATTGTGATACCCTGTTTTTGTGAGACTGGTTGTGCGACCCTGTTTTTCCAGTTGGGTTCTCAGGAACAGTTGGGAGTGTTGCTACTGTATCAGCCTCCCTGCCACGTAGCAACCTCCCTGCCTGAGCTGCTGGAGGCCATCTCAGGGTTGGCGGTGGAGTTTCCCAGACTTATGGTTCTGGGGGACTTCAACCTACCATCCCTGGGGCGGGCCTTGGAAGCAGCTCGGGAGTTCATGGCTACCATGGCAACCATGGGCCTGTCTCAGATTATTCAGGACCTGACTCAAGACAGTGGGCTCACACCAGACTTGGTTTTCTTGTCAGAGCTGTGGCAATGTGATCTGAAGGTAGAGTTACAGCTGTCCCCTCTGTCATGGTCAGATCACACCCTGGTGGCCTTGAGATTCTCTGGTGCTGCCCCACTCCGCAGGGAGGCAGGACCCATTCGATTGGTCCACCCCCGGCGACTGATGGACCTGGCACGGTTTCAGAGGGAGCTGAAGGTTATACCTGAGGATCTGCTGCACGGTCCAGCAGAGGTCCTGGCTACTGCCAGGAATAGGGAGGTAGCCGCGGCCTTGGACAGGATTGCGCCTGTGCGACCTCTCTTGCCTCATTGAACCCAACGCTCCCTGTGGTTTACGGAGGAGCTGAGGGTTCTGAAGAGGATCAGGAGACGTCTAGAGCGCCACTGGAGAAAGACGAGGACCGAACCCGACGAAACACAAGCTAGAGCTGCGGTTAAGGACCACCTTGTATAATCAAACATCAATATTTCTCTGCTCTTATTGCATCTGCAAAATGCCACCTGACGGCCCTGTTTAAGATCACCCAATCCCTTCTGGGGAAGGGGGTTCAGAAATTCATCTAGAGGGCTGGGCCAAGGAGTTTTCTGGGCAACTGGAGGATAAAATCACTTGGATTTCTTCCAAGTTGGATGTCAAGCATGTAGCAGGGTCTGGGGAGATGCCTGGGGAGTGTTCTTGCCCAGTTATCTGGGAACGGTTTGATCCTGTTGGGCCTGAGGAAGTGGACAGGGTTCTCGGGTCTGTAAACGCCACCACTTGTCAATTAGATCCCTGTCCCTCCTGGCTGGTTAAGGCAGCTCAGGAGATGATGCTATTCAGTTTGGGGAGGCATCTCAGAAATAAGGATAAGCCATTTTGGATTACCACCCAACATACAGAATTGATTTTTTGGGTCAAGTCTCTCTTCACTTTTCAAGAGGTTATCAAAAGGTAAGAAAAGACTAAGCTTGCAAGTAGTCAGCCAGTCTAAAAAAGCCAAGCAATATATCTTAACATAAAATCAACATTCTGTGAATTGTAGCTCATATAAATTTATTGGAAGTGACAGAACTTCAGCCTGTAAAGCAAAAAGGGTTATTCTAAATGATTTGCAATGCTCGTTTAGCATCTATCAGGCAGGCAAAAGGTAGAATTCTCCTAAATCATCCACTCACTACATTAAGCACAGCCAAGAAAAGAACACATCTGTTCTGAAGAGAGATAAGGCAGCTTCTGACACAAAACACTCTTCACACTATTAATGGTACTGAAGAGTCTGAAAAGGCATTGTGGTAAAACTCATAAATTATTTTATTTTGCCTGCTGATCAGTCATATGCATGTGGGCCTATGCACACACAAATGTACCAAACAGATCAATCTGCTCTGTTATATTTTTACTGCCTCTTAATGCTTGTTATATGATCGTATTTTATCACATTCTTTAGTTCTGTACTGTACTTTAGTTCTGTAACATTCTGTAGTATGTACACACACACACACACACACTAATTTTAACTCATTGCCTCAACAGCTTTTGAGGAAGGCCGATTTATTTTTTATTTAAAATAGTTTTTAAAGATAAGCAATGAAAAATGTCCAACTACAGCTGCAGACTAGCAAAAAATCAGGCTGGAAAGCAGCTGTGATGGAAAGAACCCATTCAGCACAGAGATAATGGTATTTTCTACCAGGATAATCGTTATTTGTCACATTATACTGTATATACTGTACAGAGTAGATATTGCTTTCACAAAGCACACACACACAAACACACCAACAGCTTCTCCAAACCAAATATGCAGATTCTGTTTAAAAAACTGAAAGGCACAGGCAATATTCAATTTTGGAATGCACTGGCCTACATGGGAAACATTAGCTAATGTCTAACAGAGTTCCTAGACCTTATGGTTATAAGCAAAGATCTCTGAATACCTACATTTCTGGAGGAAAAGAGCTCAGAAAAGGATAGACAGTTGTGCTCCCCACTTAGATCTTCCAGTGTTACAATTCATCTACTACCTGCAGCAAGAAATAGTTCTGTCAAGAACTTTCTCATGCAAATGTATATGCTGGGAAGCAGATACCATTTTTGTTGTGCTCCTAAAATCCTGTACTTATCTAAAAGACTTTTCAAATGCACTGTATATAGACTCTAAAAACTTCAGAACTCTAGAAAACCCAGCCCCTCTAGCATTTATTTCCCAATCTTCATATATAGTGTTATAAATGTCACTTTTGGAGTTAATAAAGATACAGTAGGTGAATCCCAATAAATTGAACTTCTGGACTAAGTGCTACAGGCAATTGAGGCTAAGAACAGAAGGGTTATTAGAGCCAGGAAGAACTTCATTCAAAACAGTATCTTGAGAGCTTCTAGGACCTAAGGGTTTCCCCACTCAGTTAAGTAGCATATGGATAACAGCATTCTGTGTGGTAATGCTAAGTGAACAGTGCTAGGTGATCTTGACATGACTGACTTCCACTGGCGTCCATCCACCTATTTGTATGAATCTGGCCTAGTTCTCTGCAGTTTCAGTTCCTGTGCCCTCATGTTGAGGAGCATGGTGTGCATCACATGAAAGGTATGAATGCTTCACATTCCATGACTCTATCCAGGGAGGCAATCCTGCATTTCTACCGTTTTCTTGACCGTGTTATAGATAAGGTTTGTTATTGTTTCCTGTTTTTTCAACTACCTAATCTAGTGTACGGAGAACCAGTTTGGTGTACAGTAGCGGTTTAAGGCACCAGGCTAGAAACCAGGAGACTTTGAGTTTTAGCTCTGCCTTAGGCACAGAGCCAGCTGGGTGACGTTGGGCCAGTCACTCTCTCTCAGCCCGAGGAAGCAGGCAATGACAAACCACTTCCAAAAATGTTGCAAGAAAACTGCAGGGATTTGTCTCTGAAGGTAATTGACTCAAAAGTAATCATCATCACCACTGCCATCTAGTCTACAGCTCTGGAATTCCCAGGAAGTTCCCTATCCAGGTACTAACAAAGGCCAGACCTGCATGGCTTCTGAGATCAGCCCAGGTTGATTAGATGCTGCCACCTGCTGAAGCACTAACAAAATACATGCTCATTAAAATTTACCACAAAGGATCTCAGAAATATCAAATCTTCAACGTTCAGGTAATTTTTACAGACATTTTTAAAATATCTGAGAGTAAAGATACATAAGGCGACTATCAAAATGCAATTTGTATTAGTAAGGTGCATAGTCGTGCTCTATAAGTTCAGGCTGTTTAGCAGTGAAGAATATACATACCTTGACCATACAGTTCAATAAATCTCTTCTGGTACTGTGTTAACTCAGCTCTGCTGGGCACCTCATCAATCTTACGTTGTAAAATGGCTATTTCCCTGTTTCGACGGGCCTGAACAAAATATAAAAACTATGTACTTTTTAAAAATGGAGCAACATTAAAAAAGAACTCGATAATAGAATCAATTGCTCCAATGCAGCTGCTTCCCTGGGGCTGCTCTTTGTTGCAAAAGCTATTTTTAAAAATAATTGCTTGAAATGATGTTTACATTTGGAAACATTCGTTTTAAAAAGTTAACATTCATACGTTAGCCAGAAATTATGTTGAACATGATGGGAAGACATTTAGCAAGTCCATTTTTCCCCAGCCTACTCACCAGAAGCAGTCTGATCTTCTGCAGTTTCTCTTTCTCAGTTTTGTATTGTTGGTCTATAATTTTAGCAGGTTCCTAATATTCAAGACATAAAAATATCCACATTCATGTGAACTGAACAAAACTCCACTGAAACCAATCGGATGAGCAGAATTGTGTACACTAATAATCACCATTTAGTCCTACACTAAATGAAATTCCTCATTCTTGCTCCTTGTCAGAATGAGGTTATTGATTTCAGAAGACAAATGGTTAATGATGTAGATTTTGGTTTAAGAGCTGAGAGTTGAAGACAATGAGAGAAAGAAAAAAGAAAATCTCATGCATTTTTGAACAACTCAAACACATCCACACACGATGCAGGTATGTATGTGTGTGTATATACATATACTTATACACACACACACACACGTATATTAAAAAGTCCTAATTCATACCTAGCTCGGCCTTTGCCTAGAAGGCTAATACCTTCTGATTCTGCAATCCTTCTTCAGGTTGGGGCATGTTTCTTACTTGACAGGAGCCAGACTAGAAAGCCAGACATTTCCCGTGACGGAAGGCATAAGAACAAAGGCATAATGAAACTGGTTGCTCTTCCCCCTTTTAGAAGCTCGCCTGAAAGAGAGGGAAACTTCCCTGCTCCTGATTCATTGCTCAGTGTTTGAGTTTTCCAGGCTTTGTTGCTCTCTGCCCACTATTTAGACCAGCTAGTACAGACTTGATTAACTCTTAGTACTTCAACTTCTTGAAATGCTTTTCCCCCATTCATTACACCCTGGGATATCCATGAATGGACTGAAGCATTTCAGACTCAGCTGGCTGTAAAAGAGACTCTCTTTCAGAGTCACAACATTCATTCATTCATTCGTCTATTATTTTTAATTTGCTGATAATCTGTTATTAAGTGTATTTTAATATTAATACGATTTTGTAGCTCCAATAAATAATGGAGGGGGGAGCAGACAATATTTATGAAATGTCATGTCCATAACTCGACTATGTAGCATTCACTCACCACCAAATACACACACAATTTTATGCACAATTAATTGAATTTTGATTTAATTTTACCTACATTTTACAAAAGTTTAACATCTTAAATTTCACAGAAATATGTTTTTGGTTCAGGCACATTGCATGAAATCACACAATCGCATGAAATCATACAATCACCATCTGAAAAGTTTTTTGATCCCTTCAATAAAGCAGTATTTGCTTAAAAGATACACAGTATTAAAAAGAAAACAACTATGTGCCATCTAAGCATTATCTACTATGTATTCATCTACCAAGTTTTGCATAAGAAACTCCTTTCAATATGGACAAGACAGGACAGATATTAAAAGAAGATGTGTATTAATTTGAAAGTAACTGTAGGTAAATGGCATCATGCATATCTAGGGCCTGCCAGCTAGAGATTAGCAAGAAAAATACTGTCAGTTTCTAACCAGAACTAGCAGATGATTGCAAGTGTTTTCTCATTCAAACACATTTATCAAGGAAGCAAAGGACAGAAAGCCCTAGTACTTGCTGTTTACCTTTTCTTCTCCATTTTCAGCTGCTTCCACTCTCAAACTTTCAATGTTTTGTTGGAGGCGTGCCATCTCTTCCTTAAAGAACAAGAAAAGTAGAAATAGTTCCTTCCCATTAGCAAACACTGCACTCTTTATTTTAAAAAAAAGGAAGCCAAGAACTGCATCTGCTACAGATTAGGTGTTCGAAGAAGTGAAGACACACATGGACTGGCAACAAAATAAAATTAGACCATTGTGATTTAAGATGAAATTTCTTTTTCTGATAAATAGCATGCTCTAGTGTCAACATTTGCATGCTTTTTTGGGAGGTGGGTGTGGGAGAGAAGCACAGATTTTTTTTTCTCTGAAGTATTTCTTGCACCAGGAAAGGAAAATAAAAAAAGTACCCTGGCTTGAAAATGTCAGTGTACCTACATGGATCAAAAATCCAACCACCATCAAGATTACAGGGAAAAAGTGGTTGAAAAATGTATCTGCATAACAACTTCCATTAAAAAAAATCAACAGAGATTTTGAAGACACAACATTTAGGACACCTGATGAGTCTACTAAAAACAAGTGTTATCCAGAAAGGTATTAAGATACTGGAGTTGAAAATTCATAGGACATTTCATTTCTCTTCTCTTGCTTCCTACATTTATCCTAATACCTTTTCAGAATAAAATGCATGCCATCTGCACAGCAAAAAATAGTACTCAAAATTTCCCTTAGCAAGGTGCTGTTTCAGCCTCCATGTGACATTAAAACCTCATGCAAACGTTAATCACTGTCTAATTAATAAGTTCCTAGGCTGCCTGGGACTACAAATATGGTAACATAGGAAGCAACCTTATACCAGGTTAAATTAATGGTCCATTTAGCCTAGTAATGCAACCAGAAATTGTAAATCAACCTTCTCAAGTATGGACTTCAGGTCCCAGAATTCTTAACAATGACCATGCCAGTTGAGAACTCTGGGAGTTAGAAAACATATATCTATTTATGACTTAGCACAAATCAATCCAACTAAGTCTGTATTTACTAGATGTACCTGAAGATGCCTGGAATTGGACAGGGGACCACTAGAACATTAACTACGTGACATTCATACTGATATTTAACCATCCTGGCTAACCCAAAATTAGCAAGTGCTGAGACAAGGTTATTCAGCTCAACTTTGCTGTTTACTGGAATCTGAAGATCCACAATCCAGATAGATGGGAATAAGTCTGATCTAAAGAATATGGTACCCAAATAATTTCCAGTCCCTGAGCTGTCTTCTCAAACAAAAGTCCACTCCTGATTATTTCAACTGTCTTAATTCTAGTAGCTTAATTTAGGTAAGAAAAATAATTTTGCTGCTATTATTGTGAAACAATTGGGATTCAAAACCCTTAGTCAATCTAGGCAAATTTACAGTCTGGTCATCCCTGCACATCCTACATATACAGCATGGTTTGATCACATGTAAGCAATTATTTTGCTATACAGTACTGCAAAGTGAACATATGTAACAGGATCTTAAATGAGCTACTACATAGTGTTACACAAACAGTGACAGAAGCATATCTAGATCCTTGAAGGATGCTCTGTACAGACGCAGCTTGGAATAACTTTCTCAAACTTACCCTGCAGTGTGCTCTAAATTCTTGTTCTTGACTTTTAAGATTCTCATTCATTGCCACCAGTGCCCGAAGCTTCTGCAATACACTATGATAATAATATGTATGAATTATTCCTGAGGATTTAGAACATTTATTCTAAAAAATATATAAGTATTAGGGGAAGGGAAAACCTTTTTTCCAATTATCTGAAACACTCTAGATGCTGCCACAGAATGAGAGATGACAAATGGGCTTAATAAAATGCAACTCTGTGAAAAGCAGCCATCTAAGTTACAGTACTAGTTACATTTCATCCTATATAAAACATTCCTAAAATGTAAATTTTGAAAAAAAAGGCTTAGAACAGGAACTTCAATACAGTATTTATAAAAGAGGATCTAATAGGTAAGGTTCAGACAGACGTTCCTAGAACACACCTGTTTCAAAGGAACACGCTTAACATTTCCATTCAAGTAAATGAAACTTAACAGTACTTGGATCAGGTTGATGGTATTCTTTTAAAAAATAAGTAAAAATAGGGATCAAAAGTTTCAGTGGGAACATTTGTAAAACATTTTGGTCCATAATTTGTTTTGACACGATTTGAGCATTTTGGGCAAACTCTGAGTTCAAATCACTGCTGGCCAAAGATCAAGACATCTAAGCTACAATTCTGCCCACATGTATCCAGGTGCTTGAACACCATATCACCTAGATATGATAGACATCTCTACAGCAGAGAGGGAGAGAAAGATAGAGGAACTACCTTTCCCTGTCTTACACCAGCAAACTGACAGGTGGGAAAAGCTGCTGCTTTTCTTCTTTTCACTTTGTACCTGTGCACTGTGAATACATAGCTTCCCTTGGCACACTTGTAGCAAGGTTCCTTTTTATCTCCTTAGGGATCAAGAAAATATGGCTGTGATCCTTCTGAAGCCACAGACTGGCAAAGTCAGATCCCCATTTTTAAAAGAAGACCCTTCTCTCTGAACACAGGGAGAAAGCTTCAAAAATATCCTGTAGCCTTTGGAATGCACCCTAAAATTGTACTGTAAGTCTTCCCATCAATAATAAAATCACTAGTGACTAAGATCTACCTTAAAAGGTTATTGTAAGTAAGAGAGCGCTGTGTTCCAAATTTAAAGAGGAAAAAGGTGACTAGGAACATGCATGGGTGGACCCAGTGCACTGATGGTAATACCTTAAAGGAGCCACATTTTTCCTGGGCTCACCATGCCAAGGATAAGAAGAGGTCCACTAAGGGCAACATCTTTCTCTCTGTGTATGTACTCACACACACACGCATATGTTTGTGTGTACACATAGACTCTCTAAATCAGTTCACCACTCTTGACTTTTATGATTATTAAACCAAAGGAATCTTCTGAACACTTAAAAATTACCAAATGTCATTCCCAAGTTCTGCTTCTTAAAAGTACAGATACAGAGCATTGCTTCAAAAAGATTTTTAAACTCACATACACTCTAGCAAAACTAAGACCATAACTCTTGGTAAATTAGAATTAGATTGTAATCCATTTAATTCCATGGAGAAAAACAAATGTGTGGTTTAAAGCAATAACCCTTTAAAAATAAATTAGTCATCAGTATTCTGTATCTAGCTGTTGCAAAACATTCTGATTCTTTCTAAAAGCTAATGCTTGCTGCACTTATCTTTGCTGATATTTAAAACCACTAATCCACCCTTCCAAATATGCTGCTCAATATAGTAAATAATGAAGAATAAAGGCTGTGAACAAAGGTCTATAATTTTGGGAGGTAACATCTTGCTCTCTCTTTTACTGTGTTTCCAAGCTGCTTTTAAAATTGTATAGCGTACATAGTGAAAACAAAACTTTGAGCCAAATAAAAAACAAACATTTTAATTGTGTTTAGTCTTCCTAGGTTCTCACAATATTAAAAAAAAAAAAAAGATAAATCAATAATACTAGATGTGATCCTTGCTGGATATAAGATTCTAGTTACAATAACATATTTTATGGAAAAAAAAGATTTCTAAACAGTAAGATATGCCATAAGAAAGGGATAAAGCAGAATGGGAATGGATGTAGCACATACTTTGCATCTGCTTGGGATTCCACCACTTCCAAAGCTGCCAGTTCCTTGTCCAATTTTTCACTATATGATTTAACCTAAGAAATTAGAATTCAAAGCAGATGCTGTAAACACATTTAGTGGATCAAAAGATGGTTAAAAGAAATCAATCTAATCAGCAAGAAACCCCTCTAAGATTTTATCTGTCTCTGTAACGAACTCTTGGCAACATCTGCCAACCTTTTCATCATATAACTAGCATGGTTTCTAAAAGCATAATTGCTTTTTCCAAACAGGCAGTGATAGCAGATCACATGACTTAATATACTATCTCCAACACATTCAGCATAATTTTTCTTGTTTGACCACAACTGCTATATTGCACTGTTTGGATACTTTGAAATCTAGAAACAAGAAACGTGAAGCAGACGTAACACGTATTTCTACAGAAAACATTCCGTATTTCAGTATGGAGTGAGGTGTGCTGACTCCACTAATCCATTCAACATTTCCAGTGGTGACTGAATGCTTAGACCTTCTGATGCAATTCTTCCACTAGCTTAGGCATAGCAATGATCAGATGCACTAAGACACCCAATGCCAAAGACACAACTTGAATTCACCCCTTGATTTGTTTTGTTCATAGTTGGGCATATATATGTACCCAATTAAACCGCTGAGCTGCCGATCGGAAGGTCGGCGGTTCGAAACCGCGTGGCGGGGTGAGCTCCCGTTGTTAATCCCAGCTCCTGCTCACCTAGCAGTTCGAAAACATGCCAATGTGAGTAGATCAATAGGTACCGCTTCGGCGGGAAGGTAACGGCGTTCCGAGTCGTCATGCTGGCCACATGACCACGGAAGTGTCTACGGACAACGCCGGCTCTAAGGCTTAGAAACGGAGATGAGCACCGCCCCCTAGAGTCGGACACAACTGGACTTAATGTCAAGGGAAACCTTTACCTTACTATACGTAGGTAAAAGTTTAGGCTACCAATCCTGGGAGTAAACCCAAAGTAATTACTTGGATTTCAGAACACACATGGCTTGGAGTGACATGTTCTTAGAACTGAAGAAAGGCAGAAGGTCTCTATGAACTTCAACAGAGTTGCTGGGAGTCATGTGGCATATAAATGTATATTATTATCATTACTAACAATGTGCTCATCAAGATTATAAAACCAACAGTTTTGATGGGGAGGAAGAATAGGCAACAAAAGCATTTTAGGGAATCAGTGCAATACATTTTGGTAACTGGTGTAGCCACCCAATGGAAAGATTTTAGTATTTCACTAAAAAGCAACAATGAAACCTGTACTGCTACAAGCTGCATCTTACTCCTTTGATTTGCTTATGTGTACGCGTACAATTTTAAATGGCTCCGTTCATTTTCTGCAATTCTTAGGGGCAGGTCTGAGAAAAGACAGCAGGAAGAAGGGTTGGAGAAAAAAATGTTTACCTCGTTTAGTGTCTTTTTAGCCTCATCACATCCTGCTTGTAAGTCAGCACATTTAGCCCGCAACTATTACCAGAGAAGAAAAATAGCAAAAGGAAATTAGCTGATCAAAAATTTGTCAAGTGAAGTATTTAGCCCAAAACAGTAACAGTTCAGGGAAGTGGTCTATACACACTTCTCATGTAATCTCACACCTATTTATCTACTCACTCTGTGTAAGAGATTATATGAAAACTGTTGGAATTAGTTTTGATGGTTTCTCTTATGCATCCCACTAGGATTATGGAGTCAGAATCTTTTACTGACATACGCAAACACTGATCATTCCTCATCTATGTAGTCAGTCCATCTACATGAAAAGTAAATTTAAAAAATCAAGAAGCCCATGGTAACAAAATTGTCAAGAGAATATTACCTTTAAAAAGTCCAACCAGTATTTGCATAAAGTTTCAAGTCAGAGGATCCATGTTTTTTAAAGAAAGAGTTTTTATAATAGATAAAATGATTTTCCTCTCTTATTTCTTGAATAATCATTCTGAAAAGAGTACATCAGAAAAGATATACTGTATGGAAACACTGGTTAGTCACAATAGCAAAAAAAAAAAAAAAAAATCCTCCCAGTTTATGCAAAGGCTTTAGGGCCCATTTCTCAAATTTGTTTCTCAAAATCCTGAATGCCTCTGAAGCAAGATCTTAAAATATCTGAGATTCTGTCTTCTTGCTTCTACAATAGCATCTTCCATTTTTTTTTTTTACAATGCATTATTCTGCCTTCTCCCTCTACTCCATTGTTTGAAATTCCACCTCTGCAGTGCAGCAGATGCTTAGAATGGGGTAAAAATCAAGAAACAGAATCATATAAGGGAGATGGACTTGACTCAAGTCAGTGGGTTCTCCTCAAGTCAATGAGTTCTCCTGTGCTATATGAAAGTAGCAGCCAAAAAAAAAAGAGTGGGGGGCACTGGGGCAGAACAGATGAATAGTAAAAGTATAACACTGCAAAATTATGACTGGTATGACAACCTTTTTAGCAGTGACCAATTGAGTTTTATATTTTAAAGGAATGGTAGTGAGCTATCACAGGAGATCCTCCTTGCTCTGGAGGAAAAAACAATAACCCTTTTGAGAGAATTTGCATAAAACTAGCCAATTCTGTGCACTGTTAAATCAACAATAATTTACATTCAGACGATCAGAAGCAGAATGCTGCCACTATCTGAGAAACAACCTTGCTGTCAAGATAGCGTCTGCAGTGGTCATTAGATGAGGGTTTGCCCATGCTTATTTTGATACGGATTTCTCCTCTCTCAATACACTGAAGTGAATTCCAACACTGCAAGTCAAATTCTGCTGTAGGTTTAGAGGGCAGAAATGGTTCATGACAGATATATAAGCCTTGTCCAAACATACCTCATCCAGCTGTTTGGTTTTCTGCACGATCTGTTTGTTTAAGGAGGCCACCTTCCTTTTATGCTGCTGGGCAGCTCCAAGTCGTTCTGGGCGTTCTTCTGAAGAAAGTTCCGATTGCTGGGGGTGGGGTGGGGTGGGGGGTGAGGTAAAAAACAGGGACACAACTTAACATTTAAGGTTTTGCTAGCTTCCCAAGTACAGTTTGCTGGCAGAAGTTTACACAGGGCTGTTCTATAAAATGGCAGGTAGCCACTGGCAAGAAGAGCTGCATGTGCCCATGTAGCAAATACTGAAGGGACAGAAACGTTCCACCCAGGAGGAGGATGGAACTGATCCAAGACAGGTTCCATAGACTCACTTTCTACTCCACTCCTTGAAGTTAAGAAGAAATATGGACACGGATGAGTGTGGGGAGCCCACTACACTAAACACGTAGTTTTAAGTTACAAAACTGGTCTCTGTCGAAAGGAAAAGCCCTACAGCAATCTCTGTTAGGATAGTTTTGCATATCTATATCTATAGATATACAAATAAGAGCCTCGTGTGGTGCAGAGTGGTAGGCAGCAGTATTGCAACCGAAAACTCTCCCCACGACTGGAGTTTGATCCCAGTGGAAGCTGGATTCTCTCTTGGGTAGCCGGCTCAGGTTGACTCAGCCTTCCATCCTTCCAAGGTTGGTAAAATGAGTACCCAGCTTGCTGGGGAAGGCAACGGCAAACCACCCCACTATAGTCTGCCAAGAAAACATTGCAAAAGCAGCGTCCCCCCAAAGGGTCAGACGTGACTCGGTGCTCGCACAGGGGACCTTTCACCTTTCACACAGATATAGAAATATAGATATAGATAATTTGATATGGTAGCCTTTCTACCAAACACATGTTGCATTATTTAATAATTGTAGCTACAATCCTTATCTTGACCAGGTCTCGTTTCTCAGGAAACCTGCAGAAAGACTGGGCTATAGTCATATGTACCCTTCCTTAGGACTTAATTCCTACTGAAATCAAAGGAGCTGGCTGCCAAGTGAGCAGGCACCGGAATCAGGACCAAGACACATCCAGGTCCAATTTTGCTAGAATTTTAATACATTACTCTTGTTACTACCGCTGCATTCTGTCTTTATTCCTTCCAACCCAACAAGATGTTGGCAATAAATTATGTAATTGGTCTTGGGACTCTGCCTGTGAATCAATGGTAAAATTTTCTGAAAACAAAATGGAATGGCACCAAATCTGGTGTGGGGCAGAAGCCAGCAAAAGAAACACTGACTTTGAAAAAGGGGGGTGGGTGGGTGGGTGGGTGGGACCCAGAAGACCTAATTTCCCCAATATATCCCTATGGGAGAGACAGCTTGGCAGCAGCTGAGAATGCTGCTGTCACCTCCATTCTAAGTCCCCTCCTTCCCACAGCCAGACTGGAACAGCCTCACTGTTTTCATTGCCCAATGCAACTACACACAGACATAAAACATGGGGAGACCAGAAAAACACACAAACACAGAAGCAACTCATATGTATGTATCCTGATTAGATCTTCACACAGGCACAGGCCACACATATGCACAGACGCTGATTAATCCTGGGGTGAAAAGGCATGCACAAGTACGCACACAGAGACACAATGCCTTATTTCATTGCAACTAATAAAATACAGCTGCTCCTAGTGCCACTGATGATAAAGGAGCTGGAAAAAAAAGGAAAAGCCATGCTTTGCATGCTTTCCCTCTCTTGATTATTTCTGCACTTATAAAAATAGTCTATGGACCTGTTAGATAATGTTTTTAATATGAAGCAGAGCACGTACAGATGCAAACACGTGAAGCACTGTGGCTCTTTTACTGTGTTTATTTTCTCTTAAATGTTCCCACTCTCCAATGAGTCAAACATAGTTGGTCAGTTTCCAGTAGTTATTTTTATTCAAACCAATAAGAGTATTCAAATCAACCTGGAATTGGCCTGATCCAATCAAGCTTGTAATCAACAAAGGTGGCAATGAAAAGTGTACCTCTAAAATTATCAGGATGTTCTCTCAAGCGTCTCTCCAGCTGCTTCCCTTTATTTTGCAAGCTTCCTTTTATTTTATTTATTACAATTATTTATGTCTTGCATTTCAGGATTAAAAAACCCCACTGACCTGGCTTCTAGGCGATGTGAAGAATTACCAATACATTATTCATTCCGAGTTCATTTAAAAGTGACAGCTGGAGCCTGCTCTGCTCAGGGACTGCACTCACATGGCAATTGACAATAACACTCGGGTTTTGGCAGGGGTGCTGGGAGGAAGAGTGGTAGAGACACTGCAGGTTCTTGAAGGTACTTTTGAGCTTTACTAACTAGCTCAGCTGTCACTTTTCTTCATTTGCAGAGACAGATTTATTGAACTTTTGGAGTGTTTGTGACATGAGTTTGCATTTTTAGAAATGTCTTTCTATGGTTATTAAACATGCTGTAATACATATTAAAAGGCATGACTGTATCATATATTTGTGTAATAGACAGGTAATCCTCGACTTACAACCATAATTGGGCCCAGAACTTTGATTGCTAAGTGATGCGGTCATTAATGAGGCATCATGTGTGACTGATTTTATGACCTTTGTTGCAGTGGTTGTTAAACGAATCACTTTGGCCCTTAAGTGAATCACTTGGTCGTTAATCGAATCCAACTTTCTCCATTGATTTTGCTTGTTGGAAGCCGTCTGGGAAGGTTGCAAATGGCAATCATATGACCCCAGGACACTGCAACTGTCATAAATACATGTCAGTTGCCAAGCACCCAAATTTTGATGATGTGGCTGCAGGGACACTGAGACAGTCGTAAGTGCAAGGACCAGTTACAAGTTATTTTTCCCAGCACCATCGAAACTTCGAACAGTCGCTAAACAAATGG
This sequence comes from Candoia aspera, assembly GCF_035149785.1. NCBI lineage: Eukaryota > Metazoa > Chordata > Lepidosauria > Squamata > Candoiidae > Candoia > Candoia aspera. The sequence continues at coordinate 215,472,488 of NC_086153.1, forward strand.
TCATAAGTTGAGGACTACCTGTATATAGTTGCACATACATGTATATAACTCTTTGGGGGTACTTTGTTTCATAGAAAGTTTCAGTAAAACAAATCCTTGTGGCTGCTTCATAAAGAAGCATGTCCCCCTTATTTCTAAAAGGAAAAAAAAAGGCTTGGCAGCCTCTCCTCAGACTCCTTCAGCTCATGCAAAAGGCAGAAGAGATTCATGAGTAGCTTCCTCTGGCTTTTGAGAGCTAAGAAGACGTTCCAAGACACTGCTCTTCTCTCCATTACTTGCCACAGCCCAAAATGGCTTCTACATATAGGTAGCACTTCTGCAGACAGCTCTTCGGGGTTTCTAAGTGACAGAAGAGGCTGTGAGGATGCAGGAAGGCAGACTTCAAGTCAATGGAAGTGCTTTGTCAAGGCAAACTTTGTCATCTCTTTGCCTGACAAAGAAAATTGTGTCTCCTCTGAAGCACAAAGCTCATCAAGATGAAACTTAGGCTACACACACACACACACACACACACACTCATATATACACACAGACATACACACACACACACACACACATGTAGTCTTTGTTATTTGAAGTTCCATTACTTATGATTTCATTTTTTTAGCAATTTCTCCTAGAAGAGACCAGAACTTTGGGTCTGGTTCACATACCTATGGTCTTTTTGTTGTTGTTGTTACTTTATGCATGCACAAAATGTCAGTTTTTGCACACTGAAAAACATGTTTTTTTTCCCCAAGTCTTGTCTGCAATTTTGTCATCCATGGCTGTAGGCTGGAATGGAACCCCCACGAATAACATGGGCTACCTGTGTCTGTTGGTTTTCACATTATAAATTATGTTTCTCCTCTGTACAATTTCTTTAGTGGAAAGGTGCCATTCAAGCAAAACTCTAATTTAAAATGATCTTAATCTAGTCTAGCTCATAGGATTTGCAACAAGATAAATTCCTTTTCTAGAATGTCAAGTATAACTGTTACCTACTTATAACATAGATACACATTATGTCAGATCCTGACTGGAAAGTCACCTTCCCTAATTCTATGGAAAAGGACAGTTAGTGCTTTAGGCTGCAGGGTGAAGAATAAATCCATAAATTTACCTTCCCATTCTTCTTCCTGTGGATGGAAAAAATATTTATCTCTGCAAATGATGCAGTCTGGACACAACCCAGGATCAATAACACACCTCTCTTTGCATTGGCTCACACCATCATTATTATTCTAATAGACAGAAGTTTGTTTTAAAAAAAGTTGAAATATTGGAAGTTGAAAACAAAACAGCCCCAGATCAAGGTTTGTTTAAAAATATCCTACCTTTTCAGCATATTCTGATACAATCTGCTTGATCTCGTCAGACTGAAGTCCAACTATCTGGCCTACGGTGCTTGCAGTCAATCTGCCCTGAAAGCATAGTTCACGTTTGTTTAAGGCATACAAATGCAGACCTTCATGAAAATCAGAGATACGATGCAAATTGTTTCAAGAACTTAATTATTTCCACAGATATCCCAGTTTGCTTTTCCCCCCTTCCATTCCATTCCCTTCCCATCTCTTTTTTTCCTTTTTTGAACCATGTCTGTTTGATTGCAAGCTTACCACACGGGCAGTGACTGTCTCATTTTCCTAACTGTGCATGTGCTTCTTAAGGAGCATTTTTGGCAAGTGAACAGATAAAAATTAACAAAAATATTGAAACTCCTGGATGACCAAGAGGATTTCTGGGTATATCTTTGCTTCTATTTCTTTAAAATGAATTCCATGGTGTCTTTACAAGCCACGCAAACAGCTGACTTGTGTCTCCCTTTTAAACTGCCAGATGCAACCAAATAACAAACATTAAAAGCAAATAATGAATTTTCTTCTTGGACACGAAATATAGTACTAATTTACCTCTTCTGTTCCCATTGCAGCCATCTCAGTCATCAATGTTTTGATACGAAGCTGATTAAAAGAGAAGGGGGGGCAACATCAGAAAATTGGTTTTTGAACATGATCCCAAGGTTTCTGGTCAAGGAATATCAAGTATGGGCACCTCTTCAGCAGCTTGAAGGTCATCCTCAGTATAAACTTCAGTTTTTCCTGATGATGCAAGCCCAGCTGGCAGTACAACTTTCTTGTCTTCAGGCTATTACAAAAGAAAGGATGCTTGTAAGCTTAAAATTAAAAACCGATGGAATCGCAGGACAAAAAAATTGTCAACATACAGCCATGTCCAAATTTATTAAAGATATAAGGCTGAATCCAAACAAGTACAGTTTGGTTCACACACTATGCTAATTCACGGTTTGTTGGATGGGTATGAACATGTGCTGGATTCCAGCGAGGGGGCTGGTTCCCAGGGGGCGAGAGCATTCCAGGCTGATAAACGTCTTCACAGCCGTTGGCTGGGAAGGTTAAGAAGCTCAAGGCAGCCCCTTCTCAGAGCCCTTTTGGGTTATTTCCTTTTGCTTGGTGCAGTAGCCTCAGTCTGGCAAGATTCTGTCTGTAGGATAGGAGCAATAAAGAACTAGCGTTGGAATACCGTCTCAGCGTGGTTTCTATCCCCGATGACCTGACAGAACACCCAAAGACATAATCCATAGTTAACCAATGACAATGGGTGGCTTCACATAGCACACCAAGGGAAAGAAAGCAAGCACCCAATGTTATGGCTTTGTAGGATGTTTGAACCTAGCCTATTCTTTCCTCCATTACATGTTATTCCCAAGTAAGGTATCTAGAACAATTAAAAGAATGGAGTCACATTTGCCTTCTCCAAACCCCTGCAACAGGTTCTACTTCCAATCATTTGACACCTGCCTTAACAGAAATCCAGAACAAGCAGGATTTCCATGGGTGCAGAGGCTTTTGCTCACTTATAACTGAGATTAAATGGAATTCCTCTGCAACCTCCTTTCCAATCGGAGGAAGCCAGGTGCTGATGGCAGGCTTGCAGGCACACTAATTTCCAATCCACTTCCATGCACCCTAGGTACCGCCAATCTTTTGGGGCTGCTGGATAGATTTGGAATTTGTGTATTTATTCTATTCAATTTGTATAGCCACCCATCTCAAACCAGTGACTGGAATGCTGAGCATGTATTACAAGCACTTCCATACAATGGCTGCTAGTGGAAATCTGTTCGTTCAGAAAAAGGCTACCACTGAAACAATCAAGTACAAAGTACAGTTTGAGCACATACAACCTGACGCCCTTGGTAGCACTCCCCCAGGATACTAATTAATTACTGCCCCTGCTTACTTTTGTTCTTCTTCTGGATAAGCAGGCATACTTCCTGACAAACATTTTATTTTCTAGAAACTTTGTGGGACCCCTTTGAGCATTTTTGGAAAGAAGCAGGATGCTCAAGAGTGATGTGATTTTTTTTCCAGCAAGCCAGCTTCCTATTTTTAATGATTTTCTTTTATAAAAGTTAAATGTGGCATAGACCCTGATGGGAGCTTTCTAGCACCTATTCAGCATCCAGAGGAACAACATCCCCCAAGGCTTGATGTAGTAATAGTTTTGATAAATTTCTTAAAATCAGGGGGGAGGGGTCCATTCAGATATCCAGGGGGATGCTTTTCTATAGAAAGGGGGCAATAATTGAAAAAGCTTCCTTCCACAATCCCTGAAAATGGCAATCCCTGAGTGAAAGGACACAGGATGAAAACTATGAGATCTTATTAGGTGGGCAGATACTTTTGGGACAATGAAGTCCTGCAGATATCCAGATACTGAGCCATGCAAGGTTTTAAACATGACAACACCTTAAATTGTAACCAGAGCTTAACTAACAACTACTGCAGCCCTTGTACTGTAGTGGTGTTACAGGAGCAAATGGTGAAATCAAAGTGCCACATTTGGGACCAGCTTTCAAATGCTCTTCATGGATAACCTCATGTAGAATACATTGTAAAAGTCCATTGAGGAGTGTCTAAGGCATGTTTATCAAGGAAGAAACAATCTTACCTTCTCAATTTTTCCTTGCTTGCTGAACCCATACTTCCTATAATACGTAAACAGAGAAGACAAAAAAGATTTTTGTAGCTTCATTTTAGTTTAATAAAAGATGTCAGTTTGCCCATGCATAAGGAGCTCTCCACACAGAAATAAGAACTGACAGCTCTGGGTTAGTTGTGAGTTCAAAATAAGTGGTGAACAAGCATCTTATCTATAATCATTGAACTTTCACCAACACTGGAAAGCTCTACAACAGTGCAACAACAAGCCAAGACGATGGGGTCATTCCCTGTAAGACTGTGACGTAAAATGTTTGAGCAGCTGGGGATCCAGTCTCCTACCCTTTTAGGAGGTAATCCAGTGATACGGCATCATCACTGAAATAAGCAGGTCCTTTTCAACCGTTTTTTGGCAGTTTGAGGGAGCTCTAACACAACCTTCCTACAAACAATCTGAAATTACTAATTTTTAATTGTACTTATGTCATTTTTCAGTGGTTTTAATGTTGGGATGGGAGGGATTTGCCTTCAGAGGCCTCCAACTCCCATTCCCAACCTTAATTCGAATAGAAACGAAAAAAGCCACACTGCAAAAAATCTGCCACTAAAATTTAGCAGCTCAGTCCTGGAGGACATGAAACCCAAGGTTGCCTGCACCAATATAACAGCACACAGTCCTGCTTACTGAACATGAAAAATAAAAAGTTGCTCACATTTTTGCTACTTTAGTGCTGCTTGTTGCTGGACTATCTAACGAAAGACCATTTTCGTTCCAAGGGCATTTCACTGGTCCTGCAAAGCTAGGCTCTTTTAATCTCCCTAATGTTGTGCATTTTCTTTTCACATGCCCTTTCCAGTGAACTTCTAGTCTGAACATATCCTTCTGCTGCAGCTCTATTTCACCTTTCCCTAAGAGCTGTCAAAGCTGTAAACACAGCAGACAAGAGAAGGGCCACAGCTTGGTGGTGGAACACCTGCTTAGCATGCAAAAGTCCAGCCCCTGATATCTCCACTTTGCATGGAAAAAGCTTGAGCCTGAAACTCTGGATGGAAAATAACGAAGGGTACTTGTTGTTTAAAAGATCCTTTAAAACTACCAGTCAAGGTATGATTTTAGCTGCAAAAGACAAAGACGAGTATTCCTCTGGAAGCTGAATACAAAAGGTCCGCAAAATAATAATCCAAAGGTCTGGGCCACCTTCATTTATGGAAAATGAAGGGGACATTTGGTATTTAGGCTTAGCAATCCAATCTGTCGTATTTTATTAACAGTTAGTGTTGGGTCAAACACATGCCAAGAGAAAGGGCGTGATACTGTCAGGCCAAATACGAATCTGGAACAATCCTGAGCAGGGCTGAATATTTGAGTTTGTGTATTGTGGTTTGTTTCTGAATACATATTTTGGCACGAAGGAACTAGTGAAAGTGAAACCAATTAGAAATTACTATGACAGAGCTAAATAATGAAATCAGACTGCTTTGGCTTTGTAATAATACACCATTTAACACGTGATATAGCTGGGGTTAAAGAGAAATTTATTTTCATGTAATACCCTGCAAAAAAGTTTTACATTGAATGTTTGAATAACTAAGACTGTTCATCCAATAGCACTACTAAATAATAAAAGTGCAGACATATTAATAAGAAATATGCAAACTCAGAACAAAACACACAAAGGAAAAATACTCACAAGAAATAACCAGCGAAACTAAGAGGAAGGATAACAAAAAGTGATGAAGATTTGAAAATATAGCTAAGGCTGCAGCGGAAAAGCCATGAAGAAAAAATTATCAAATGTTTCTCAATGAGAGACTGTAAAAACAATTAAATCTGATACTCAAATTGATAAGAGACTTCAATCATCAGTATACAAGTTTCACAAATACATTTGCTAAGTAAACTTTCTGGCCATTCATTACAATGTACACATTATTTCAGAGAATATACCAAGCTGGAATCGCTGAGGAAAGTTTTGATATACGTCTTATATATAAATGTTTTACTTTTCACCTCAGACATGGTATTAAGAGGCTTTTCACCACCTGCATCTACTGTTAGTCTTCACAGGTACCAAGAATATTCACTATTTCATAGCAATCTAGTTCAATACAATTGTCACTGCACTGCAACAGTTCTAACACCTTCGAAAATTCCAGGATATATTCTATAGGACACATTATTTCATGCAAAGTACAAGCCAAGCCTTGTAGGCTCACTACCATCCCATGTAAAGTGATCCTCAAAACCTCCAACTGCTACGAAGTCATCAGTATGGTTCAGCAAGCTATCTTAATGATTTTGTCATAAAGAAATACTTAGTAAGTTTCCATGGAACTACCAAATTCTCCGGCATGTAGCTTAAGTGACATCACTCTTAACAAGATTAATTTACCTGCCATATTCCAGAAGTGTAGCATGAACTTTGGACTCCTCATCTAATAACTTTTCTGCTCCTACTCGTCTTTGATATTTCCTCTGTGGCTTGTAAACCTCCTGGAATACAATAAATATCCATCACACTATTCCCTTTTGGAGTAAACGGAATTATGCAAAGTGCAGAAAGGAAGTAAGAAACAGTAAACCAAAGAAATTAAGGCATGGAGTAAGAAAAGGAAATAGAGCTGAATTTAAGTAATTTACAACACCAACACCATTTGCTGTATTTCTCCATACTTTTCATCCTCGCAAACTATCCTTGTTTTCACCACATCCTTATACCACTTCATGTGCCACTTTTTGTTTTTTCCCAGTCATTCTTTTTGAGGATCTCATCAATTCCAGTCAGCCACAGTTTTCTCAATCTTCCTCTTTACTCTCTCTTCATATATTTGTTTTGTGATTTGAACTCCATTCATTCCCTCTATATGACTAAACTGCACCAGTGTGTTTCTTTCCTACTGAATGCATTTATGTATTCAATCTATATTTATTCAGCACCTATTCATTTCTGACCCGATCTCTTCATGTTTTATCATACATACTTCCCATTGGTAATTCTCCTGACACACTCAACTCTATAGAGCACATTCTTCTAAACAGCTGTTTTGGCTTATTTCAACATATAATCATTCCTTGCAATAGACTACATACTACCCAATATTCTTCCACCAGCATTTGCGTGTGGAAAAAGTTTCTATATTCATTTTCTCATCTTCAGCAACATTCTACCAAAGTTCACAAATGCATTCATTTGTTCCGTTTCTTTTTATTTTTTTGCCATTTATGTATAACTTGCAATCATTCATTTTTCCTGACACAACTGCCTTGGTCTTTGATACATGAATATTCAGTTCCATACTCATCTACGTATCATACAAGCTAACATTTGTTGCAGATCATTTGGGTTCTCAGCCAGCAAAATGGCATCACTTGCATACAAAAGTGTATGTACGTTCCTGTCCTCAGCCAACACATCTCCGTTGTGACTACAAGTATTCCTTATACATTTATCCTTAAATACATTAAATAACCAAGGAGACATCACACATGTTTATTATTCCTTGCTAAATGTGAGACCATTTCCTAAGCTTTCTATTTATTTTCATGTATGTGTCACACTCATCATATATTGCTGTTATCTCATTCAGCAACCAGTGTTCAACTTCATTCTTGTGCAAAACATTCCATAATTAAAGCCTATTCATTTCATCATACACCTTCTCCAAATCAGCAACAGTACTATAAACTCCTTCTCACGTTGATACATTCTTCAATAACCTGCTGAAGAACATCAGGCTAAATGAACCTCATATTTTAGAATTTAAATGATCAATAAGGGAATTATGCAAAACCATCTAATCCCAACAATTTTTCATCACAGAAACCTTTGTTTCTTTTTTATGGTTCATTTTAGCTAATTCCCAAGATTGCCTAACAGATTTGGATGACGTTCCCCAAACATTATAAACTCAGAAGCTGGTAAATCTATTTCAGCATTATACAATTGGCTAGTGTCAGTAATTTCCATATCATTCAAATTGTTTGGTTATGCCATCTTTTGCACAGACTGTCCAGTTTTTTTTAATTAACACACATACACAGGTGCACACATGCCAACTTTAAAATCTACAATATCCCTGAAAATAAGAGAAATGCTGGTCCTTTAAAAAAGAAATACCTTGCATACTTAAATAAGACTTAATTTTGAATCACTGAAGATAAATGATCATTAATTCTACTTCTAGTCTTGAATAATTATGCTTAATTACCAGACACATAATTATGGCTGCTTTAGCTAGTTATATATGGATCATTTTGGCATAATTAAGATGAGAAAATGAAAAGCACGCATTTCATCTATAATAAATTATTAAAAACTATAAAACAAGGCAATGCACTTAAATTTAGAGTAATACAAGTGAACTGAACAAAGAATGACCAATGTGTGACCCTGCAAATAATCCACTTAGATTCAGATTGAAGTGAAGTCTCAACTAATTTGATTCTGTTCCTAGGAAATATATACGATACTTCTGGTAATTCTTTCTTGTCACTAATGTGTAATAAGAACAGGCTTTATATGTGAAAAATTTATATATGAATAAGCAGACCTCACCTCACCTCCTCCATCTACATGGCTTTGCTAAATCAGATAGAAGAAGAAATGTCAACAAAACTGATAAAAGTCTTCCTTGAACCGAGCTCAATTCCTAGCAACTACATGAATATGTCTGTGATATTCCTGGCAAAGCAATGTACTGTACATTTTTGTGTGCTGATTGGGTTCTTGGAATTATTCTAAGAAGGGAAGCTTTCTAAACACATAAGTATACTTCATATTTCTCCATAAATTCTGACTAAAATAATGGTGTCTGAGCCATATAGACCATTTTTATTACACATTTATTCAGGATTCCAGTATCTTTTTTAACCATCTACTGTTTATTTCACTGGATGAAAGGCTACCATGAAACTATGATTAGGGATCCTCATTAGTTTGAAATAACTGAAACATATAATAGGCAATCATAGGAATCACAGGGAGGGAGGCAAGAAGGAAGGAAGAGATATAAGCAAATTCAAGTGGATTCTGAAACATGTCCTTCAATGCAGCCCATTCTTGTTCTGTGCGACATTTTTTTTTTAAAAAGGAAGAAAACAAAAGAAATGCCTTTGTAGGGAGTACTTTAGAACAGCAGTGTCTGAATTCTGTTTGACGTCATTACCCTTTGTTCTGACACAGTGACAAAGGCAGTTTACTTTCTCTTAGGTACAATGACAAATATGATCATTGTTTCCACAACTTGGCCGCTCTCCTCCATTGACTCTGCCAGAGGAAGATACGTTAAGAGCTTTTTACCCTCTCTCTCTGACGTTTTGATCAATGTTGGCACATACGCAAGTGGGTAAATCTGTTTTAAACCACAGTACATTGGCTGAAATGCACTGTAAGCCATGCAAATTATGCATCTTTAAATTCGCATTTATGTGGTATTTGAAACTGACACACCACTTCCTACAGGGACAAAAGGAAAACCCAAATGTATTGTTAATATTCAAAACTTACTCTGGGATTTCAATATACCACAATTCTATATGCCACATAAAATTAATCAAACATTTATTTATTTATCGCATTTCCTCACCACCCATCTCAACAAACGACAAATTTACCTAGTAATGCTATCTGAAAAATAAGAGAGAACGCTTTTTTATTTATTGTCCCCAAGAACTCTCCCTATAAAGAAAAGCAATAAATTGGTAACGCAAATTTGACAGCTGTATGCTGGAAAATACATGGATAGCTGAAACTGGGAGGATATCTGCTAGGAATCCTGCATCCCATCCTGTGTTGTGGCCCATGCTAAACCACAATAAACCACATTATGGTTCACAATGCACAAATCCAGCCAAATCCACTGTAATTGCTAATGACATGGGAAAGAACTTTTTTATCATTATATTCTTTGCAAGGAGGGTGAATCAATTTGTAACAAAATATAACATTAATAAGAAATATAATATATGGATATCTGTACTATACTTAGAATTCATCTGAAAAGGTTTCCTAAGTAAAAAGAAAAAAAAATATTTTATATGCAGGGTCTATTTGAAAAAAGAAAAGAAAATAGAAAGATGGTACATTGAAATCAAACATTAAATTTTGAAAACTTTTGAAAAATCATCCAAGTAAAATGCACCACACTTTCCACTTACGCTGATCTCATTAACAGCTTTTATAGCCTTTTCTTTTCGTTGCATGAAATCATCATCCTGCAAGGCAATTGAGATAATTTTAAACAATAGCAATACATTTTCAGTTTCTACAGGGCTAGCAAAGATTGGAACCCTGTTGTATAATAACTGTGATGCTCACACAAAAATGGAAGATATGTCATTTTGGTACTGTAAGAATACAATTGCACAAGTACTTTTTGGGTCATTAAACTCATCAGGACTTACTTCTAAATAGCCACAGATACAACAGTGTCATTTATGCTTACATCCTATACTATATAATACACCATACTATAACTTTAGAAAAGATACTTGTCCAATCAAAAGCAAAGGCTTTGGACTTTATTCATCACATAGAAGGCAGAAAAAGATGCTTGCCAGCTTACAAATAATAGACCCAGCTAACACAAGAAGATATACTTGTTCTGGCATTAAATGTTTTAAAGATAGCTCAATGTCTTAATGATAGCTCCTAAACACAAAGGTTTTAAGTCTGAAGCACCTTGTTCCAGTAGGAAGGTACAATGTGAATACTGAAAACCAATCAATTTTTAATGACAATGTGCAAAAGCTTTTGAATTCAAACTGTTCTGAATTCAGAATATCTTGTTTCAGGTTTTAAAAAGGTTATTGTTTTTACTGAGCTGTTCCAGATTCAAAACAGCCTGCTTTGATTATCTTGAAGGTGTTTTAGCTTAAATAGAAAGTGTTCAGGCTATGAAACACTATTTTGAGGTAAAATACTTCCAAAATTATTCAGATGGCATGTTTTGAACAGAAAACAAAGGTTTCAAATATTTCACACAACAGTTTCAAATCAGAAGCAGGATGTTTCAAATGCAAAACAGTTCAAATTCAAAACTTTTGCACACCCCTATTTTTTAATCATAAAAAAGCATTACAATTAGATTTTCTTTCCAAAGATGGATGGGAGACAAATAACTGGAACATATTCTGATTTTCTAACATAAAAAAACTGAACAAGAGATGTTCTTAAGATCAGTGGACAAACCTACCATATAGAATTGTGAAGTAGTATCTCATAAGTATGGAACATTAGACATCAAATCCCAATTTCTCTACAGAAAATAATATTGTAATAAAAAAATAGCTATATGTATATGCGAGGAAATCGATGGCCAGGAGCCAGGTTCTGGCTGGCAAAAATCTCTCCAGAGGGAAGGAGGGATCGGGGGATGGCCCACTTGTGCTCTGGAAGAGCTGCTCCTTGTGAGGAGACCGCAGGAATTGAGCTTCTTGTGGTTGATTGAGAGTTGAGCAGCTCTGAAGCTGAGGGATTATCAATGCACCCTTGTCCACTGTGCAGCCTTTATGGACATATGACTGGCAAAAGCCTCACTTTCTTAAACACCTTTGGATTTTATTAATTTACAACCTAAGAGAGATATTCCAAATGGCAGGGAAGATCAAAGATTCTTGGTGAGTTGCCTTCTTTTTAGAATTAAGAAGAGGAAAAAAAATGCTATCTTAAAGGATTTTGACTTAAAAGCAATGAACTTGTGATTTATGGTTTTGATGATTATTCAGGATAGATTATAGAAAGAAGAGAGTCATGATGTAATTTTAGCGATAAAGGTTAAAATATAATTGTTATTATAATTGCTGTGAAGTATATTGGAAGCCACTTCTTTATGTCTTTATATCTTCCTTTATATCTTGCCTTTTCTTTTTCTATTTTCTTCTATTTTCGTTTTTTATTGCACTTTTAGCTTTTTATGCTATTTCTTTCTTTTTCACTTTTTCTTTTTGTTTGATTCATCAGTTTCTGTCCTAAAATCTATGAACTAAAACGGCTGCGCAAGCTTACTTCAATCCCGTACAATTTAAAGATGCTGAAGAGAATCACTCTTGTTGCCGGTTCTGAAATTACAGAAGATAACAATCAAATGTTTACCTCTGGTAGACTGTGTATCTTTTGAAACTGAGATATGGAATATGATCGGATGTAATCTCCCATTTCTTCCCGGGTTTCTATTGCACGTTTTACAAGCCACTAAGAGCAACAAAGAAAAAGGAAGAAAAAATGTGGGAAGGGGAAAAAAAGGAAAAATTAATGGCATTAAAGTAGCAACTTGCATGCTTACATAGGATCTTGATATGTTACATCTATCAAAAAGGCAATTAAGAAAACGTACCTCTTCTTTTAATCAACAGAGCTATTTGCCCAAGAGAGTAATCCTTAAAAATCAAGAAACATGTACCTGTATTACAGGAAAGATGTGAATGAAATCCAATCCCTGTATTTGATGTGGCTCCAAGCGGTGAGGGCATTTCATTCTAGGCAAAACTGATACAATTTTCTCTGTTAAGGCACTGGAAAAAAGCAAACATGAGAAGATTTAGAAGTGTCCAAATGCATATACAACATCCTGAAAGAGCCCTCTAGTGGCTAAAATTGAACTGCCGGTGAACAACACAACCCACTAATTTCTTTAGAAATGTCACCTAATAGAAAGAGCCTTATTTTTCATGTAAGAGGGTATAGGATTGCAGTCTAAAAGACTGAAATGATAAAAATGTTGCACGCAAGAACTCAACAATATTAAGACAGGTCTGCCAATTTCTGTCACAAGTCATTTGAATCACAGCCTCAGATCTTCTAGAAGAAAAAAGCTCAGAGACAAACTTTTAAATATTTAAGACGATCTATCATAATATGTCACTTTTAAGGTGCATCTTGCTAAGAAAACATACAGATACATATCGGAGATGGACTGGGGGCTCCTCATAACAGAGTGCAACGATAAGTATACCCCATTCCCACTTGCATGGGTCAATGAAAACAGCATTCAGTTGTGATGATTTTGGCATTACCTAAAAATTGATTTGAGGATTTGAGAATAATGTATAGAAACTAAGTGTCTATCTTACTTTCATGGGTACTATGAAACTCAAGATAATTGGGAACTCTTGCACAACTTTCCCAGATAAACAAAATTTGTGCTAAAGACATCATGCAAGCCAAGAAATTACTTTCCAAGAGTTTCCCCACCAGCTTACATTTTTTGACCAATTGTTGAGTTTTCCTGGAATAATAAGTCAACATCAATGTCAAAGTTGCATGTTGTGATACACCAAGTCATGCCACCAACAACCTAGAACGAGATAAACATATTCATTAAATTGTCTGGAAAGGAAAATCCAATTAATGACATATTGCCACCTGTCAGCTTTAATGTAATTCACACTTCTTTAACTTAGTAGCAGTCCCAGAATTTACTATCGAATGCAAGATGTCTCCTTTCAACTCATACTAGAGAAGCCATATTTATTTCCTTTTACTATAAAACTTTAGAGAATTAAAAAAAACAAAACAGTTGTTCTTTTAATCTGTACTTCATTTAAAACATGTAGTCATTGGTTAAAATCAGCAAAATGATGAAAACTTAATCTGCTGATCAGAGCATGCAGCCTACACACAGTAATCATAGTAATGATGCATGAATATAGTCCTACCTTATCAAAAGGAGACAGACCTTTAATTCTTGCCCTGAAGTATCCAGCTGCAACCAAGAGCTCTAAAATTTCACTTAACTTGATATTTTGTTCTTCATCCTCTCGTGTTTCAACCTAAAAGATAATTAGAGGGCTCTATGTTAATAAAAATTATCACTTTGGAGTGGGGTGGTGCACAAATCAAATCAATCAGTACATTAAAATAAAATTTCTTTTTTTCAATGCACATTTATATCATAGTACATGTTTTCTACAGATTACCTCATGATATACCTCAATATTATCATAACCAGTTTTGCACACTCAAAGAAGTGTCCAAGGCTGAGTCTTCATTTCAAAGGATGGTCCTCTCCCTGCCTCAGCAGAGAGTAAAATGTGAGACATCTCTGTGAATATAAGATTACAGCTTAAAAATTGTGCTATCATATCCCCAAATTGTTACTTTTATGTGACTATGTATTTTAATACTACTTCTGCCAGAGCTCCTTGAAGATAATGTATTATGTATTTATTAAATTAGTATCTTGTCTTAACACCAGAAATAATGCTTAAGAGAGGGATTTTTATCCTATTGTGAAATATTTTGTGAAGAAAACTTACTTAAATATAGCTTATTTATTTGATTTGATTTGATGCTGCCCAACTCCAAACTACCCTGTATACAGTTCTGTGAATTTATCCAGATCAGTTCAAAACCTAAAACCTAAAGTATAATACAACTTCAAAGGTAATGTTACCAATTCATGCCTCCAGTCCTCAGTTATGGTTAACAATACATGTGAAGTACAAAAATGCATTTGTTTTATTATGACTATAGACTGCCAATTCAATAAAAATAACTGCCAGCGGTTTTGCATGTGTACCAATCCCAATTATTTTTCACAACATAGGAATGTATGTGAAGACAACAAAGTCCAAGTTCAAAACCATGGGCATCTGCAAATGCACCACAAAAATAAACCTCTAAATCAAATCAGTGATTCTCAAAATATGGACCATGGATTACTGGTGGAGATCCAGCACATGATCTAATGCAGCCTCTCTATATTCACAGGCTAGTGCCCCATCGCTGCCTCCCTGGAACCAACAGCCATCTGGTTTGCGAGAATAGATCAGTGGCTGAAAACTCCTTCCCTGAAACTCACATGTGATAATACAAGTAGCAATATAAGTAGTAAAATTCAGGAAACTTAATTTCAAAACTATTACCAAGTTTGGGTCCACATGAGCTATGAAACTATGATTTTGCATAAGCAACCCCAAAAGAAATGTGCAATTAGGAAATGCAGTGATGAATATCTAAGAGAGGGCTGGAGATTCACCTAACCCTAGCCCTATAATAATAAGATTTCTGTTAAAGAACATTCTTGACCAGCAAGTTCCTACTAAGACCTGTAATGATTATGTCATGGGTTCCACTAAAAAATTCAAAGGATGAATTAATATTTAATTTTGGAATTTTGGGGGATATAATATTTAATTTAAAGACACCTTTAAAAATGGAGACAGATAGGAAGGTACGTACAGATGCAACCAGAACAATCATCTTATTCACCATAAAATGAGAACTTCGATGATCTTAAAAATGAGGACCCAGGGAATGGGTGGTTCCTGCATTTTCTAAATGTTTTAGTGATCTAGAAAGGGCTTATCTGTACAACTCAATGTGTTTTCCCCTTGTTCGCAGGAAGGATCGAAAATGTGTTGTTTTGAGAACCACTGCCCCAACAGCGTTCCAGTTACCATGCCTTAAGATGAGCGCAGTAGAGTCACAGCCCTGATGTGCAGGTGACAATTTGGGCTGCTGCTGCTGGGGGAATGATGACATTGAGAGCAGCAGCTAATGGGAAAGGGTTTTTTTCCTCTGCTGCAAAATGGGATTACTTTTCTTTTAATTTATGGGAAACTGTTATGCCACTGTCGTGTGAACTGAATTATGCTGTTCCATACAACACATTATTTCTGGCTGTTATGTTCTACAGCAGTGTTTCTCAACCTCAGCAACTTTAAGATGTGCGGTCTTTAACTGCCTGGGAAATTCTGGAGTTGAAGTCCACACACCTTAAAGCTGCTGAGGTTGAGAAACATTGTTCTACAAGGTAGACTTCCTTTAACTGGAAATATCAGGCTATTATAGAAAGATAAACTAATCATTTAATATAATGGAAACTATAGAAACGGAGACAGCAGTGAGAACTGTAAACCACCGAGCATTTAATGAAGCATGTTGGGGATTTGCAGAAAAATGAGGAAGGTAACACAAGAGAGAACAGCATGGGGGAAAATACTGCAGACTGTGTGGTGCCAGTTAAGGCTGCAAGGAGGTTATCAGGGAAATGTAAACTCATGAAATTCCATTTTTGGTGTTCCACTAGAGCAGTGTTTCTCAACCCTGACAACTTGAAGATGTGTGAATTTCAGTTCCCAGAATTTCCCAGCCAGCATGGGGGGGGGGGGGGATTTTGGGAGCATAGTATGTCTCAAAGAACTTTGGATAGGTGTATTTTTGCATGAGAATTTTCTATGAAACATGACAAAGATTATGAAAGGAACTCAAATTCCTTTGGTTTTTATTTTTGCTTTATTTATATACAATAATAGAACAAAGGGGTGGGGAGAGAAAAGAGTAACAGAGAGAAACAGAGGAAGAGTGAAAAAAACGCTGAATCAATTCCCTAATTGTGGAATCCCCTCTATTCTGTTAGGTTGGACCTAGGGTATTCCGAGCACAAGCCATTTTATCCATACAAATATTGTATTGCCAATGTACAACCGCCTTTTAAAAATGTTGCAGTCTCAAGCCACGCACCTTCAACGCTGAACCCTGGCATTCAGGAAACATTTTCGGGGCTGAACTAACCTCGCGCCAAACGATTGCAATAATAGGGCCGGCTGGAATGGAATAGCATAACAATGCTAATTAAGTAAATACATTTAAAAAAAAAGCCCGGATCATACATAGAATGGCTTCGGCTCACCGATTAGCAATGCTCTCACTACCCAATCCAATTTCAAGCAAAAAGAAGAAGAAAAACTTGGGGCACCCTAAAGACTAATACATTCTTAGGACGTAACACTTCACAGACTCTGGTCTACGTCATCAGCTGTACAGACGATTATGCCCAGGCTGGGGAGAAACAGTCGAAGAAAAAACTCGGAAGGAGACGGGTTTTTCCTTCCTCTAGATAGAACAAGGCTCATTCTCGAGTTGTTTCTTCTTCTCCCTCCTCCTCCTCCTCCTCCTCCTCGCCTAGGGGCGCGCATTCTCCACTCCGGAGTGACAATTAGGAAAGAAACCAGTACATGCAAGGTTCGCTTGCACAAACAGGGAGGGAGGCCGAAAGGAAAGCTAGATCCCAGCAACCCCATGACTCTTTCCTTTACCTCCTGGGGAGGCTGATGTTCCTGCCCCTTAAGGGTACCCATATCCGCGCCTTCTCTCCAGCTGCTGCTTGCACCGCTTCCTTCTCTTCTGTCACATCCGCTCACGCCGGACTAAAGACTCGCCCACTTAAGTGGGGAAGGCTTGGGTGGCACTTCTTCTCTTTCCGCAAAATCATGCTCTCCCTCTTCTTCCGTTGGTTTGGACCGCACTCAGCTACGCAGCGCGCAGACCTAGTATGGACCGTACCACTCTATTAAAAAGTAGGGGGAGCGCGAAAACAGAAGGAGCTCAGGTGGCTCTTTGGAGCAGAAGGTTCCTGGCGGGGCGGTGGCGGTGTCGATGTTCGGAGGAATACGCCAAGTGCGAAATCAGATTTTTGTAGAGGAATGCCTGGCCTTTATTCCCATGTTAGTCTGTTGTTTCTTGTTCAATGTGGAAATTAGTGAAAATGCCCCACTTCTGAAAAGGTAAACTGTTGTCTGTTGTAAAGGTAAACACGCGTCGAGGTGAGCTGACTCTTAATGATTGCACCCATGCAAGTATTTTGGTAGAATTATAAATTTTACACCCCTGCAATTTCTGGGTGGCTCCCGTTCAACTATTGACCATGTCTATCCCGAATTAGCTTTTTGAGGTGAGCCAAGTAGCTGCTGTCATCTAACTGAACGTGATCAATGGAGGGATCTGCTTTTCTCTTATATATAGCAAAGTGAATTACCAAATGGCAAAACAAGCCACTTACTTACAGCCATACTATGACAAGAGCTTGCTTAGCCATCTTTTGTCTGTATTTAGTTAGGAGTGTATTTATTTATTTAAACTTATTTTTTAATCAATTGATATGGCTGCCCATCTCACAAATGCAACTCTGTGTGGCTGACAAAGATTTAAAAATACGATATAAAATATGTATTTCACAGTCAACTAAAATGCAAAGTGGCACTGAAGACAC
Organism: Candoia aspera; assembly: GCF_035149785.1. Classification (NCBI taxonomy): domain Eukaryota; kingdom Metazoa; phylum Chordata; class Lepidosauria; order Squamata; family Candoiidae; genus Candoia; species Candoia aspera. The sequence goes on from NC_086153.1 coordinate 215,490,424, forward strand.
CAACAGTGTGGGCATAATTGCTCTCCTGACCCCATGCCTGTGAAAACAGCCTGGGCTTCAAGGCTTTCCAAAAGTGAGCAGAGTTAGGGCCAACCTAATCTCAGGTGATGTGGAGTTCCAGATGGCAGTTGCAGCTACAGACAAGGCATGCTCCCTGATTGGTGGGACCAGGAACATGCCCCTCCTGCCCAGCTTAATGATATGGGTAGAAACAATGGGAGTAAGGTGGTCCCTCAAATACCCTGCCCCATGCCATGTAGAGCTTTATAGATAAGAACCAGCATCTTGAATTGCACCTTGAAGCAAATTAGAAGCCAGTGCAGCTAGCAGAGCAAAGGTGTAACATGAGTATAGCAAGGCATATCCATAATAGCCACACTGCTGCATTCTTGATCAATTGAAGTTTCTAGATGTTCTTCAAGGGCAGCTCCATGTAGAACATATTGCAGTATCCACCTGGGAGATGACCAAAGCATAAATGACTGTTTGCAGTTCCTCCTGATCCAGGAAGGACAATTGATGTCCAATAAGTTGTTCAAAGACATGTTTCAAGGATGCATTGACCACCCATTTGCATTTTTGTACTTCACACCCAGATCTAGTCACAGATTGGCTCCTGGGCAGTCTTGGCTAGCTGGAAAGGACATGGGTCTAACACCAAGGTAGCTGAACTTACAGTCCGAGAACCCTGCCCACTTTCTCAAGACTAACAGCAACAGATCTAGAATTCACTATCTCCTGGTTTCTTCACCGCTACACCAAACTGGCTATAAGCCTTCACTGAAGGTGGAGGGTAACGTCCACTATTGAACCAAATTGTAACTATAATGGTTTCATTGATTTTACTTTGTTTTATTCAGGTATGCATGCCTATGTGCTGTGCATATACAAGATGGCTTCAGATATTATTAACCTGCATTGTGATCTTGATTTCAAATTCCCAATATATTGTGGAACTGGGGTGAAAAATTCCTAGTCTCCACCTAAGTTCATACACAGTGCTAAGTCATGGTTTGTTCACCCATAGCACTAAATGAAACACAGCTGGATTCATACAAAATGCCATAAACTATGATTTGTATGATGCACTAAGTCAAAGCAAACCACATTACAGCTTAGTGTGTCATGTAAGTCCAGTTTTTCAGTTGATCTCAGGATTGGTAAAGTAGGCTGTAGGTAAGGTAAAGGTTTCCCTTGACATTAAGCCCAGTCGTGTCCGACTCTAGGGGGCGGTGCTCATCTCCGTTTCAAAGCCGAAGAGCCGTCGTTTGTCCGTAGACACTTCCATGGTCATGTGGCTGGCATGACTACACGGAACGCCGTTACCTGCCCACCAAAGCGGTACCTATTAATCTACTCACATTTGCATGTTTTCGAACTGCTAGGTTGGCAGGAGCTGGGACTAGCAACGGGAGCTTCACCCTGTCACACAGATTCGAATTGCCGACCTTCGGATTGGCAAGCTCAGCAGTAAAGTAGGCTGTACTCTTATGCATATTTATTTGGGAATAAACCCTACTGATCACGCTGCGACTTGTTTCTGAGTAAATACATACAAGATACATAATTAGTATGGTATCAGCACGTATATCACATAGTAGATGTTATGGAACAGTCTCCCCAAGGAGATCAGTCTGGCTCCCTCTTTGCTGGCGTTTGAGAAGCTTTTGAAAACAACTGTTTTCAGAGAGCTGTCATCTGATGTGAATGTTGCCATCTCAACTTTCTTTAAATCATCTTTTTATTCTATATTGAACAGTTCTTACTTCTGAATTGTTTTAATAGTAGTTTTATTTTTACCATGGATGTTTCAAATTGTATCCTTTCTATAGAAGCTGCTAGGAGTCTTTTTTGACTGCAACAAAGAAATATGTTAAATAAATAGTATTTCTCAATTCTAAAGCAAATCCATTCAGAATGCCCCTTTATATTCTGTACTAATCTGCCAACTAACTTCCTTTAAAAACCTACCTGAACAGCAGATGAATGCCATTTCAGCACAGTTAAGTTCTATATTCACATATGCTCATTTTATGAAATTATTTCTAACTACATCAGTAACAGAATTCAACCCAGTATCTGAAAATCAAGTCATGTTCTTGCTGCTTCCAAGCTCAACACCTGTTATCAGCAGCACCTGTAATTCTGATTTGAAAATTGCTGGAGGATGGCAATTTCCTTATTGCTGCATGGGAAAAGTGTGATAAAATATCTCAGTCTACAATGCTGCTGAATTATGTGCCCTTCTGTAATAATTATTTGTTAGAAAGCCAAACAGGTTGCAGCAGCTGCTGTGCCAGGCCCATGGAGTATCTTTTATCTGGCAGTAGTTGATACTCGACATTTCAATGCAAAACAGACTAGCCAAACAAAACAGATAATAAATGTAGGATTTAACTCACACATGGTTTTGCCTCTGAGGTTTGGAACCTTAGCTATTAGAATTATGAGAAACATCAACATCAGCTATTTTGATCTCAGATTGAGTATTTGTTGACATTAGTGCAAATGCTGATTTCTGGGACTATAGTACTTATCACACTACAAGTGGCCCTAATTCAGAGAGAACTAATATAAGTTGAAATTATTGTCAAACTGTCTTGCTATAAATATTATTGTTGTCAGCTGCAAAATAATTATTCTGGTAATGTTATTCCTTATTTTCTCTTTTTAATCGAAAAATGCATATACAAAACATTCATGGTATCCCATATGTAGTCAGCATCAGATGGGCATATATAATTGGTCATGTTCAATAGAAATAACTTGGAATAAGGTTATGAATGTTTACAAGGTTCATAAATTATTTTGTATTTGGCTATGGATCCTTAGTTCACTTTTCCATTAATAAAGTTAGTACTTTCCAAATTTTCTTTAACCAATCTTTTTCACTAGGTCTTTGTTTGTTTGTTTGTTTTGGTTGTCTTGCAAATGTTAATAACATTGCACTGAAGATGTTTGATGTCTCTGCATTGTTGAAGGAATAATAAGTGAAAGCCCATTGCTTGCACCATACCTAATGCTGCAAGGTACTCTTTTTTAATGTAAGAATTCACCATATTCCAAAAGGTAATAATTTCTGTCAGAGATGGAATAACTTTTCTTATATGTCTTTCAGAACAATACCACTTGTTTCCAATTGTATGCTTTTTGTGCATTTTGTACAATTGCTTACTTCGGCATCTCTGAGATTTACAACAATTATGTTGAGCTTAATATTAGATGTTCCCATTCAAAAATTGCTCTGCCATAGCATTTTATGTGAAATAAATGATTATACACAAAAGATAAAATGTTTTTTTAACTATCTATCTAATGAAAATTAGTTTCTTAACATTAGATTTAATTGTATTCAGAAATACCTACTTGTAGATGCAGATAGGAGTATGTTTTCACTACTGCTGACTAACCTAATCAATATACAGTACATCATTATTTATATTATAATGTACATTAAGGAAATACTCATCTCGGTCTTAACAAAAAACACCATTTATTATTGGTGGCAAAATAGAAAGAGCTAATGTGTTCATTTGCTTATTATTATACAGTGCGTTCAGTATTTCACATCTTTACCAAGTAAATCCCATTGTATTCTGGATTATTTTACATTTAGTGTAGCTACAAATGTCTGTGACAAAACACTGGGACAGTTTTGCAGCTGGAGTGGAGAAAAGTCCCAGCTGCAAAGTTGCAAAATCCTTTTAAAGTGAAATAACCTATTTTCTGGGTTTTTTTGTTTTGGTACCTTCAGGTCAGTGTTAACTCCTGGCAACTCCCTGGACAAGTCCCTGCAGTTTTCTTGGCAAGATTTCAGAAGTGGTTTGCCCTTGCCTGCTTCGTGGGGCTGAGAGAGAGGGACTGGCGCAAGGTCACCCAGCTGGCTTTGTCACCAAGACAGGACAAGAACTCACAGTCACTGGGTTTCTAGCCTGGTGCCTTAACCACTACACCAAACTGGTTCTCTCCTTTTTAGGAGGTCTGATTAGAAAGTGAGGGCACGCTGAGGCCTATGCTTAAGAACAAGTATTTAGCATAATCTGGTAAACATTCATTGTTATGGTACATGCTATGAAACATCCTCTTTCCAGAACTAGAGGAATTCAACATGGTGCAGGAAGCCAAGATGTTAGAGATTCTAGATGCATTGGTTAACAACCTCCAAGGCTCCTGATAGAAAAAAAATGTTGGTTTTGGACAATGTAGAAGGAAGATCTTACATCTTAGCAAGCAAGTGGTGCAGGTTATCAATAGGCTTCTAGTAAGGTAAAACAGAAGGAATGCTATGTATGGCTCAAATGAGTGAGCAGAGCCAAAGGCAGCAAGGTTCCAGTCAGAGGGAAGGGAACATGAAAAGTCCCTCTTTTGGGGGAGATGGGCGGTGACGTAATTTGATAAAATAAACAAACATGACACGTTTTGAACCTGACAGCCCAACATAAAGCACTGCAGCTGCTGGAGCGATAGTGACTGGGTTCACCCATCACACTATCTTTGTTGGTTTGGTTCTGGGTTTGTGCCATTGTGGTCTATAAGCTGGATTATGGCATAGAACTGCATAGTGTTAGAAGTGCAGTCTATGATTAAAACAAACCCAGTCTCCATTTTCTTTGAGAGACCTAATCACCATCACAGAAATATGCTGGGCTAAATTCTAGAAAAAAAGCTGTAATTGTAAGGTAGATGGACTACAGTGGCATTCATTAAAGGCATATTTTTTGCTGTGAGAGAAGGAAGAAATTGGTTAGATAGGCTCTCAGATCCTCAGTTTTACTGGGTCATACGGCAAGAGCAGAACAATAAGAGGAAAATGTCATGTCACTAACGTCGGCATTTTATTTTTACTGCCTTGCTTATATATCTTTGCTTTTGCAGGTGAAAATGCCCAATATAATAAAATCATTATTTTATTGCCATGGCTGTGGAAGAGGTTCTTTTGCTGAAAAATGCTTATGGATCAGATTACTACTACAAACACCAGCACAACCAATTTAATAAGGTAACAGCTTTAATCATTTTAAAGTAGTTCCCTTCTTTTTTGTGTATACGCTTTTTTTTTTTCTTTTCTGTCCATTTATTTTCACAGTGGAAAGTTAAAATTAATTTTTCATCCTCTATTTTTACCTGGTTTTTTGTTCAACATTTACAGCTATTTTCTCTGAAATCACAACAGATGGCGCTGAAGTTAAGCAGATGAGCGAGCCTTTAACAAGCAAGCCTGTTTGGCACCAAGCTATATGCAAAAGGAAAATCTCCTCTTGGTGCATATTAATAACACTTGTCCTTGTATTTGAAAGCCAAATTTTCCAGTGTCTAAACTGATCACACAGCTCGAATTAAGAAATATTTTTTCTTGGTTCTTACTATATTGTTCATTGTAGCACATTACTGCTTGAGATGTACCTATTATTTGCTGATACTAAATACAGCATGGGCTACTTGCAGGCAGGCGCATTCTTGTTTCCGGTTACACACATAGAAGAAGCATCCTAAATATTAGCTCTGGAATGCCTTGAGAATTTTCTTTCCATCTCTTACATACGCTTGGACTTTCCTATCCAGAACAAAACTGCTGGGAGCTGATTTGCTGGATCAGACCACCTGTACACCCTAGTTTACTCTTACATCAATCCAATCTCTTTGAGACACTCCTAAACAGGGCATAATGGAAAAAACTGTTCTCTCATCATCCACACTGTTTTGAAGTGTTGAGTTCCCCTTTTAGTTGTGATGCCCTCCCTGAATTTATTTGATTCCATTTGAAAGCCATCAAAGCAAGAGGCAATTGCCACATCTGGTTGCAATGATTCTCTGCCATGCCCCAAAACACAAAGGCACATAAATTCTCTCTTTCACACAGAACCCAAATTCCCTTTTCTGCTATTACCCCTAGCATAGATGGAACTTCTGCACTTGGGGATTCCCTGCACTCTTGACTGTTGTATGCAACTGGGAAAAAAATATGATACAAGCATGGAAAATACCTTGAAAAAGATGATTTATTTTTTTCCTCCTGTAAGTATCAACTGTATGTTTATTTCCCTGACTCTGGACAGCATACAACAAATTAGCTGTCCAGAAATCCCCTCCCAATTAACCAGAGGTAACAGAAATTGAAGCAGCTGGGATGCATGTGTGGCTGAGGTCAGAACTAATGGGTTTACGGTGTTAGAAGATCACCAGGTTGAGGAAGGCTATAGCAAATTTTGATATGTCTCCCATGTAAGCCTCTGCATTCTCCTAGTTTGGGTATGATGAGCACAACAAAAAAGCCTATTCTTCTTTTATTAATTCTTTCAGCTAGTGCTTCTCTTCTTTGACGATCAATGTGCATTTTAGTTCCACTGCAGCTTACCCAGGATTTGCTGAAACTTTTTCCTATCTTTGGTGCTGCTGGGGTTTCAACAATGAAAGGGTTAGTTTTATTTTTCCTTTAAAGGCATTTAGGGTATTTACTGCATTTACTTACTGAAGTATTTACTGCATTATTTTAATTTGTTTAAAGAGCCATGATTGAATCCATAAATACTGTTTAACAAATTAAAATATTAATATAAAAGACATGATAGCCCTGAAGAATTGTATGCCAGCATTAAGTGAAGCAGTTTTCTGCATATACAGCTATACGCTACCTCCTCTAATACCATTGATTGGAGCTTCCTTCAGAACTGAGTTGAGTGCACAGTAATATTTAAGGTTCATAAAGAGATAATAGAGAGGTAAGCCGGGTCAGGGTTTTCTCCCAACCTCTGCTTAAGGGAGAGAAAGTCTTTTCTGCAGAACAGAAAATATCCATAGCAAAGAAGAGAGGGTCAGAATAAGTAATAGAAGAGTGACTGGACTGAAAAAGTAGGATTACATGTTGCATGAGCAACTAGGAAAAAAAAAGGGATTATGCAACTGCAATGGCCACCAGCCCAAAAAATATACTTTCAAACCAGGTGAGAGAGTAGCATTTTCATAGTTCACATTTGAAAACACTCTCCTGTTGCTGTGACAAATGCACTAACCTTATTATAAGCCAGTGCCATAAAAAAGAGGATGGTCTTTTTGATCAATCTAAATACCAGAACATCTTAGATCTTCAATCATTTGTTGGGAATGGCCCAGCAAGCATATTTAACCAGGTGTTTGTTTCTTTAGGAAATTTCTACACCATAAAATCATTCCCAGAATGATTCACAAAATAAGTTAGAACAACAATCATAAAATAAGCAGTAACATTAGGTCAATAAAACCCACTTAGGCTCAGTAATTAGCTAAAACAATGTAACCATTAGGTAGGTGCAAGGATGACTGGCTAAATGTTGCTTGATTCTCTCATAATTTGTTGAAGGGTTCAGAAGCAAGACCTGCTGGATTCATTTGGCGGTAAAAATGTAACAAAAGTAAACTTGTGAAATGTTTTTCCCAGTTGGCTCAAGGCATCAAACATCAAAGAAGTATTGTCGGCTTATACGTACAAAGCACGTATTTCAGGAAGTTCTACAAATCAAAGAATATTCCTCCCTTTTCTACTATTTTATTTCTTAGTGTAAAAAAGTGGTGTCATGGACTAGATAGTTACCATCACTTCTAAAATTCAGGGGAAAAAAATAGTAAAGGAGGAGAAGGGAGCAATTTTTGGGTTGCCAAGTGCTGCAGGGCGGGGGGAGAATTGCAGAGTGGGTGAGGTTACATCATAGTGAGCTAGGCTGGATTTGAGGGGGAGTTTTGAAAGGTTTCTCTTTTTAAAACTGGCATGTCTACTGTACAATTTACTTTTCATTTTCATTTGTTGCAGCAATTTATTCTGTTTGCCATAGGCATCTACAGGAAACAAAGACTGCATCAAAATATGTGTGTGGTGACATCACAGTGAAAACTTTACCTTCACGTACTGGCTTCCTGATATCTAATACCAGTACATAAGTTGCACATTTTGCATCATGATGTGATAATGCATGCTTCATCATTTCTGCCCTCCCTACCCTAGTGGGTGACTATGGATAGCACAGGACAGAGTTTGGTTTTATAGTAGACTTAATAGTTTTTACCTCTACACCTCTCCCTCATTTAACATACAGTTACTTCTTACAGTTTTTAACACATAGATGGTTTTTGTGTTATACTTAATTTTATAAACTCTGTGTTCTTAGTATATGCTGGTTAAAGACTGAAAGAAAAGTATTGTATTGTACAGTTTTCACATGAGTTTTCAACAATCCTGGTCAAATTCAGGGACCAGAAAGCAGCCATGGGACCATAGATTGCCCCCATCCCCATTTTTTACTTTAAATACTAATTTGGGAGTTTGCTTGATTTTAGTATAATGTCCATGTTAAATAGAGCATCCTAAAATATATGTCTTAGAAACATAGTATGTATCATTTCAGATGAAGTTAATTGTCATCCATATATTGGCTGGATTTACACACTGTGTTAAGCCATAAATACTGCTTTACCATCTAATATGCTAAGCCAAAACCAAAAAGAAAAATCACATTATCGCTCAGTGCAATGTATGAACCTAATCTCAGTGTTACTAATTACAGTATGGCTGGTACATGAGCCTTAAAAAGAAATTACATCCTTTCTCCTTTTTATCTGCAATGCATTTAATCAATGATACCCAGTTATACCAGAGATATTTACCAGATATTCTAGAAATGTGTTTCCCAAAGAATAGGGATAGGGGTTTCTCACTCAGCCCAACATGCTTTGATCAGGAATGTAGAAGGAAGAATGGCATACTTTATAGTAATCGTTCCTCATTATGTAGTTCTAATCATTTCTGACATGAATGGAAGCTATTCAGTAGGATAGGGCATTGCTCTAACTAGAATTAAAGCTCCAGCATTAGTTCATGATTTCATTATCTGTCTTACAAATATGCCAAATTATATATTTTCTTTTCAGATACTCTGTCTACCTGGATATTTTTAAATCCTGTTTTGGGCCTTGTGTGCACAATTTAAATTTTGAGAGTCTCTTGGGTACTGTCACAAAATGATCATAAAATGGCTGCCAGAGAAGCTTGTTTTTTCACAAAATGGCTGTTGTCGTCAAACAAAACAGCCATTTTCTACAAGGCAACTAGAACTTGCCTAAAACAGAAGTGCAGGACTGATAATGGTTCTGGCATCCCAAATATAAAAGCATTCTTTTGAAACCCCAGTTGTCTCTTCGAATAACTGTTTAACAGAATGCAACATCATAAGACTCAAAGGTAAACAACTTGACCAAGAAATTGGGTACATGATGGAGTTGGAGTTTGAGAGTATAAATTTACTCTCATGAGGAAGAACAAAATATCCATTTCCCGGAAGGCAAACTTGCATACACAAGTAAAAAAAGCAGCTCATGCATTTTTAAACACCTGGGATGGAGCTGAGCTTGGGCATATTACGTTAGCAAGAGGAAGAGAAAATTACCATTGCTCTGCCAGTCAAGTAAAGTCTAATCCAATATATGGTTAGTGGAAGAGGGACTGATGAAATAATATAACCAGAAAATACAAGAATGTCATAGACACGGGACTTCTGGTGAAACATGTTGGACTGAACAGCTGTGCTCGCGGGCTCAGTGGGCAGAAGTGACAACGCAGAAGTTTTCTGGGGCTCAGGCAGGTTTTTCCTGAAGCCCAGGAGTGTTTTTCCAGAAAAAGGAAAACACCTGGAATCACCCCATCTGTCCTCCAGATGGCTCCTTGGAGCCAGAAGATCACAAACAGCATTCATGCTTGACTGGTAAAAGCTATCCAGGAGGCTGGGACATCACCATTTCCAAGCCGCACTGTAGCCTTAAAGGAATGCTAAGGCTGGTCACCCCATTTCTAAATCACCCAATTTATATTTCTTTTAAGTACGCGTATACTAAGAGAGGCTTTCTACAGCAAGGGGAAGTGGGTTCTCTTGGTGCTTATCGTTATTTTTGGGATCAATTTTTTTAAAAAATCTTAAGTTTTGGACTTTGTTTTCCATCCAAATATTAAGGAGGATTGAGAGGAAATAATTGTCTCCCTGTTATTATTTTTGTACTAAATTTGGAGATATTAGCATTTTCCTACACGTTGAATCTGCTGTTTTGACTTTCAGTTTTCTGCTTCTGCTTCCCTGGGGAACCATCTCCATATCTCGGTTTCGCTTATGTAAACACATTTCGGAATTCTTTCATATCTTCAACTTTCGCTGGTTAAGCTCCTAGGGAGCTCCACAATCTACTGCTTGAGACATGGAGGATTTTAAACAGACTTTCTCTGACTGCTAGCACGATTTAAAAAGATTCTTTCTGATTCCTACCAAGTTTTTATGCAAGGCATTCAGGACATTGTGGAAAATATGAGGTCTAAAATGTGTCATCTGGTTGGGGATGTCAATAATGAAACAGGAATTTAAGAGTGATAGAAAGGGTTTTTTTAAGAGTGAGATCGGAACTTCTGTTGAAATGCTGGATGAAGATCGGATAGTCAAGTTGAAGAAACTAAAGGGAGAGATTGAGTTGCAAGCCATAAGTGAGACTGATCTGATGGAACACCATGGAAAAGAAGGGGTTATTATGTATGGGAGGTCTCTTGAGAAGTTGGAGTTTTTGAAGGGGGCAGTTAGGCTGTTTGATTGTTTTAAGAAAAAAGCTCTGTGTGCATTGTGGGAAAATAAATGCTCTGGTTTATTTTGAAGTGGGATAAGAATTTAAGAATATCTATCTGGATTGCTTTTAGGGTTTGGCTGATTTCATTTATCGTTAACTATTTGAATTAAGATTACTAAGGTACAATAAAAAAAATGTCTGGTTTTGGGTTTAATATGATTAAGATTATTAAAATTGTTATCAAATACAATATCAGACAATTTATTTGTTTTTTTAGTTTGATCTTTATTATAGTAGACAGAAATGTATAGAAAAGTAGTAGGAAGGAAATAATTAAATGTTATCATTGGGGGAAAGTTGATTAGGAAGTTTTTTTTTCTTTTAATATAAGGGGAGGGAGCAACTGTATTTAGTGATTTTTATAATGTGCCAATGGAATGATTTATAGAAATAATGTGATTTTGGTTTAATATAGGGTAAGGGATTGATTATGGAAAATTGTTGTATATCGTTGTTAAAAGTTGGAAGTCACCTCTTTTCGTAATTTTGAAAAAAAAATTTCTTGTGTTTCTACACTTTTTTAGTTTTTCTTTTTTTCTTTGTAGTTTTTTGTTTTTCTGTAGCTTTTATCTTTGCTTGAAACTTAATAAAATTCTTATTGAAAAAAAAGAATGTCATAGAAACAACAGTGCCCCCAAATATTGCTAATGATATCTTACAGACTGTGGCACAACACACACATGCTACTAATGCATAAAGGCAACCAATGAATTCAAAATGATACATACACACCCCAATGCATTCCCTGCATCATCCTGTCTCCCTTAGTCCCATGAGCCAGACAGCAAGGATCTCACTAATCCAAGTTCTCAAGGAGGAGGAATTCACTTATGATGCTCAGTAGAATTGTTTCTGAACAGCAACATACAAAGAGAAAGAAACAGGACCCCTGAGACAGCTCTAAAGCCCTTGTCACATGTCCTCTGAATGTATGAGAACTACAATACGGGCCAGCCTGGCTGCTCGGTTCCGTAGTCTTGTTATACTGAATGTCAAAGGGAATTTCACACATATTTATCTGAATATGAAATAATAATGTCCTGGGATTGTACATAGGGCTGAGTTTAGAAATGGGCAAACTGCAGTTTTGATGGGGCCAGACAGATGTATAAAGCTTGGTGTTGGTTGAATGTCCACTGAGCTTGTGTTAAAAAGCTGTAAACATACAATCCTGTGTTGGGCAGGTCATTTTCCTAAGTAGATGCACATAGAATTGCAACTAAAGCAGTTTAAACCTTCAAAATTGAATGGACCCAATGCCAAGCTGAACTTAGAGCCTATAAGCAAGATGAGATCCATTTTAAAATAAGTGATTTGTTTTAAATGCTGTTTCTTTACAAGGCAAAAATATGGATGATCATCATTTTCTTTATCTATAGAAGATGGACTGTATATGTTGTATTTGCTCATCACTTCTCCCAAATTCACACTCTCATGACACCGAGAACCTACTCTTCCAACATGCTCAATGCTATGTCCACAACTGCTCATTGTTGCAGTTATGTAATATTAGACTATGGATAATATTGTGGTATGAATAAGGGCTTGTTACATAGCAATGCATATTACTTCAATTGCCTCAAAATGTGGACTACCAGATCTGCTCCTTTAAGAGAAGTGTTATCATCACTTGGCTGAGCAGCGCCTAGCCTTCTTCCTCATTTTTCTCCAAATGAGATCTCTAAGGGCAAGATCTTTCTATACCTTTCTATGCCAGAGCAACATGGCTGAGATAGTCATCAATAGGGAGGCAGCTATTATTCGCAATTTCTCCTCACTGAAATCAAAGTATGTTGACACTATCTGGGACCAACATACAATTGCACTTTTGATTGGAGGGTTTGAGCATGAAGTAAAGAAGTATAGGATATAGCTAAGTAAGCTCTACTACCCTGAAGTCCTACTTATGCCTCTGCCTCAGTTTGGCTGCTACGTAAGCAAGGTATTTCACTAGTGACTATTTTGTGCTAGCAGCATATCTCAAATTCTACTGGAGTAAGCAGGGCTTCTATCTATCAAATTTAAAATACAGCATTATGCCTTAATCTGTCAATCAGTCTATGCTTTAAACAATGCATGGACGTCAACTGCTTCTTAGATTATTTACTGTGACTTGCCAATAAATCTGCCAATAAATCTCAAGGACAGATAAAAGAATATGTAGCTTATGTCAATTCATAAATGTCAGTGAAAAGCTTCACTATCTCAGATTTGCAAAAAAATAAGACAATTTTTATATTCTGTGTGTGGAATATCACAGTTCAAAGAGTCTGGCTAGCAACCATGTCTCCTCACAGGAAACTTTTAAAATATAGGTTGTAAAATATGGCTTCTTTGCTTCTATTTATTTATTTATATCCATATTTAGCCAGCTTTCCATGAAAAATTATATCAAAACAGGAATGGTGGTGGTGGTGGTGTATGATTTTTTTTTGAGATCTCCAAATGTACAAATTTGCTTAGTAAAATCCTGCTTTATATGGTTTTATCTCACTAACACAGAACTTACCATCTAATGAACATAAGTAACAATCTTGTACCAAGTCATATCATTGACCTAGAAAAAACAATATTGGTAATTCTAATGGGCATATCCAGGGATTAGACTGGAAGTTTTCTTAGGCCTCAGGCCTACCTGGAAGTGCTAGGATATTGAACCCAGAATCTATTCCAAACAAAGCTCTTCCCCAGAGATGTGGCTTTTTCTCTCTTGAATTATTTTGTCTGAAGAAAAGACCAAGATAATGTTTTTCACTCCTCACTCATGTACAGTAATCGATTATTCCAACAGTTGAATCTTTTGTCAATTTTGTCAGTGGGAAGCTCCACTGCTCTGGTAGACGGAAGGACAGCTCTTCCTTCAAACATCTTGTTGTCACTCCATGCCACCACCAGCAAGCTTTTGTCATTCAAGTTTGCTGCCATAATTGTAGGCATTGGCCCTAGAAGACAGTGGCATTTGAGGTCCATATACATGCCTTTCTATGAATGTGCTGTGTGCAGGGCCACAACTAGGGTCTGTGTCATCCGGGGCAAACGGATTCCGCACCCATTTTGGCGCCCCCCCATGCTCATTTTGGCGCTCCACCAGCGTGGCACCCCGGGCACATGCCCCGGTTGCCCCCCCTAGTTGCGGCCTTGGCTGTGTGTGAAAGTCAAGTGATGCATTCACCTTGTGAAAAGGGATACATCTTCTAGATATGTAGACAAAGTAATGTCGCAGAACTCCAGTGCACCAATGTATGGAACAAAAATTGACAAAAGATAAATACCGTTTTATCAAGGGCAGAATCCAAAAAGTGAGACCTACATTGGGGCAGCTGGAGTACATGAATCTTTCATCATCTGTACCCATTCAGCCCCCAAGAAGATTCCAATCTGTATTTTAGATGCTAACACAGACAAAGAAAATGCATATAAGCAATCAGCCCATGGGGTGGGTTGAGTTGATTAAGACAGGAACTGTCCTAAAATTAGAGCTTTGTGGCTGAGACAATATTTCATCCTAGTTCTCTATTGCTCTTCTTCACACAGTTATCCCCAGATCACTCTGGCTATCCTCTTGTTGTGGTAGCACTATAACTACTCTGCATTTATGTAACACTAACCTTGGATGGATGTTGCAAATTAGGAGATTTACATGTATCAGACCCATAGTGCACATGTGGCAGGATCCTTTCTTAGAGGCTCAGAAAGAAGAGACTCTGCATGGAAATAGAGGCAAATTCTCCTCAGAAGTTCCCTGTAATGTTTATTGATGCTTCCTTTCCCTTCCACTGCTGATAACTTCCTCAGTTTAGGCCTATGAATCTCATTAATAGAGTGTTTGACGTCCCTCATTCTAAGGTACCCTTTATAGCCAGTTTGGTCTACTGGTTAAGGCAATGGGCTAGAAACCAGGAGATTGAGAGTTCTAGTCCTGCCTTAGGCATGAAAGCCAGCTGGGTGACTTGGGCCAGTCACTCTCAGCCCAACTCACCTCACAGGGTTGTTGTTGTGGGGAAAATAGGAGGAACAAGTATTAGGTACGTTCCCGGGCTTGAGTTACTTATAAAAAAAATAAAAGGGATAGTAAGTAAGTAAGTAAGTAAGTAAATAAATAAATAAATAAAATATATTGCTCTAATTTCCCTTTGATTGTCAGATCACTTATTCCCCACTCAAACTTATGGAATGACTCTGGAGTACACATATTTCAGTTTATAGTTTACAACCTGGGCTGCGCTCCACATCATAGTTCTACAGCAAAGAATTGGAGGCTTGGATTTTTGAACCAATTGTAGGTCCCCCCCACCCCCAAAAGGTTTTTTTAAAAATATATTGTGCCTGTAAAGAAAGTGAAAAAGTGAACATTCAGCAGAGAACTTTATATAAAACACCACTGAATTAACTTACAGTACATTTGTTAAACATGAATAGCTCTAATAATGACAT
Organism: Candoia aspera; assembly: GCF_035149785.1. Lineage (NCBI taxonomy): Eukaryota > Metazoa > Chordata > Lepidosauria > Squamata > Candoiidae > Candoia > Candoia aspera. Next base: position 215,505,487 of record NC_086153.1, read on the forward strand.
TTCATTTAACAATGCCCTTTGTCTTTTCAGTTCATCAGTTACCTATTTCAGTAATGAACTGCAGTCATACCATTCTGATTTTCTCCTAATGTAAAGGCTGAGATCACTTCGCTGCTAGTGGAGCATGATGCTATTATTCAGTTTGTGGCTTAAGGAAAAAAAAAGCTATAGAATATAGCACTATTCTAATTGCCCAATGGATACTGAAATCTGGGATTGCTGAGGGCAGCTAATAATTCTGTTTAGCTTCTGTTGGGAAGAAATAAAGTAAGCGAAGTATCTCTACCAGCCCCAACAGTTGTATATATGTAGTTGTAAATAGCAGATCTAGAGAGCCAGTTTGGTGTAGCGGTTAAGGCACCAGGCTAGAACCTGGGAGATGGCGAGTTCTAGTCCTGCCTTAGGCACAAAGCCAGCTGGGTGACCTTGGGCCAGTCACTTTCTCTCAGCCCTGGGAAGCAGGCAAGGGCAAACTTCTGAAAAACCTTGCCAAGGAAACTGCAGGGAATTGTCCAGGCACTCGCCAGGAGTCAAGACTGACTCAAAGGCACCAAACAAACAAAAAATGATCTAGCCTTCATAGGTGTTGGGATAGGATGGTACCCAGAAGGCCAGAAGCTTCTTTATTAAATGTCATTTTCACTGTTCTTTGGTAGTACATTTGGTGTTATTGGTGCAGATTTTTAGCCAGAGTCAAGAATCTGCAATATGCATTATTAACACACTCAAAAACAGACTTCCTGGACTCAGGATAGAATTATCAGGATACTACAACTAATATATGAGGTCCATCTCTAACCCAAATTAACCAAAACCATTGTGATGTGATCCATAAACTGAAGGGAATTGTCTTGACTTGACTCCTAGTGACTGTCCAATTCTTGGAGACTGCCTGGACAATTCCCTGCAGTTTCCTTGGCAAGGTTTTTCAGAAGTGGTTTGCCCTTGCCTGCTTCCCAGGGCTGAGAGAGGGACTGGCCCAAGGTCACCCAGCTGGCTTCGTGCCAAAGGTGGGACTAGAACTCACTGTCTCCCAGTTCCTAGCCTGGTGCCTTAACCGCTACACCAAACTGGCTCTCTAGATCTGCTATTTACAACTACATATATACAACTGTTGGGGCTGGTAGAGATACTTCGCTTACTTTATTTCTTATTTAATTACGAAATGAAACCAAATTTAGTGACTTCAGTGACTCTTACATATTCAGGGTATCTGCAAATAAGAGAGAGCACGAGAGCTTTCCAAAGCACAAACTCCTGTTTTTCTGCCACCAAAAAGATATGAAACAAGAGCTCTTTCAAAAGTTCAGTACAAAAGAAGGGGTCTATAAATCTTTTCTTCCTGTTAAATACGTATATACACACCAACACATACTGTATTCTCAGATATATATTTTGGGGGCAAAGCATAGAAAAAGAACTCCCGCCTCCGTGCTAAGAGCTGCTGCATCTATAGATCTCTCTCAGTTACTACCCATGGTATATTTAAGCATTGTACAAGAGCAAATTTTACAGTCCATGAAGAAATGAAGTGAAATCTAGATGAAATTCATTGTGACAGGTTTTCTGTTAGTGCCCCGATGTCTCTGTATTACAGAAGATAGACATTCTATTAGCATGGAAGCTCCCATAATGGACTGTGAATCATTTCAGGTAATAGAGATGCCAAATGGAATGACTGAAAAAAGCACTATTGAATTCCATTAGAGGTCTTTGTTTTTGAATCAGTCATTTCTTTGTGAATAACCAACTATATACTTCTTGACCCTATCATCAAGCAATAATTGCAAACTAATATCACAAAACATTAATCTGAGTTACTGTTCAATTAAAGCTGCTTTCTCTGGGATTATTTCTGTACTACAAAATGTGAAATAGATGTGATAAGGATTACAACTGCAATTCTGGATTTCTGCTACAGAAGAATGCATCTTTTTTTCCATTCTACTATTCCAATGTTTGCTTTTAATTATTAGGTTTAAAGGACCTTCTACATTCATTTGTATGTATACTTATGTATATATGTGTGTGAATATATATACTGTACATACACAGAGGCACATATACACAACCATATTTTCCAGATCAAAATAACTGCAATCAACAAATGATGTGAATAGTCCTTGTACAGTCTTAGTTAATATTAGTTAAATCAATAAATAATTCTCCATCTTACAAGCCAAACAGTTCCACCTTATCCATCTATCACATATGATTTATCCAGCTTCATAATTGCTTGGATAATTAGTACAGGATTTAGGTTCATTTGCTATGCCAAACCCTTTGGGAATTTTTGAATAATTACTATTTGTGGAGATGATCAAGTTATGAATTATACCTCCCCATACAGAAAGGTGACTTGGGAATGTAGCAGTATGTCTTTTTTCATTCATTGCCCTTAATATAAATAGAGGTTTATGTATCATTCTGCGTTGAACATTCCTTAGATTAAATATATATTTTAAAAAGGCATGCCTATGAGCTGCTTATTTGCTGTCAGATACGTTTTTGAAATGGTATGTGTATAATTCAGCAGAGAGGAGCAGAAGACAAGATGGTGTATTTGTGTTGCACACCTGCAATCAGTGTCACGTACAGTAAAGCCATTTATGCTAATCAGTCCTAAAACTGAATGGAATGATCCAAAGAGGTTCCTATTCTGTTCTCTGAAAGGAAATGCTTTTGAGCATCTCTAACCAGCATGTACATGGGGTGTTGTCTTGCCAATACACGTGAATGGATGAGATCTTGTGTGTGCATATGTCGCTGAAACAGAGCTCTGTTCTTTAATAATATTCTTTCATGAATGGGATTACACTGATAAATGCTATATTAGGTGGTACAGCCTACATTATAACCGCTGTGTAGAATATACTGTATAGAATTGAGCTGATCACATTTTGTTTATCAAGAAAATATCTACTTATTCTGAGGGGGAGAGAAGAGGAATTGCCTTTTATAAAACATATTTGAACACTGATTTATTTATCTTGGCAAAAATCCAATGAGATATTGGTAGTAAAAAGAAAGTTCTACATTTTCTAAAGAAAATAGTATATATTCAAATCCAAGAGATCAATGTTATATCTATATGCTGGCATTATCTCTGCTCACAGGCTGAGAATGAGACTTTTCTTACTGTTGTAATGACAGGTGTAAGATTAACTTTGTTAGGTGTTGAACCATTCATGCAAACTAAATTAAATTAATGGAACAAATTTCTATCATAATTAAGATAAAAATTCATGTCAGCTGTAACCTTGCTGTACACTAATTATGTACAAATGATTTATCATCTGTTTCGCCCAGAATATTAATCCTCACCTCATTGATAACTCCAGCCAGTGTTAAGAGATGAGAGTTGATTAACAATGACAGATTGGGCAACCACACTGCAGAGTGCCTGTACAACCAGGGAAGCCAATAAAACTTAAATGGCACCTCTTATTTAGAAATCCATTCCCATGGAAACAGATGCATGCTTAATGAGGGGAATGGAGATGATTTCAATAATGATGGATATTGGAACAGTGGGCAGAGCCAATCAATAACAATTAACTACTTAGTCTACTAAAGCTATGGTTCTATAAAGCAGGTTATATACACATTAAACAAAACTTCGCTCAGGATGTGCTTTATATAATGTCTTTATGCTTTGCTGTTAATGTTATTTGCTTTAATAATTATGGAGAGCACCATAGATTATTTCTGCTAAGAAAATGTAGGACTTTCTTTTTACTACCAATATCTCATTGGATTTTTGCCAAGAAAAATAAATTAGAATATTTTTTTTAAAAGAAGTCATTTGGAAATCTTAAAGTGTCCAGATGGGGCATCAAAAAGTAATTATATTGACAAAACCCATGCATGTACAGGTTGTCTACAAATCTTTATTGCTATTTGGGTATATCTATGAAACCTGATATTGTCAGCCCACGTTTCTGATCAGTAACAGTGTTTATACTGTATCTATGCAGAAAGGACTCTGAAATTTTTATTTCAGCATATATCTTGGATTCCCTTTGGTTTCCAGGTTTATATATATACTGGAATGTTGATGTAACATTTGATCTGGTTATAGATCTTCCAAAGGAACTCCACTAGTCACACCTTTCTAGCAACTTGTTCTATTATTTTGTCTATTTATTTGGTTCCTCAAACAATAGGAAGATGCAGCAAATAAAAAAAACTTGGTTTGTACATAACACTAACCCATATCATAGTTAATTTATTTTTAACTTAGCATCATATATAAACTCATCCTAAGAAAGAAACCATGGGGCTCGACCTTATACTAGGCAGAAAAAAACAGGTCACTTCAGGTGTCGGACTGAAACATACAGTAGATTGGGGCCAGCTTCCCTATATGGCTGTTCTGATCTTGGAGATCCTAGCTACCTCAGTGCCTTGATTTAAGAGCTCTTCAGAGTGAAAGATCAACTTAACAACATGATTCTCCAGAGACATTTGCTACTCCAGTGCTTTGCTCTGAAGAACCCCCACAGTGGTTAGGTTCACACATCATGGTAAGCATGCCAACTAAAACCACTTGTTATCACATATGTGTATTTATGGTAATAGGCTTTTATATATATACAGCAGAGCAAACAGTTTAGAGGCACTGGCCAAAAAAAAAAGTTCTGCACCAACCCTTGGATTGAACAACCATACAGTCTTTGTACAGTATTCAGGATGGGACAAACTGGCTTGTCTCCAGAGGTTTACTAAGTAGACAATCCAAGGTTAGCATTAGAAGAGGCATCATTAGAATGAAAAAACTAAAGATGCTTCCCAACTTCTCCCATCAGGCACAAACAATGTAATCTCAGTCTCTTCTTTGTTCTATGACTATCTTTTCTTGCTTTTCTATATTTTTATATTGTATAGTAGCTATATATGTTGAAATTGAATAATGTTCTTAATAAAAAAAAATAAAAAAATAAGAGGCATCATTAGGTAAGGATACAGTCACAGCTCAGCCTAGGACAGAAGGCACACAAAGTTTTATACCAGCTATCAAAATCCAGAGAGTGGGCAGTAAGACCCTTTCAGATACAGGCAAAGGCCAGAGTTTCCAAATAGGCAAAGCCTGGAGTCAAGACACAGAAGATACACAGTCAGTCTGCATGGAGGTTGTTCTAGTATTTAATCAGAAGCTCCTGGACCCCATTCAAGTGCAACTGGTACTGATCTTAGCTAGTTGCAAGAACTGAGGTATTTGAGAGGAATAACCAATTCCTCAGTAAACTGCTATTTACTAGACCCAGGGCACACATACAAATAACCTACCACTTCGCTACCTTCATGCCCTTTCAGTCCTAACAGCCAGGAACCACGCTGAGACAAGGAATAGGTCTCTAGTGTTTATTTACTGCTACATAACATAAAATCCTAACAAACTGAAGAAGCGTGGGAAAACCCAGACATATAAACCCCAAAGACTAAGGCGGGCCCGATCTGTGTCTCTTTGAATGGCCACCTAATTCCTCAGTACTACGCATGCGCTTTACAGCCTGGATGGGAGCCCCCTGCTCGCCATCCTCACTCATGACACTTTCTGTCTCTATGTGATGGTTGGGTTTCTCTCATAGTCTGGGTATTGGGGTCAGAAGTTATGGTACAGGTCATAAACTGTGTGGTTGGCTTTTGCCAGGATTCTGGTGTTACAACCTGGCTTCTCAGAATCAAAGCTGCCCTTTGCTTTATTGAGCCCCAACTCTTCTTTTTTGGTTGAAGATCCATCTGATGGATCTTTGGATGAAAGGGACAGTAGTTTGTTCTACCTACTATATCACCTGATCTTTCTTCCCTTCCTGTAGATGAATTCATTTTATATTTCTTCTCAGTCCTGTAGATGAATTCATTTTATCGGTGTTAGGAACAGGAGAATATGCAACATATTTCACCAATGATATCATTCAGGTATGCTCCTTCTTTCCTTCCTTATTTTATTTATTTGTTCATTCATTCAGTTTATATAACCGCCCATCTCACATACATGACTCTCCTTCTTTCCCTTCCTTCTTTATGCAATATTTCAGTCTGCAGTTCACCTTTTATTCCAACTGGCAAAATGTGTTTTGGATGCTTAGAAGTTTGAACCACTAATGAACGAATGCATGGTCCTTGACAAATGTTGAAAGTTGATGATGACCCATTGCCCTCAAAATTTGTAAAACCCAATGTGTAAATGTCAGGCTAGAGTGAAGCTATCGATTTGTTTTATTCAGACTATCAAAACAAACCTCGGAGCTGAACAGCCAGGTGAGGCTGTTACAACCCCAAATCAGTGGTGCGATTAGGTTAATTAAACTTTGGTCTAAGATTAGACTTTTGCAGACAGCAGCATTCTTTAGCTGATAAGGTGCATTACTTCACTTACTTCAAAGTATGAAAGAAAGATCAGGTGACACAGTGGTTAGAATGCTAATGTGCAACTGGGAAGATGAAGGTTCAAAACATCACTAGGCTACAAAGCCCCCTAGATGACAATGGGCAGACGTTCAGTCTAACCTGGTCTACAGATAGGTTGTTCTGAGGATGAAGGAGAAGAAGAAAACTCTTCTGAGCACCTAGACCAACAATGAGCAACCAATGAACTGAGGCCGTATGCAGCCCTGAAAACATTAGCTGATGCTGCAATGCAATATTCTGCCAAGTTTCAATGGAAGCCATCCAAAAGCAAAACAAAATAAAAAACTAAAGTGGATGTACTGAGCCCTGGATAGGTAGAAAAGTTAAGTAGAAAAGTGAACTAGAAAAGTTTTTAAGAAGCCAAATGCCACTCACCGCCCCCAAAACCTGCCTAAAATAATGGCCTTATGACATCATTCTACTGCCACCCCATTCCTTGTGATCCTCATCCATCAAATTAAATTCCCCTATCCTAGAAGAAAACCAGGTAATAAATGTTATAAATCAATATGCAGTAAACTAGCCTTATTCTACAGAATATGCCCCTGGATGTTTACTCACAGCTATGTTCAATCAAACACCATTCTGCCAATCTTGGCTACCATATTGTCTGTTAGTTAGATCTAATTTTGATTAGCTGACACCAAATTGTCCATCACCCGCCTCCTTCTTTGCCTTTAAAACAAAGCGTAGAGTCTAGTGCACCTACATAGTTACTTGTAAGCAGAAAGCCATAATGGCAAATCAGTGGTACTTCCCTCTGAAATATAAATCACTGCTAAAAAAAAAGCATTTTTCAAGTAATCATGATCATGATACAAAGAAAACCCCCAAGAATACACTTTCATACCCACAGAGGTCAGATCCACAAACTGCCACTGAAAAGGCTGAGGCTCATGTGTACCATTCTTTAGCTAGATCCCTGGGAAACATCTCCTGTTATGTATATCCTTAGCTCTTTAAAAGAAGTAACAAACATACATTTTGTCACCAGAGCTCCCAGATAAATGAAGGTCTACTCAGGCACATTTTATTTAGCATTCACCATTGTTGATTGAATTCCAGTTAAGCTAAGGAAGAAGCAGCTTCTCGCATTTCCTGGACAAAAGCATTTCTTTCTCCATACTTCTAGCAATTTCAGGGCTAATTGCCTTTGAATTTGTAAATGCAGATAATTAGAAGAATTGTATGTAGAAAGGATTAGCTAGAGCGTATGCAGAGCAAGTCAAGTATTTGATTCTCCCATTTAATTTTGAACCTAATATCAACTTTAAATAACAGAGAGCGCCATAAGATTTATCATCCTCTCCTCTCCAGGGGAAACACAGCTGCTCTGAACCTAATCAGCCACATTCTATCTCCAGTGCTCTACACAAATGCTAATGGGGGGAACGTTGATGTGGCAGAACAAAAATGGATCATAAACACTTCCAGTCAGATGTGGCAACTAAAAATTGCCCTGCACATTCCTGGGAAGATTCAGTGCTTGAGCTGTGCAATGTCTATTAGTCCTCTTCCCTCCTTCTCATGAATAAAAATTAGGAAGGGTAGAAGATCCCAAAGGGAAGTACATTAAAAAAGAAAATCACATAAGTATGTGCGTGTACCTATAAACCACACTCAAAATCAGTATGCATGGCAATCTCTCTTATGGCAACTTAATATTCTTTACATGCCACATCTACTGTTTAGTAATTCTGCAACAATCTATTCTTCTGAAAAGCCCAGTGAACACATAAAGGTGCTTTGTATTGGTCTGTCTGCAGCTCAGGACTATCACTCTTGACAGACAGAATTTCTCTTAGGCCTGGGGCACATGTCTTTCTCAGTGTGGTACTTGCCAACCATGTAAGGGAATGAATGTGGACCATACTTACGAAGGACATGGAGGATCAAAAAATGATCAGTAGAAGCACATTAAGCCAGTGGAATCCTTATGCACATCAGGAATCCCAAGACAGCCTTCAAACTGGAGCATGCAACAACCTGCTAATGTCTAAAAGAAAAGAAAGTACTGACATTTTTAGCCTTCTAGTATTGATTACTGGCCTATCTGAAAATGGAGCAGTGCTCCAAATGAAACCAAGACAGATCCAGTCACTCCTTCTTGAATGTTTAGATTCAAGAGTCTTGCTCTGGCAACACAGCAAAGTTCCACCCAGAATAGATATCCCATAGCAGGCCGTGGTAAGCCTCAAGAGTTATACAAATACTTACCATTCTTCTGAAAAAAAAGTCCCTTGATATCCCATGCAGATCTATTATACATTGCCAAAGAGTTTCCCAAAGCACATGCTGAAAGAGCATGCCTTCTTGGCTACTTGTAGAATCATCTGACATAAGAGGAAGGACTAACATAGAAGAGAAGGTATATACAATAAGGTATGCCAATCAGATATGTTCAGCAGGTGGAAATCTAAGGCTCAGTGCAGATTCAATTTGAAGTCTGATTTGACAGGAGCTGGGAGAGCTAGAGGTTCCAACTAATAATTAGACCAGAACAGAGACAGTTATTAGCATAGCCACATTAGCTGGGTCCACACTCAGCCATTATGTTAACAAAAAATAGTGACTTGCTTTGTATAAATCTCAGTGGCTTGGGTTTCATTGCCTAAGCCCAGACCAAACAAACCACATTATGGCTTAGGGCAAAGATAGTCAATCTGTGCAGGGTGGAGAGGCCACAACTCAGACTTCAAATGCTCTAGCAAATGCAGAAGGCCATCTGGTGATGGGGTGATGTGAGTATGGCTGAACGTTTTTGGCTCATTTTAGTGATTTTTTTTTTTTTTTGGGAGGAAATTTAAGGGTGAGAATGAGAATGGGAAATCTCTGGGAGGTGAAGAACTCCCATTCCTACCCTTAAAACCATACTACCATCACCTCAAAGCAGCCCGAGATCACCACACAGAAATTCAGCCATTTTTTGAAAACTGGTGGCCCCTTGTGTTCTGCTTACCCCTTCCTCTGTTTCAGTTTAATAGCTGAATGGAGAAATGATTCTTCATTCTCTGATTTTGTTTTTTCATTATACAGTATATTCTATATTGGCTTTGAGTAAGCAAATTTCAGGATGATAGATGTATCATAAGTGTGGCTAAATTCTTAATTAAACATTTTCTGTTGCCTCCTACCACTTGGCCAGTTGAATTTGAGCGTCTTCTTGCAACTCGTGAGAAGGGAAAGTTAATATCCACTACAACTGTGAGATGAAGTAAGGATTGACTATATGCCCAGGTGCTGACATGGCTGAAGTAATTCGACCAGTCTGTGCTGGGGCTGAACAGGTTTTGATGGCCTCTGTAGCTGTATCTTGAAGTATACATGAATGAGTAAACATTTATAGATAACGGCAATCATGTTCATGCTGAATGTTAAAGACATAAAAGCAACTATGGTGTTATTTTCTGGTCAGTTGGCAAATCTAGCAGTCTCTATGGAACAAATACCCACCCCTATCCAGCCAACAGTAGGATAACAAGTTGTTATTGCCGATATCTGATTCTGCTTCATTCTGGGGGAAAAAAGGCTGCATATTGTCCTGCATTCTCTTTATCTGTTTGCCACAATAAGTAGATACTAGAAATATAAGCAAACAACATCATTTCGGGATGCAAGAAACACAGAGTGCTTTTGCACTGTGAAACCCATTCTGTTCAAGGTATCTCTGGTAAACAGACCTTTTTATGCAAACATCATTAAAAGTGAAAACTGGCTTGCTGCACTGCTAGATTTTAATGAGGATTTGAAGCCAGGGTCAGAGGTATATTTCTTCTTGTTTTTGTCTCTCCACCCCCACCCCCACCCCCACTCCCCCAGTAGACTAACAAGGAAAGTGGCAGACACTGAAACACTTCACAGTTGGGTAATTTCCAAGGCATCAAGAACTGCACAATTCATAGAAGCACATACTGGTGATACACACACACCCTGCTGAAAACTATACAACAAACATAGACTGGGTGTGCTGGCCAGAATAAGTTATCACCACTAGGATAGAGATCTTGGGGTAAACTCCCATAGGAAATTTAAACCAAAAGAGTCAATTTAAGGCATCCCTAGCAGTGCATTCAATTAAAATTAAATCTTAAAAAAAAATGAAGCGGGGGGAGGGGTAAAGAGATCAGCTGCTAGCTGCTTCTTCACTAGACTAGCTGCTCAAAGGAAAAAGGGGGAACTAACCAGCTATGACCCTGAACTACTGGTGTCTGTGAACTGTTTGCAAATTGCTAAATAATACCTTCTTTCAGTTACCAAAGAAAGAAAGGAAGAAGTTAATTTCAATTCATTCTACAGGAAGGAAAATTGATTTAATATTTAATTATCTGTAGTGTGTTCCCCAACCTGGTTCAAATATCATGCTAAATGAGAATTTTGGGAATTGCAGCCCAAATGAATTTGGAGAATGCTAAGTTAGGGAAAGCTGCTGGACATCATTGACATTCAGCTTCTTCAAGGTTCTGAAGTTAAGGAAATAACATTCTAAAATGTCTGTTATAATTCAACTATAATCTATTGAGTCCTTAAAAAATTAGTTTCCACGTTGCTAAACTTAAGCTCTTCTGTTTGATGTTCCCCTTTCTCATTCTTAAAATATTGGAAATAGTCATAAATTATGGTGGATCTGGAGGGGAATGAGATTTATCTTGTGACTGCAGAGAGAAAAAGGGAACAATATATAATAAGTTAAAAATACTGAAATTCATAGAAAAAACAAATGTGTTTGTGGGATTATAATAATAAAAATTGTTAAATTTAGATGCTACCTGACTCCAACAATGCTGAGATTTTGGTTATGCCATGCCATCTTGAGATATTTTGCTGCACTTGAAGTCTTGTTGCACTGTCCAGATGTGAATTCCTATCTTCATATATCCAATGCTTCCTCCATGATGCTTCTTGAAGCACATTAGGTCACTTGCTGCCTGAAAAGACATGCTCAGTGTAACATAATGAAAGCCTGAATTCATAAAGAGTTTCACTGGCCCATTAGGAGGGGAAAAAATCCAGACTAACAATATAATAGTAATAATAGGCCTAGCCAAAGGATCACAGTAGAGTGAGGAAGTCTTCCAAGTTCTCTAAAAATAAAATAGGTAGAATGTGAGGTTAGGGGACGCGGTGGTGCTGCGGGTTAAACCGCTGAGCTGCCAATCGGAAGGTCGGCGGTTCGAAACCGCGCAGCGGGGTGAGCTCCCGTTGCTCGTCCCAGCTCCTGCTCACCTAGCAGTTCGAAAACATGCAAATGTGAGTAGATCAATAGGTACCACTTCGGCGGGAAGGTAACGGCGTTCCGAGTCATCATGCTGGCCACATGACCCGGAAGTGTCTATGACAACGCCGGCTCCAAGGCTTAGAAATGGAGATGAGCACCGCCCCCTAGAGTCGGACACGACTGGACTTTACGTCAAGGGAAACCTTTACCTTTACCTTTACTAGAATGTGAGGTTGGGGTCACAAATTCCAGATTTCAAATATACACTGAGACATGACTTTCATAAAGTGATCTTGGATAGCCAACTTTCCTTTAGCCAAAGATTCTTCAGAGGATTATTGTAAAGATAAAATGGAAAGCCCTCTCGTTTTATGAAACTATGACCTCCTTGAAGAAAGGATTAGATATAAATATGACAGACATTCACAGACGGCCACTAAAGCAAGATTAGCCTTATTAGGAATCACAGAATTGTGGAGTTGGGAGGAACCACTAGTAGTCCAACTGGAAGGGCTCACTAGTAGTCCAACTGTAAGACTGAAGAAGCTGCTTGAGAAGTTGATGCTGGGGAGCAGAAAGTGTTTAAGGAACTCTATTGGTCACCTGGCCTGTCTTAAAATTTGCTTACCTATACTCAGTCAAAAAAGATTTATATGATCTGAACAGAAACCAGACTATTGTGGGAGAGGACATTATTTCTATGCTCATTTTGTGAGAAGATATCTAGATTATGCTATAGGTAACTGAATATTCCTGGTCTGTTTCTACTGCTACACTATTATGTGGAATACCATCTTTAGGATAATCTCTTTGAGAGCAGAGTCTTGCTTACTTGTTCCTATGGTTAATAAAAATTACTGACTTAGTCAAGATAAAATACTGAATTGTCCTGTTCATAGCACTGAAGTAAAATTCATCTGTTAGTCACTTGTCTTCTATACCTGGAAAGTAGTGAGAGGTAGGGGTATGCAGAACAGTAAAAGTTTGCTCCATTTTAACTGACTCCATTAGTACCATAACAGTACCTTTTTAATGGATTAAAAAAAACTATAGAAAATGTTATCACTATCTCCAAACAGATGGCATTGGGTAGCTATACATTTACAAGCATTCTCTCCTTTATTAACATTGCCCTTGATTTAATTTGCCAGATGACCATTTCTTAAGATATAACTACCCATCTTATTTTCTTCGACACACATTTTCTCAATGCAACTTTCCTTGATGTAAACACTTAAAATGTAATAACCATGATTGATATGCAAATTGCAGTACTTACTTTTTTGTTTCCAGACATCTTTTTGGGAGGAGTTTTGATCTGAAAAAGACAATGGTAACAGATTTCAATTGATGCTGGTGTCTGTGCTCTTGTAAAGTGTGATTGGAGCAGAATACCCCAATTTATCTCCAACAGACTTCATGACATTATTTTTTAGACCCCGTATGGCATAATCTTGTGCTTTATTTCAGACAGCAAAATAGCTTGGGTCAGCCCCATACGTTATTTAGCAAATCCATAGATATGCAGCAAGTCCCAGAGTAAGATTATCTAAGCTGAATCTAGTAAAAAAGCTCTAAAAATCTCAGTATGATTGCCCTCCTACTACCCTCATTCTCTTCTATTGGTACATTCATCTTTGTCATGTGTAGCTACCCAATGCATAGTTCTTAAACCTGGAAAAGAATATGGAGTTTATTATCCAAAGATATATAGAGAATATGATATATTATCCAATGATAGAAAGAATAATTTCATATTTTAGTAAAGTCTGATAATTATATACTTGGTGATTTGATATTTGAATGGTATGATTTGCCTGTGGTATAATTTTCCAGGTAAAATCTCACCCGTATTGATATATGACAACACTGATACCAACACTTAACTAGCTGTTTAATCACCTAAAAGCTAAAATGTTAATCAGCTACCAAACTTCATAGCTAGTAACTCTGGGTGGACGTCAGGAATAAGAAGCCAAAGATCACAAACTAGAAGTCTCAATTGAGGGTTAAAAACAATAATGCTATTATTGCCTAAGATCCTAATTTAACCTAACAGACTTCATCATCCTTTCAGGCTAAGGGAAGCAATGGCCAGTGAACATTTCATAACACAGGTAATTCCCTGGCTAGTAGCTGGTTGGCAGTGTTTTATTACCTTGGACAACAGGTTTAAGATCTTTGAATTTCCAGTCCTAGGTCTTCTTCACACAATGGCACTGCTAGTTTGTTTTTTCTTCCTTCCATCCAGTTAAACAGTGGTAAGGATCTATGCAAGTCTTAGCCTAATTTCAAAGTTCCCTATGGAGAATCAATTCTAGTAGATGACCTATCCCATTTGAGGTACTATAGTCTACTGCATGAAGAAGGACAGAAAGAAAAGGCTGAGAGAAAGGTAATGTAAACAAGATGCCAGAATAACTGGTGGGGGAGGGGGGGACCAGAAAGAGAATAAATGACCCTGCTTACTTTGAACTCTGGCTCCACCAACTATTTTGCTTACCTGCCATAGATTACGGAATACAGTCCTTAATAGAAAAAGTTGCCCACCTCTGCAGTAAATTAAATCTACAGTAAAGTGCAAAGCACCCAACTGCAGCAAATAAACTAAATATTTGTGTCTTAATGTTATTCTATCTGCCACAAATATTACAAATGAAATCTTTAGGTTTCTATCCTATTGTTGATATGAAGCATTACATATACTCCTTTAAACAAGATAACCCTTTTTACATATATCAAAAACTTACTTGATACTTGCATTTAAACACTTCCTCAAACAGACCACATATGGTAGACAGAAGGGAAGCTCTTGATTTTTTGCACTTTGTTTTGTATTTACTTTGTGGGATATCACCCTGTCCTTTTGTGTCTGGATTATATATCTCTGCAGTAAAACATATTTGGAGGTAATAAAAAAAAAATCTGCTTTGTCCTCAGTGCATTAAAAAAGGAAGAATGCATGTGATATTATAGCTTTTTTTCTCTTTTCCTTTTGATGTTTTCACATATGTGGGCACAATATCACTAGCTGGGTTCCCACTTGCTAAGCCATGGTTTGTTTAACCTGAAGCCATTTAGTGACCTGCTAGAACCACTGAAATGGAGCAGAGCTTAACACAGCTGACAAGCTGTACACAGAAAAAGAATATTATCTTACATAGCTTCAATGAGCATGTCAGAGAAACACAGGTTATTGATCTTACACACTCAGCCCTCCCAAGCATAAAGAATCACACGCTTAGACAGAGTAGGTTAAGAAGTAAAAGGAGTCTTACTGACTTTATTCTTTGTTGTTCTGTCACATCCATCTTCAGTGGAAAAGATGAAATCTTTGTTCTTCTTTTGTCCCAAAACATAATTCACCCTTAGCCCTATAGCTGCTAAGAGCTGTGTGGAAGAAAGGGGCAGAATCCTTTATCAAGGTCCGAGCACATGGCCCTGATGAACGAAGAACAGAGCAGCATGCTTGCTTCTCCCTCTGTGGAAGAAGGAGGAAGAGAGAGAGAGGAAGTGGGAGTGGCAACAAACAACTTCCTCAGAGTTGCATCTTGGAATGAACTCAATTTACATGCTAATGCACATGCTAATGAGGCATGCTGGATTTGCTAACACTTCCAACCTAACGTTGGCTTGTTATATAAGCCAGATTGTTGGGTTCAGATACTACACTTTTTAAGAATTTAAATTACATTATACATGAAGCTTAATACAATGGCCTTAATTTAACCTGCTTCAGTCTTCCTTAATTCCATGTCCTCCAGATAAGGTAGATTACAGCTCCAGAAATTTTTAGACAGAAGAGCCAATGATCATGATGGTTTGAAATTTTGGAAGTTGTAGACTAATTTATGCTGGTCAATGACTGTAATAAAGATTTAATTTGATTTGATGTAGCCCAATAAATTTGCAGGAAAAGAAGTTTCTCCATTTTAACTGTGACTAAATCCAACCTGTAGTATTTTTATTTATTGGCTTTGTTAAACACGAACAGTGTATTTATGTACCTGCCTTGAGCGGGCAAGATAGAAATCCAATTCACTATATAGATGAAAGAAGTAATATTTGTGTAACACAGATCATTTGCAGCACTGACGATTCTTAGTAGTGAGTCTATTCCTAGAGGGCTGATAGGTCTTACTCATAAATGACACACCAGCAGTTTGATAAATATATAACAACTTGAAAAGGAGTTTCTTAATGTTATTCATCTGGCCTTAGATTCCCTTTTCCCTAGTCCCATGGCCAGTATCTTAATATTTCATTAGTATTTATTGGACACTCTAAGCTGATTGCTGCTTTTTTCCTCTTCACCAACGTCCCTGAAGAATAAACAAAACCCGCATACTACAGTGCAATAAAAAATAAGCTTATATACTTTTACCATATTATCTCAGTGCCACTATCTGACAAATGAGGGTGAGGGAATACGGTAAAGTCATATTCTATGGCAGGCATAATGCTTATCAGTTTATTTTCCTTTGACCTTCTGCCGTAGAAAATTAATTCACTCAAGCTCTCCTCACACTTCAAACATTAGGAGTGGGGGAAAAATAATGTTAGTGCTAGTGAATATAATCTCTGCAGGAAAGCTGTGCAATTATTCAGTGGTCTAATCTTATCTCTTGTTTCCTTTTTTTTTTTATGGCAAGTCTCCATTTCAGGGCATTAGATATATTGGGCTATTGCCCTGCATCTTCCAGCCACAGTAAATAAATGCAGCTAAGTGCCACAAAGAGTGAAAGAGCTTATAATGGGAAGTGTGAAGAGACACCCACGCCATTCATCATTCTGCTCCGTCCAATATTGGGGCTCTTTTTATCAGTGGTATCCGTAGTCATGTCATCACCTCTGGTATAAATCTTCTGTCACTGGCTGTCGTTTCTGTACCCTATTAAACCCATGCTCTCCTATAATCACCAAATGACCTATGGATGTCTTTCATTAACCCCTGACCTCAACCTTGCCAGTGTCTTTTTGGTAGGTAAATCTATGACATGACATTTGCCTATAAC
The DNA here is from genome assembly GCF_035149785.1 of Candoia aspera. Classification (NCBI taxonomy): domain Eukaryota; kingdom Metazoa; phylum Chordata; class Lepidosauria; order Squamata; family Candoiidae; genus Candoia; species Candoia aspera. The sequence goes on from NC_086153.1 coordinate 215,522,131, forward strand.
CCTACATTTATCTCCATTTATTAATTTGTGCCTTTTCAGTGATTGCTCCCAAGTTGAAACCTGGTATGAATTTTAGATAAGAGTGTCTTTAATGCCCTTGAATGTAATAAGCTTTAGGCATACAATATATGCACTTCATTCTTATAGAATTTCCTAGGTGATGCTAGTAATATTTCTTACAAACACACACATATAACCCTCTAACCTTGGAAGGCTACCTCTTGATGACAAGTGATGTCAATTATTTCTGACTGTGAAAATAGCACTCTGCTTTAGAAAACAAAGGGCACCATCTATTAGGAAGCTCTGTGGTGCAACAATCACTCAGTGAAAAGGAATTGTGCAAAAAACATTGCCAAACACAGTGTTTCATTTTAGCTACTTACTGTACCTCTCCTTTCTTTGGTTTGATTAATCAATACTTTTGATTTAAAAATTTAATTGTATGCCTATGACACATCTAAACTTTGGAAGTGGAAATCTGATTCTGTTTGGAGTGTGAGGTTACATCCTTGGATGGACTTTTTCAAAAGGTATTTGCAGAAGGTCTGCTGCTTCATCCCAAAAGGAGTTAGTTAGTTAGGAGCCACAGAGTCCAGCTCAGCTCCTGGTAACTGCATAAAGAAATGTCCACCATGTCAATCTGCCTCTAATAAAAAACTGTAGTTATTGCAAGGATATTCCTGTAATCTCCTTGATTACACCTTTGCCCCTTATCTGTGGTCTTCCTCTTCTCCCAGTTCCTTTAGTTTTGCCAAGTATAATAGTTTTAGAATTTAGAATTAGGATTAGAATTCTTATGAAGTTTTCTAACTAGACTTGCTTAGCTATTTCTTAGTGAAAAGTGGATTCCTGGAACAAAAGTCTTCTGCTTACTTCCTTCCCTGCACTTTTCCCAGTTTCTTGTAGATTCTAAATTCTAACCTTTAATCAAGGGCTGGCGGACAATATTATTTCTCTTTTTCCTAGAAGTACTCATCTTCTTCCTTTATTTTTAAAAATATACAAATATTTCCAATTGGCAGAAGGGAAGGGTTTGTGGTAATCTCTGAATACAAGATCCTAAGATATACCCCAGTTAGCTTTGATGTTAATTAGTGGTTAAGGCACCAGGCTAGAAACCAGGAGACTGAGAGTTCTAGTCCCACCTTAGGCATGAAAGCTGGCTGGGTTACCTTTCTCTCAGCCCAACTCACCTCACAGGGTTGTTGTTGTGGGGAAAATAGGAGGAGGAAGGAGTATTAAGTACGTTCGCCACCTTGAGTTATTTATAAAAATAATAAAGTCGGAATAAAAAAGAAATCTAAAAAAAAAAGAGAAATCTAAAAGAACTCTAATTAAACTCAACATGTCAGTGAATGTAGGGTAAGGAGTTGCCTGCCCCTTCACTGCAGAGACCACTGCTCCATGAGCTGCACTGGTTACCAGTTGTGTCTAGGTGCAATTTAAGGTGTTGGTTAACAGTTGTAAAGCCCTTTATGGCATAGGGTCTGGTTAATTAATCCCAGCATTCAGTTTTTATTAATCAAATCTCATGGACCGACTTTTGTAATCTCAAATTAGGTTATTATAACATTATATTTTTCCTCATACCTGTAACGTAGGATCAGCTGGAATAGGGCTTGGTTATTTGCAGGACTGTGTCAGTCCACTTGCTTTTGTCCATCCAGTGAGATCAGGCAGAGTGGGGGTGCTTTGAGTCCCATCGATCAAGCAGCGTCATCTTGTAGGACTTAAGAGGCGTGCCTTCTCTGTTGCGGTGCTTGCCCTGTGAAATGATATCTCCCTGGAAATCAGGATGGCTCCCACTTGGATGACATTCAGGAAACTATAAAGACCTGACTATTCTCCCAGGCAGGGTAGGGTGATTCTTGAAACAGTTTGGAAAGGGGTTTTTGTTGTTTAGATCTTTGTTCTTGGCATGCTCATGATATTTTTCTGCTTTGTGTACTTTTCCTACTCTTAGCTGTAAGCCACCCAGAGTCGTTGAGAGTCAAGCAGCCTCCGAATTGTACAAATAAATAAATAAAAACCCAGGAATTGTTTAGGTAATGAATAATGAATGAATGAAGATATAGCAGGTGCCTCACAAAGTGTTTTTTTTAATCCATAGTTAATATAGCCAAAATATTTAGTTCTTGTAAAAAATTGCCTATTTGTTACTCTGCATACTACACTAATAACTATAGTCAGTTTGAGCAATTTTGCTGCATTCACTAATTATGTGATCCTTCTTTTTTCTTTACAGAGTCTGCATTTACTGTTGTTTGATAACATATTCAATCTTGATTTCATCATATATGTTTTTAATGCAGAAAATTAATCTTTCTGGTTCCTTCTTGATAGTGCCAGCTGGCAACCATTCCAAACTCCTGGTCTTGTCCACTTGAAGTTTCTTTTATGTATTGCCATGTAGTGGTTTACTTCTCCAATTCTCTAAACAGTTTTCCAATAGTTGACTTTTCTAGTCTTTTTTTCCTTCTGCTACTTTCAGGAAGTTTTCTTTGAAAACTTTGATGAGCATTTTCTCTTCCCTTGCCTTGATGTAATCATTTAATCCACATTTTTCTTCTTCAACTGTCTGTTTTGCCTTCAGTAAACCATTCCTTCCAATTTATACTAAATATATAGTCAATCAACCTCATGGATACAATGCATGATGCACTGTCGTCAACTTCCAGATCCTCCAATCTAAATTGTTCAGTTCATGCCATGTCCAGTTTATTATACCTGTGACATATTGCCTATATATTTATGGCTTTCATTGTATCTCTACCATTTAACTTTGAATTTAGAACTTTTTGCACTCATTTTAAATATTCTGAACTTTGTCTAGCCTCTCATCCTGTCTGCTATAACTGAAATTACCAGTAGCTAAGCTACCACCAGCATAACTCCTGGTATCAGTAAGACATACAAGCTCTCTCATCACAATAAGCTAGTGGTCCATGAGGAAGGACGTTGTTGTTATCATAATTATTGTTACTTGTGTGCCTTTTCTCCTTGAAATGCAGCATCTTCTACTGTCCTCCAGATGTACTGGACTTCCAGAATTTATTACTAGCATGAATTCTAGAATTCTTCTGGTCAGGCTGGTTAAGAATTCTTGAAGTTGGAGCTCAACAAATCTGGAGGGCACCAGGATGGGTAAGACTGCTCTAGTATTTACCAAATGAAATATTGTGCAATATCATCATATTTAATTACGAAAATTAATTACGGGTATGAAAAATGTATGACTTGATATAATTTTCTTTTCCTAAACCATAGAGGAAAGAATCATTTAAAGATATATGTTTATTTATCAGATTTAATTACTGCTGTAATCCGCAAGGACCCTTGGCAGTTAGCAAACATAACAAAGACACATAATTAAAACATCCACAGTACACAAATTAAAATGTCCATGGTAAGTAGCGATAATTAATTAAAGTTAAAGTTAAAATCAATTAACTAAAATTGTATCCAGAACCATCATACAAAGAGCAATCCTAGCATGAATAGTGTCAACCCAATGAACTACCAAAGTTCTCCAGAAGAGCTCCATCTTCACCAGCTTCTGGAAAGCAATCAACACTGGGATAACTTTAGTTTCTAAACAAAGGCTGCTCCATAACACCAGAGCCATTATGGAGAAGCAACGTCTCCTGGCCTAAGCCTCCTTCACTTCACAAAAGCGGGGAGCCACCAATACTTTCTCTAGATATGAGCATATCAGACAAGCCTGCTGGAGAAAATGTTATAGGTTTAGGGATTTATAGATTAAAATCAGCACTTTGGATGGTGCCTGGAAACTATTGGCAACCAGTGCAGGGACTTCATCACAGGTGAAATATGTTCTAACAGCACCTAGTGCCAACTAATAATCAGGCCACTGCATTTTGTATTAATTGCAGTTTCCAAGTGCTCTTCAAAGGCAGCCCCATGTAGAGCACATTACAGTAGTCCAAATAAGTAGTGAGAAGGGTGCAAGTTACTGTTGCAAAGTCATTAAGTCTATTCAGATTGATGACACTGGCTTTAAATAGTCTGGAATCACATTTTGCCTCAATGAATCTACTAAATCTTTGAATTATGTTATTCCCTTATCCACACCCAACACTCTACAAAGTGCAGAAGAAGGACATGAACTACCAGTTTTGTTCCTCTGTAGGCACCAAAGCAGTGAAATAATCAGTCAAAATAATTTTATCATATAAATAATACAGAACTGCTGCTAATTGTGATTTTTGTCTGTTTGAAATTTGATAACAACCCGAAAGCTTAATAGGTCACAAAGGTAACAGAAAAGCAGAATATGAACACATGAACATTGTCCAGTGAGCCTTAGGGCACCACGTCTGGGTTCACACAACTAAACCATGATTACACACTGCTGCTTTTTAATAAACAAAGATTTGTTTTAAGTTAATATGTTCATCTCAGAAAGTCCAAAAGTGTCATGCGCTGCCTACCTCTGAATAACGTTCAGACACTGGTTTGCAAATCAGGTTCTGGTTTATTTCAGGGCAGGTACAACGTTGGTAGAAAAAAGCTGAGAGTGACAGGAGCGCGCCGGTGCGGGGTTTAAATACCCCGCGCCGGTCAGCGCCCCCTCGCTCACGGTCACGTCACCCCCCTTTGTCCCATGCGTTGCCCTGCCGTTGGTTGAGGGTTTCCAGGATCGCCCATCCTCAGGTTTCCATTCTTCTGCTGATTGCTTTCAGCTGGGCGATCCCCGTTGTATTGCCGCTGATGGCTTGGGTGGCTCCGTGATCCGTTTAGCTATTGTTTGTTAGCCGTTAGTCGTTGTGGGTTGATGGCTACTTAACTTGTGCCCCTTCACTTATTTCCTTGTCATTGTCATGTGTGCCATTGCGCTGATGACTTTAGCTCAACGGCACTCATGACAAAAAGATACAGTAAGTCCATATTCCACATCTGTCATTGATCAGAATGTACCCAAGAAACCAGGAAATTTATTTTATGACTTGTATATGTTTGGATCATGTTCATTAACAAGTTCATTCTGATATCTTCTCTCAGGGTGAGACTGACTTCTTCACTGATGTTTCTCCCAGCTTTTGTTGTATTTAAATTATTTCTTGCTTTACTTAATTGATCTCTTTTAATTCTCGCTGGCTTTAACTGCAATGTCACTGTAATTTTGTAAACTGTTTTGGAGTGTCCTTTTCAGGCTCAAAGGACTCTGTACAATTTTCTAAAAGTATAAACAAGTAAGATATCACAAATTTAGGGCTAGGCTTTCCTTGGTTAGAAGTGTTTTTCTGTTTCACATTTTGCAAACATTTTTCATGTACAACACAATTGAAGGCTTTACTGTAGGGAGTGTGTATATACACACAAAAAGTTATATTTAGGAGCTTGTGCATATACAAACACACATTAAATTAAACTGAAGCTGAAGCATCAAAATGTGCATACATATAGGTATAACAAGCAGCTTTACAATAAAAACTTATGTCCTACTGCCCTATTGGTCTCTAATTTTGTCTACCTTTATGGTGAGTGAACTTCTGGTTAACAACTGGCTCAACTACAAGGGCATTTCATCCTCTGCAAAGCAGCCAATGAACTGTTAAGATTAGCCTGCAAAAAAGTGGGTCAGCCAAAGCACATAGAAGTGCTCCAGGTGAATTAAGGGGGAATACAGTATTTTAAAACTACAGCAGGAAAACCCACCTGGAGGTCACATTTGTGATGGAAGGTACAGAATAACATTGTCCATTCCTACTGTTGAAAAATGGTTGCTGGTCTGTTGTGGTGACAGGACAACTGCCCAGTGTGAATAATCCTTTAACGTTATTTCATTCCTGGTTTTTAATCATCTGATGAAGAGCTTTAAGAAAGTCAAGAGCTTCCAATTGCTATACATGTCAATTGGCCTAATACAGTATTGCTTGCTTGGACTTCCCCTGTATGTGGCACCACCCAGTTGTACTGGGATATCTGGGATTCCCAAGCAGCCCAGCTACAAGTCACTGAATCATAAAACATCTTTTCTGTATCGGTGATAAGCAAGTCTGGAATGGGTCTTCTTCACTATGCCTTTGGATTGTCCTCCCCTGGGGCAAAGACATCTGCAGGGGAGGTAAGTTTAAAAAAAAATCAAGATGGTAGACATTATTGTATGATTGAAGCCTTATACGTTTTTTTAATTTTTTTGCTTTTGTCCCCCCTGTGGACACCCATGCCCTGGAGGTCTGTGGGTGCTGATTCAATCCGTCTTTCAGCACCAGGTTAAAGCCTGGCTTTTTACTCTCACATTTGGGATTTAATGTCCTCAGTCTGACCTTGCTTAAGTGGTTTGTTAGTCTTGCCCTGATTATTAGGATGCATTTTACATTGTTTTATCATTTATTTTACATGTTTTAACCTTGCTTCTTTATGACATATCAACACCTCTGGAAAGTAGGTGGGCTAAAATATTTCAAACAAATATAGGATCTAAATATATTAGCTTGGGGGAAAGCCTTTGTTAGGACTCACAGAAGTAAAGTGGTTAAACATATGTGTTTATTTCAGCCACTAAGTATAAACATGCAAACAAAACGTAGCTTATTTACTGCATGTTACGGTTTTCCTAGGTATTGAAGTCAATTGTGCAGTGTGTGGCATTTCATTGTTCTAAAGATAAAGCCATGTAGTGTTTAGGTTTACCATTTCACTTGAATTATCTGGACTAATGTCTTGTTGCCATTATTACGTGATGACTTGCTTTCCTGTTTGTAGCACTGTGTAGCTTAGGTTATGTAGTATATTCCTTGGGAAGGAAAAGGCCTGGATTCTGATGGGCTCATTTCTTTTCCATTATTTGATTCTACTGTAAAGATTAGCTCTCCCACATTTAAAACCCCAATAAAATCTTTAAAAAATAGCTCAAAACATTTGTGTGAGACAGCAGTTACTGTAGGAACAGTAGCAGTTCACCTCCTAGGAACCAAACACTCAGCAAAAGACCAGAATGAAAAAATTAGCTCCTGCTTTCTAATACCTGTAGTCCTTGAGTTACAACCATTAGTTCAGCGATCATTCGAAATTATGCCAGGTCCCCAAAGTTACGGCTGTTGCAGTGCTCCCATGATTAAAATTCGGCTGCTTGGCATCCCACCCACACTTACAACTGCAGGGGCGCTTCAACTCCCCGTCTCCTCGCCATCTCTACCCTTTTTGCTTCCCTGCAAAAACTTTTCCCAGGTAGCCACAGTAGACCATGCCTTAGTCAATTCCACAACTGAAGCAAATCTGAGCAACTTTACAGCAGCTTAATTTCACAAAACGAGTACACACATCCGAGAAGCCAATTACTTCATGTTTAGCTTCAGGGGGAATTAATGTCCAGGAAAATTAATCCTTAGTGGAAAAGGTAACATTATCTTCAAAGATACTTCCTTATTCTGCAATAAACCTAAAAAAAACCCTAAAACCACGAATAAATAATTTCCATGACTGTAGGCATATAACAGTTATTGTTTATTAAATAGCAGATTTCTTTCAACAGTATACCAATTAAATCTTTTAACGTTAGTGCCAATAAAAAGTTGGAATATTAAAATTTCCATTTAATGCTAAGAGAAGATGCTAAGGACAAAAGTTCTTTCAATATTTAATGTTATATAAATCATGAAATACATGTCATATGCATTTAGAAAAGAACTCAGCACATTTTACACTTTCTTTGACAGGTAGGACTCATAGGTGTTCAATTATGAGTTAGAATCAGAAGGGGACATTTAAACCATCCAGTCCAATCCCTTGATTTGTTCAAGAAACCAGATTAAAACAATCCTGACAGATTCATGATGGCAAGCAAAATCCAACAGTTTTTCTCAATGGGCTGATATAATGAGAAAACATTTTATGCTGCCAAAGACTGGCAACTATCCTGTTGTAAATGCTGGATGCTACAGGGTCATTAAACTGAAGTGTGCCAGTGATATATTTGCCTGCCTCTCTGACTACACATTGGTACAAGAACAAGAAATGAATTAACATTCATAAGCCATTATATAGCCTTTTAAAAAGTGTAATATGCTTATTTCTAACTTACAAAATAAGTCCCAACAACCTGCTGCTTTGGGGGAAAAAAACGATTGGGACATGAAGATGGTCCCTGCTCCATGAACTGTCACAAGGAGCATTTTGTTACGGTATGAGAACATTTTTAAAGGTTAGTTTTGAAAGCCATGAATCCCATTAGGTAGTGGGAGTTATTTTCAAATATACATGAAGTCAGGATGATGGTGTTTTTATACCACCTTTCCTCTAGGAGTTGAAAGTGGTGTCTGCAGGAGGAATTTCCCTTCATTTTATTACCGCAACCTGAAAAAAACTGAAAAAACAGGAGGCTAAGTCAAATGACTGAAATACTTTTATTTTATTGCTGTATAGCAGTGTTTCTTAAAGTGTGGTCCTAGGACACCTGGGAGTCCCCTTCTCAGGGCTTCGTGAAATGAAAATTATTTGCCAGCCTATGTTGAAAAGTAATACAATAATAAAATCCCATCAAACAATTGTTAAAAGTGGTAGCAGCAGCAAATGAATCAATTTTAATTAATACAATAAATGTCAGTAGAGAACCAGTTTGGTGTAGTGGTTAAGGCACTGGCTAGAAACCCGGTGACTGTGAGTTCTTGTCCTGTCTTGGTGACAAAGCCAGATGGGTGACCTTGTGCCAGTCACTCTCTCTCAGCCCTAGTAGGGGGGCAAGGGCAAACCACTTCTGAAATCTTGCCAAGAAAACTGCAGGGACTTCTCCGGGCAGGCGCCAGGAGTCAACACTGACTCGAGGGCACCAAAACAAACGAACAAAAAACCCACAAAAAATATAACCTATACAAACAAAAGCTCCATAATTTTTAAGTGGTAAGTGGTCCTGAAGAAAAAAGCGTTTAAGAAACATGGCTTACAGGAAAATTGTTGTAATGCTAGGTGATGCCGTGCTGCACTATCTACGGTATTATTCTCGCTTCCCCTTCTTGCCTTCCGCCCCGCTCATGCCTCATTTTTAAAGTAGGACAAACAAGGCGAGTTTGTTTGTATGGCCGAAAAGAAGTCGCTTTCTTGCTAAATGAAGCTGCAAAGGGAGAAGAAAGCCTGCCCTTCCCGCGCTCTATAAAGAACGCTTCGCCTGCCTCCCAATGCCGCGCCTCCACCCCCCCACCCCTCCACCTGCCGCTCTCCGGGCGCGCGTGCGTTTCGCCGCCCTACCCAGGACCCTTCCCTGCAGCCTCCGCGGCGTGGCGGAAGTACTCTCCTCCTGAGTCAGATATCGGCGCCGGCAAGGCGAGTCGGTGCCGGGTTAGAGGATCAGTGGGAGGTGGAGACTGGCCCCCGGGAGGGCGAAGATGGCGGAGAGAGAGTGAGTAGAGCCCGGCGCAAAGGGGCGTCAGGGATGGGATGCTGGTGGGAATGGGATGCAATGAGAAAAGGAAAGGAGGGTGGCAATAGGCGCTCAGGGAAAGGAGCGCGGCAGAAGTCGGGGAAGCGCCCGGCAACCTCGGTGCCACCGGGGTAGATAGCAGCTTGGATGGGGAGAAGGCGGGCGGGGGGATGTCTGTCCCACAAGGAAGCGGCGCTTTTCCCGCGGCTTCTCTTTCTCCGGAAGGGAAGCCTGAGAGGTGCATGCCAGAGGAGGAGGAGGAGGAGGCCGGGGAGAGCTAAGCCTGCTGGAGGAGACAGGCCGGCGTCATCCCTGAGAGTGAATTGTCGTTGTTTTACCGAAGTTGCGTCTTTTCAGAAGGAAGCCTATTAAAGAGGGCAACCCCATGGTCTGACTGCCTTTTCCCAGTTGGACCTCCCTAAGGCACAAACCTGCCCCGCTTTTTTTTCTCGTGGGTCCCCAAAATGTCGCCTTTATCTCAGGAATGGGACAGTTTTAAGTTGCTCCTCGCTGTACTAGTCTTAAGTCTTTTCCTCCTTACTCCATGCCATCCATGGGCAGCCTCAAAGTATATAAAATCTATTAGGCTTTGTCACATATTCCCTTGGAGAGAAGTCAGGTAACTGCACTGACTTGAAACAGTGCAGAAAGAAAAGAGAATGTTCAGGAATGGGAATAGCAGTTTCCAGCCCTGTATAATTTTCTGCCTGCTCATGGATAGGTGGAGAAAGGCCTGGTAAATGTTAGGATCAGTCTCTGTAAACAACCCTGGGCTGCCTCGTATTCTCTGTAACAAGACAGAATGATTTCATTTGTTTGTTTTTCACTTTTACTCTGAAGAGTTCAAGGTGCTTTTCAGTACAAAATGTATTCTATTGCTTCAGTGTCCTGTTGTGGATTTAGGAGAGTCAGGGTAGGGAACTGCAAGAGAAAGCAAAGAGGCAGCTATCAGGATTTCATTTATGTGATATTAAATTGCACAACAACTACTATTCCATGTTGACTTGCATGCTAGACCATCTAGTGAAGGCTGCTCTTTCCATTATAGTTGGACATTTTTGCGAGACACTAGATCATAAAAGGAATTGAAATTGGTGGGTATAGTGGTCATTGCTTTCTTTAATTATTCAGAAGTTTTCTTTGTTCCTAAAATTGTTTTTGTGGCTTTTTGAAGTAAAAAAAATACTCTTTCCAAAATAAGTTTTCTTTCCTACCCCAGATATACTTTTAAAGGTTTCTTTTTTCATACATACACATTATGCCTGTGCTAAAAATCTCGACTATGTTTTTTTGCCCAGGCACTTCATTTCAGTGGAAATGTCTTCTGCACATATGCAAACATGAACAGAAGACTGTCAATGCCTTCAATATAGCTTCTTCTCCACTGCAGTTTCACTGCAGGGCTTAGAGCATGGCCATGCTTCATTTTATAGAAATGTCTGATGCTTTGTCAAAGGCTTAAAACAAAATTACCCTTTAAGGCTTTAATAAGCTTAGAACATACTTGCTGTAGAAATTCTTACAAATAGATAGAAGGATGGGAAGGAAAAAAGAGATCCTGTTTGTTTTTATTACACCAATAGATTAAGAAAAGTAACAGTAATAGATCTATTTCTAGGTTGGTTTACAATGGCACCCTTTTTTTGTTCATAATTACAGGTGTGTCTTGATCAGGTTTCTTTAGTCCTAGATCAGGTTTTTTTAGGCTAGATCAAGTCCATAGCCTGCCTCATTTATAGCATTTTATTGTGCTCCAGATACTATCATCTTCCACGTGTAATCCTTCTAGGTTTTATCACCAATTATTTGGCCATTTTACTTAACAGATAAAATGGCTGAAAAGAAAAACTGTAATGCCTTTTGACTTAGACTTAGAACTCTCCATTGGAAAACATCCTTTGGTTCTTATGCATTTAAAAGCATGCCCTATTAAATAGCTGTTGGGACAGAACTACAGCTAGATATGTAGTTGAAACTGTCTTACGATAACTTATCTGTACTTTCTAGGACTCAATGAGTTGGGTGTTACCATTAGTATTCCATTTCATTATATTATGAACATGGTAATTTAATGAGTCAGCTATAGATGGTCAGATGTTTATATAATAGGTCTGCGCTGCCTTCTGCTTCTAACTTACAGGTAGTCCTCGCTTACTGGCCACTCATTTAGCAACTGTTCAAAGTTATGGTGCTGAAAAAATAAGTTTACAGCCAATTTATGGCCATTTATGATCTTCACAGTGTCCCCCAGTCATGTGATTGCCATTACAGTCAGTATGCATTGTACTGTGCCTGTCATGAGTAAGGATGGTGAGCAGGGGGCTCCCACCCAGACTGTCAAGCGCATGCGTAGCACTGAGGAACTGTTCAGCCATTCAAAGAGACACAGATCGGGACCGCCTTAACCTTTGGGGTTTATATGGCTGGGTTTTTCCCACGCTTCCTCAGTTTGTTAGGATTCTTGTTAAGTACTACTAATAAATATTAGAGACCAAGTCATTGTCTCAGTGTGTTTCCTGGTAGTTAGGACAGTGCCTGACCTGTGGTTTTTTCTCCCCCCCTTGCAGAGCAGAGAGATTGGAGAGTAAGGGATTGCAAGAGAGTGAGCTGTTTACTCTTCTACACATTGAAAGCAATGCTATTGCACCAGGAAATGATCAGGCAAGGGAGAGATCGCCTACAGAAATTGCTTGCTCTTCCCCCCCCTGCCCCGCATAGTGAAGAGATTGGAGAAGAAGAGATTTCAAGGCAGTACTATAAGCTGTTTGCATAATGCACCCAGCCCCAGGCTGCTGGCGCAATCGCATTGCTTTCAATGTGTGTGTTGTTGTTTATTCATTCAGTCACTTCCAATTCTTCGTGGCTTCATCAGCCACGAAGATCAGCCCATGCCAGAGCTTCCTGTCAGTTGTCGCCAATGTGTACAACACAATAAGCAAGCATTTGAGCATTCCAAAGGGCAGGGGATTGGTTAGGAGGCAAACAAAAGCCAAAGGTGTGAAACAGAGTAGTCTTGTCTCTTTCCAGCTGGAAAGCACAGTTGCAGTCACCTGCTTTCCCATCAACTTTATTTAGCGGCAGAGTTGCCAGTCCCAGTTAGGGTTGTTAAGCAAGAAATAGCTGTATTTTACAGTCAGTGGGAGTTTGAGCAGGTTCTCTGAAACTTCCAACACCAATGCCTGCAGAGCAGAATAAACCATTCTATAGCAACTACAGATGTTAAGAAGTGAAATTAAAGCATTTGAACTCTGTTTATCAACCTCATTCACACATTAAACTAAGTGTTCAAACAAATCATGGTTGTAATGTAAGTCACAATTAGCTGGGTTCATGCAGCATCCTGAGCTATATAATATAGAATGCAAAACTGAATCAGTAACTTCATACAGTATACCTAATAAAAGTGAAAAAACCACATTACGGCTTAGTGTAGTGTGTGAACTTAGCCTAGGATATCAGTCATACGTATTTATAAATAAATGTCCCTTTTATCCACCTTTTTTTTTGTATAGGAGATTAGTTTTTTTATCATTTGTGATATGATTGCAACTCGCTACATTTGAACATGCAGTGTTCAACATTGCAAAGTACGCCTTTATTCTAAACCTTTTAAACTTTCTTTAGACCACTAGTTACATAAATATTTTCACAACAGAGCTTTAAATAGTTACATCAGCACAGCAGAATTCTTCCTTATCTTTGTGCAGTCAACCAAACTTTGTGCAGTATTAGTTGCTGAAGAATAGCAAATTAATGCTTATATTTATTAGCTAATTAACTTTTGGCACAGTGTCAGGAGTATCTTTAGTCTGCTCTGTCAAAGTGGCATATAGATTTTAATTACTTGGGTACTTTGCAGTGTTGTTTCTGAATAGATGAAGTTGAAATTACAGTGTTTTTCTGTGAATAGGATAAAGATCAAATTTATATTGGAAATTATACAGAAAAGAATATTACATGACATTTTACACACATTACTTTGCATATATCAAAACCAACACATCTAAATAATTCCGTTGTATCCTACTAAAGTAATCGGCTAGGATTATTTCTTTATATGGGAGTGAGTCACAATTTAAATAATTTATCACGTGGTGAATATCTGGAATTTGAAGTCCCAGTACTTTTGTTTTGTTTTTGCATACAATATTGTACAACTATTACAAGCTGACTGCAAAAGGAATACCTGTTATAATGAAAGCAAAAAATAAATGCTACACCCAGATTTGAAGGTTGCCAGTTCCCACATTGGATCTTAAGAACTTAAATTTTCAAATTCAGTTAATTTTACAAGCCATGTTTTTTAACTAAAGATGTAATCAGATGTATAAATACAACAATTCTGAATATGGATGTGGATCAATATTAACATAAAAATTACACCACAGAAAGCATATAAAGAATCACTTCATATAAAGAGAACCCACTTCTGCATGTGATAAGCAACAGTGACAAATATCAGTTTTAACAAGCCAGAACATTTCCAAAGATGCAACTGAAATGAACCAGTAGAAAGTAACAAGGTGAATTTTCCCAGGTCAAGATGCCTTCTGTTTGAACTGCTAAAAGTGGTAGGAATGGGGTCAAACAGCACAAGTGACTGGGGAGATCTCTTGATGACAACTCATTTAAGTTTCAAGTTTGTGAAGTTCAGATTCCAGCCTTAGTAACTTACATAATGGATTGTCCCTTTCCTTAACAATCTATCTATTTTTAGTTGCCTCACTAATCCATAGGAGTATTAACTTCTGTGTCAGCTGTTAGATGGTCAATAGGGATCATATCCTATGTTGTCTTTTGTATCCCACTGTCTGGAAGGAGCATATTGTTATTTAAATGTTAACTGAGAAGAAGGTGCTGAATTTAAAAGAAATTAAAAGATTTTAAATACTACTGTGTAAGCCTGGTAAATTAGTTTGAAGGTTTGAAGCTAAGGAACAGAGATGGAGTCTGAGGCTATATCCAGAGGCCTGTTTCTGTTCTGGGACACTGGTGTTAAAGTTGCTTAGAGAAAGTATAAGAATATTGTATTTTAGAACATACACCCTTCATTGAAATAAGTGTATGAGTACACATGAATGTTCCAAAAATCAGGAATAGCATAATGCAAGTACTATACCTAGCAGAGTGACATGAGGTCACTAGAGTGGTCTTAACTTGTTAGTGCTGTGCATATCTTGGTACCAAGAAAAAAATGCCTGGTAAGAATTTGGCATGGAATGATGCTTTGATCGATCAGTAAATACAGATGCTCAGCTCTTGGCACTGTACTACCATATAGCTCTGACATACATGTTTATTCTTCTTCCAGTTACTCTAATCCTGGTAGTCAAATAAAAAAGATATAAGTAATTCAATCGGCTAACATTATGGAAAGAATTTGGTTTCCTTACTATTCTTGTCACTGTGGTAGCAGTATCTGGTCAACATTGGCTGATTAAAAAGGAAAAAAAAATGCAAACAAACTAAGCATGATTGGACTTTGTTAGTATTTGCATGGGAAGCCAGGAGGAAATCCCTGGGCTTTAGGGATTGGGGAATTAAAAAAAAAATCTTAGAAGAAGTGGCAGGCCAAAAAAATGACATGGATATGTCTAATCATAAGGAATTCAGCTTGGTTCAAAAGACACTTTTATTTTCTTATATATTTATTCCCATAGGCATTAACCTCAGAATCTGCTTTCATAATGAAGAAAAGTTTGAAATCATTGTGTTAACAGTATTTAACTGTTGATTACTAAATGTAAAAGTTTAAAGTACCATTGTTGATTTCTAAGCTGCTTTTACAAAGTTAGCAAGCAAAACATAAAGTTTGGTTACAGTAGTCTTAAATTACTATTAGAATATGTAATCCCAAGAGCCAGCTTGATGTAGTGGTTAAGGCACCAGGCTAGTAACTGGATGTAGAGAGTATAGAGGATGACCTTGATAGATAGAAGGAAGATCCCTTATCAAGGCAACGAACAGATAAATGTGGCTTAAGCCCATATGAAGAGTGAAATTTATGAAAACATCTCAGACAAGCAGCCCTCTAATTCCCAGGAAGATAAAAGAGGGAGGAGGGGAAGTCTGTATTTAGGCTTGTGTGATTTTGTTAATAAAGCCATTCTAATAAAAGTAATTTTAGATCAGTGTGGTGCCAGTTTCTTGGTCTGGTCTACCCTGTAGGACTGATACTGGGAGACGGTGAGTACTAGTTCTGCCTTAGGCACAAAGCCAGCTGGGGACTTTGGGCCAGTCACTCTCTCTCAGCCCTAGGAATAAGGCAGTGGCAAACAACTTCCGAAAATCTTCCCAAAAAAGGAGTTGACACTGACTCAAAAGATACACACACACACACACACGTAATCCCACCTTCCCCAGTCTGGTGTTCCCTTTGTGGTGAATTTCATTTCACAAAATCCCAAACTACAGCTAGGAATTTGGAGACTTGAAATCTAATAAATCTGGAGGACACCAAATGGCAAAATGTATTCTATTGGGCCAAAGAACACAGTGGAAATCCATTTAAAATAATTTGCCATTGTAAAAGTCTCAGAATTTTTTTTTCTCTTTTGAGCCCAAAGCAGTTTTAATAATCATTTCTAACATTCCAGTATGTTTTGAAGATATTAGCGAATGTCTTTCTTGCCATGGGTTTGTGCTATCTATGTAAACCAAAGGAGGTAGCTCTAGCAATAATAGGAAGGTGTTGTTCTGGGCTCTTTAAACTCTTTCAGTGCACTTTGACTATTGCAGCACAGAATGTAACAGTGACAAATTAAAGCAAAACTAAGTTTCATTGTCTTTCCTTCATTGCACTCCTTCAGTTTATGAGAAGGAGAGAAATGCTTTGTTTGATTTTGGGAAATGTCTAGAAATATGTTTTTGATGAAACCAGGGCATTTATTTTCAGTGCCCATTGTGGATTAAAAAAATTACAACATTAAGATTTTTGCACCCTGTATCTTGTGATATACATTATATAGATCAAGTGTAATTCTGATTTTCATGCTATTTTAAACTTCTTTCTAATTACAAAAGGCTGCAGGCTGAAATCATAGTTGTGTCTCTTCCGGAGCTTTCCTTTTTTCTTTCTAACTGAAGAATAGAAGCTGTAATAACGTACAGCTGCAGCAGATTCTTATCTCAGTATCTCAGAGCTCACTATAAGACAAGCTTGAATTAACAGTCTATCCACTGCAAATAAATGTTCTCAAAAGAAAGCTACAGCAGTCTATTGCCATTCAGGACTTCAGGTTCCTTCTCTTCAATTCTATCTCTGCCTTACAGACACACACATTTATTTCATGATATATCCTTCAAATAAATATCATTCCCTCCAATCAGGCTGAAAAACTAATTAGAAATGCACAGGTTGTGTATGTATGTGTCTCCTCCACCCCCACCCCACCCCACCCCACCCCACCCCACCCCACCCCAAGCATTCTTAGAGCAGTAGATTAGATCTTAAATAGCCAAAACTTTCTTGGAAATTTTAAAAAAGATTCTAAAGTTGTTTATTGTATCTGTTTCATTTCTGCTTTGTAATCTTCAGCCTTGAGCATACAATATCTATTTTTATTTTGAACTCCTAAGGCTTCAAAAATAGTTTTTCATTTTCATTTTGCTCTTTTTAAATATTTTTCTGTATTTCTGCAGTCTCTTTTTTCCTGTCTGTCTCTCTTGTGGCCTTCCTAATGAACTGACCAAAAGCTCCAAAATTCTTGCAGCAATATTTTCCATGTAGCTGATCTACCCTAAAAGCCATAGAAACTGTGTTGACAATTGGAGTATTTTTTTCAGTACCTGTTTTCAGTTAAGGAGATGTAATGCCCATATCCCACAGAAATTTAGCAAGGTAACACCTCTCCCTCTCAGGGACCCCAGTTATATAAAGTTGCACCAGATTAGCCAGTATACTTAATTTATTCAGGTATGTTCATTGAAGACAATATGAACTGCCTCTTGGTATGGGTAAAAATCACCTTTGAAGTATATAAATGCAGCTTGTATAAGCTTACATCAGTGTCAGTGGTAGGGACAACAAGCTCATTTGTTTTTTATTTTGCTTATTTGGTAGATTAGATGCAGAACCTTAAGTTAGCAGCAGTGTTCGGTATCTGCAGATAGTTAGCATATTGTGAACATTTGCTGAATGGAAGGTAATACTGTATAAGGGAAATTTACAGGCTGCTGCTGCTACATCTCTTATACTTGCTCATGAATAAGAACTATCAAAAAATGTAAACGATAGGCAGATTCAGAATGTATAAAACATTATAGATTTTTTTTTATTTTAACGTTCCAGATGACTAAGCTGCCAGTCAAAATATTTGTTATACATGACTGTGACACTGAATCTATGTAGAACAGGAATTTTGATTGACAGGTTGAAAAAAGAAGTGGTTGGGGAGGGAATTTTGCCATTCAGTTCCAGGAAGTTATAGGAAAAACTTTTAAGATAGTGGAATTTTGTTTATTGTTTGGTTTAGTATAGGGCCTACTATAGAAGCATGTCTCATCATCTGATTGTTTGGATACCATTTGTTTTTGCATATTTTTATATTTCATCATCCATTTTCCATACCAGGTTTGCAATTTATATGGCTGGGTTTTTATTGATCTGGGAATTACTTTAATTGTCTGTGGTCTCGCCATCATTAGGGTTGATTTTGCTAATTATATGTTCATAAAGATCCCTTGTGTAATTTTCATTACATTTCAGCATTCAATTAAGTATTTTAATGTTTATTTATCTCTGAAACTTGGTTGCCCTGTAGTAAAAGCTCTCAGTATAATATACAGTAAGAATGCATCTAAAATTCATATAAAATATAGAAAAAATGCACTAAAAGATTAGCTAAATGTGGTAGTCAGGCTGCATTCACACATCACATTAGAAATGTTTTAACCATTCTTTGCTGAGTAAACCATTGGTGGCTGGATTTATGCAACCATAAAACTAACAGCAGTTACTGAGTTCAGAGAAACTACATTTTGGCTTAGCAACATATGTGGATCCAGCCTAAACTCCCAGAATTCCTGAAAAAAACTAGTTAGATGATATCATAATGGAAAATGAAGAAGACCTAAGAGAATAGATAGGTTCCTTCCCAATGTTGACCAGGTAGCATATGTGAAAGAACATATTTGTGGAGGGAATTCCATTAAGGTGGGCCACCGCTGAGAAGTCTTGCTCCCAAGTAGCCATCTGCCAGTCCTTAGCTTATGAGCTTTCTTGGAGCAGAACTCCAATGATGACCTCACACAAGGTCACACAAACTTTTATGCCAGAATTGTTATCATGTTCCTGATGTGGAGGAAGTTTCTCAGTCTCTCTTTCCCCTCTGTATCTCTCTTTGTCTTTTTCTATCTACTTCTTTTCTATTCCTTTTCCAACTCATTGATAGCATTTGCTGACCAGTAGTGACAGATCTCTCAATCAGCAAATCTCTGGGGCCAGTTAATCAGTGAATAAGTCTCATAATCCTTTTCTGCCAGCAGATCTTGTGAATTTGGATTGCATTATTAATCATAATCTTAAGGAGTATCATCATACTGGATATTGAATTACATTTTATTATAGTGTAGAAAATACTGACTTTTAAAAAACATATTATCATGTAACGTAGCATGGACGAGTAATCTTGTTGTTCAGCTTGAGTGAATAAACCTTAACTTAAAAATATTTGTAAATGCTCCACAAAAGGTTGGATTTTATGGTAGAAAAATCAAGGAAAAAAGAAAATAAAAATATAGAAAGATTCTGCATTTTAATGTTTGACCTACACGGCATTATTAATTACTATATAATAATATATAATATTAAATTATATATTTAATATTATATACTAATAATTATACATATTAAATATTATAATTAATAATATATTTTTATTCTGCTTCCCATATAATCACATACCACAGTGGCCTACAATAAAATATAATCAAATCAAAATAAAATTAAAATTAAAATAACCACATTCATTAAAAAGATGAAGGTGAGGAAAATAAAGAGCCTGGGGGAATAGAGAAGTTTTCAGGGTCCATTAAAAGACCTAATAATATGCACCTCATGAATATCAGACCATTCCAGAGTGCTGGCAGCACCCAAATAGCATTTATATTAGTTTGCTGGCAAGTTATCTAATCAGTGGCTTTGTTAGAAGATCAAGAGATATCTTTATTCCATTAGCAGGTGTATAAGAACACCTTGTTGACTTCTGTTAGATTTGGAAACCAAGCAGCTCCATTTGGTCTCTAAATCATTTTAAAAGTGATTGCAAACATTATTTGTCCCTGTCAATGCAGTTGTAAGCCATTGTATTATTTCTCCACTTATTTTAACTCAGTTTCTAATCAGTTCAGCAACATGTAGTCTTTAAAAAATTATTGCCAAAACAGTTTGTGCAAGCACTGGTGACTATCTTCAAATCTAGTCTAAAAAGGGCTGAATTTAAATTTCATCCATTCTTTTTTTCTGTTCTTAATATTTAGGAATTTATCTTTGTGTGATCAGTTGCATCTTTCACCAAAGGAGAGCGACAGTGTGAATCTGACCGAACACGAGTTAAAGCCGCTGTTAGGGCCTACCTTGAGCTGATAAGGGTGGCGAAACATCAATATTTCTCCGCCCTTATTGCATCTTCAGATAACTGCCTGGTAGCTTTGTTTCAGGTGACCTGAGCGCTCCTTGGAGGGGGTAGCTCAAAGGTTTACCTACAAGGTCATGCTGAGGAATTTGCGAGGCATTTTGTTGGATAAGTAGATCAGATTCTGTCCAGAGTCCCTCTGATGGGAAGAGATGGGCAGTGACAAATTCGATAGATAGATAGATAGATAGATAGATAGATAGATAGATAGATAGATAGATAGATAGATAGATAGATAGATAGATGATTCACACTGCATTGGACTCTGGTCTTGTAGCAGGTTCTGGGGAAGTGATTGGGGCGAGGTCTTACTTGGTTATCTGGGAGGAATTTGATCCTGTTGGACCTGAGGAAGTGGACAGGGTTCTGATGGCAATAGCTCAGCCACCTCTGTATTAGATCCATGTTCTTCCTGGTTGGCTAAGGCCTCCTGGGCGGTGACATATGGTTGGGTTTTGGCAGTGGTTAATTCTTCTTTGAAGGAAGGGGTGGTCCCAATGTCTCTTAAGGAGATGTCTCCTCAAGAGGCCATCACTTGTCCCAATGGCGCTGGACAATTTTTGTCCAGTTTCCAACCTTCCCTTTTTGGGGAAGATGGTAGAGAAGTGGTTGTGTGGCAGCTTCAAAGAACTCTGGAAGAAGCAGCTTTTCCAGATCCCTTTCAGTCAGGGTTCAGGCCCCTTTCAGTCAGGGTTCAGGCCCCTTTTAGTCAGGGTTCAGGCCCAGGTATGGGACTGAGACAGCATTGATCACACTTTTGGATGATCTCTAGTGGGGGTGGGATGGGGTGATGCGACCATCCTTGTTCTTCTTGACCTCTCAGCAGTTTTCTGTACCATCGATCATGATATCCTTCTGGACCAGCTTGGAGGGTTAGGAGTGGGTGGCAATGTTTTGTGTTGGTTCTCCTTCCTCCAGGCCCAAGTCTAGTTGATATGGGAGGAGACGTCCAGCCCACATCCTCTGCTTTGTGAAGTGCCACAGGGCTTGGTGCTCTCTCCTCTCCTCTCCTGTTTAGCATCTACATGAAGCTGCTGGATGAGGTTATCTGTCAGTTAAGGTTAAGGGTGAGGTATCATCAGTATGCAGATGATATCCAGTTATACATTTCCATCCAGGCTGTGGGAGTCTCGATAGGGAATAACAGCTTTGGCTCAACCCTAGTAAGACCAAGTAGCTTTGGGTTTTAGGAAACCCTGGTTCTGGGGACTTTCCATCTCTGCGCTGCCCCAGACAGTTCCTATTTGGGGGTCCTCCTAGACTTGTGGCAGGTGGCAGCTGTGGCCAGGAAGGCCTTTGGACAGCTTTGTGTTGTGTGCCAGTTGTGCCCATTCCTGGACCAGGAAGCCCTGCTTAAAATCATTCATACCTTAGTCACCTCCAGATTGGATTACTGTAACACGCTTTTACATGGGGCTGTCCTTGAAGAGCATTTGGAAACTTCAGCTGGTGCAAAATGCAGTGGTGCAAGCATTTGGCACAAGTGACACCTCTGCTCCA
Source organism: Candoia aspera (assembly GCF_035149785.1). NCBI lineage: Eukaryota > Metazoa > Chordata > Lepidosauria > Squamata > Candoiidae > Candoia > Candoia aspera. The sequence goes on from NC_086153.1 coordinate 215,543,647, forward strand.
TGAGCTCCATTGGCTACTAGTATGCTTCTGGGTGCAATTCAATGTGCTGGTGGTTACCTTTAAAGCCCTTCATGGCTTGAGGCCAGATTACTCTTCCCAGCAGTGTCTACCTGTCCTGTTAGATCTGGGGGCAGAGGCATGCTCCAGATCCTGTTCATGAGAGAGTGTCAGGACCCAGGAGGAAAGCCTTTTCTGCTGTGGTGACTGCCCTTTGGAACATCATCCCCCCAGAAAGCAGACTTGTCTCGACCCTGCTGGCTTTTTGCAAGGCACTAAACACTTGGCTATGCTATCAAGCTGGAGGCCATGATGATGATGATGATGATTTTGAGTCATTGTTGACTCCTGGTGACTGCCTGGACAAGTCCCTGCAGTTTTCTTGGTAGAGTTTTTTGGAAGTGATTTGCCATTGCCTCCTTCCTAGGGCTGAGAAAGAGTGACTGGCCCAAGATCACCCAGCTGGCTTCCTGCTTAATAAGGGCAGCCTATACATTTATTAAATAAATAAAAGACAGCAGAGGTTTTGACATTTCTTATGTCAATTGTTAAACAATTTTGATATAATAGTAATGAATTTAGAAATCAATAAGTCAGGATTCTTAATTTTAATCATATCCTGGTTTCTGAAGTTTTATAGACATATTGCCATTAGGGTTCTATGCTTTCATCCACTGCCATAATAATTTAAAAATATTAATGGTTGGAGCATTTTTTTGGCATAATAACTAAAGGGTGGGATGTTGTATGCAACAAATATATACTTATCCTTTATTTAAGGATGTACTACAAGCATCCTTAATTTTAATTCTAGGATCATATGAAATCTGATTAAAGTACAAATAGAGCATAGGTTACAAAGTTGCTAGCAGTAACTGGCCTGCCTGAGTCAGTTTATTCTGTAAAATAGGTAGTGCTTGAAGGTATGTAAATATTGCAACCAATAGATACGGCCTCTGAGAAGAACTTCTATATTGTTGGTTTTTTATCGATAGTCTTTAATTATTTAATTATTTTTATCCTGCCTTTGTTTAATTTTATGTTTATTTGTGTGTGGATGTGAATAAATGAATATCTGTCCTGTAATTGTTTTGTCTTTTTTGAACAGGCTTTGGGATATATCCTGAATTAAAAGAAATAGGATTATTTCAGCTTTCTTTGTCCTTCTCTAGCTTCAAGTCTCTATTCTGAATATTGTTGGAAGCACATGAAGCCATGGCAGATGATGGTGTTCAACCATCCATACCAAAAAGGTGTGGTCCATACATTTCTTCTGTCACCAGCCACGGCTTGAACCTGGTCCTTCGTGGGATAGTCCTGTTCTTAATTGGAGTCTTTCTTGCATTAATATTAAACTTGCTTCAGATACAAAGAAATGTTACCTTATTTCCACCTGATGTTATTACAAGCATCTTTTCTTCAGCTTGGTGGGTACCCCTTGGATGTGGCACAGCATCAGGTATGTCAGAATAATGGTGCTAAAAGGACATTAAGAAAAATGTTGTTGGCTTAATCCAGGCCATCAAGAACAGTGGTCAGAATCCATATTTTCTGCCCCCTGCCCCCCCCCCTTTCCAGCATTGTATGTATGTATGTTCTGGGCCAGATTAAGGGAAATGTGAGGTTTCTATATACTTCTAGTATTATCAGATAGCTTATTTGGAACCCACCAATTCCATCTTTTTTTCTTACGAGGCAAAATAGCTAAAGAGGAAAATTGTACAATTACTGGTAGCACTACTAGTTCTCATCTGGAAGCAACCTGGATAAAGTAAAATATATCCTTTCTCACTCCCTCTCCAAAAAGAAAAGAAAGCAGTATTTAATACTTTGATGAATTCACTTGCTGTGTAAGATCCTTTTAATCAGCAGAAATCTCTTGGTAATAGAAGATTCTGTTGACAGTAAACCTCTCAAAAAATTAGAATATTTCCCTGAGATTAATTTACCAATTATTTGTCAAACAGATTTTTGTTTGCTAAAGGTATTTTTCAAAGGTAGGTATTTGGTTAAAAAAATATTTTTCTTTTTGCTTCCTTTTCATGAAGTTAATGCACTGTAGATTTCAGAGACTAACTTGAAAGAAATTGTCTGTGAAATCTGGCTGAATCATTTGTCACATGGATAAACTTGGAAAAAAATTATTATAGTTAGGGATTTGGGATCTCTGAAATATCTGTAAGTCATAGTTCCCTTTTTTTAGTTTTTTTTTTTTTCCCCTGGAGTAAATCTGAGATTTTTGAATATGCTATGCTGGCTAGGCTTAATTTTTATTTTTTCCTCTAAATTTTGTAATTCTAAAACAAGGATTCTCAATTACGTGTACATTATTATTATCATCATCATGCTACTGTTTTCAGTAGTTCTTCATTAGGTGTTTTCAAAATGTATTATTCCAGAATAACACTAGAAGTCTGGGATGCTATTTCTCCTGTAGACTTTGCCATTCGAAAAGTGATCCAGTGGTTTTCTAGAAATTAATTGGCTCAGATGGAAGCAGTTTGTGGTATTCCAAAACACTTATAAACAAACTGCTTCTCATTCAGAGGAGTAACTTCTGGAAAACCATCAGACCATTTAGGAATGGCGTGATCTGAGTGATTTGGAGGAGAACAGAATGGTAGGTCTTCCATGCCCTTACTCTTCATCACTTAAAGAGCTTTAAAGGATTTCTGAACCAGGTTGCCACGCCAAATGACTTGCCTGTGTCATTTATTCTCAGTGAAATCAGTAAAATTTACTTCACAGGTTGCACTTTAAAAGGACTTAAACACCTCAACTGTCAGAAACGCTATTATACTGTGGATGCCTTGTTAGCTGTGTTTGTGTTTTACAGCTGTAATTGGGTTATTGTACCCCTGCATGGATAGACATCTGGGAGAACCTCATAAATTTAAGAGGGAATGGTCCAGTGTGATGAGATGCGTAGCAGTCTTTGTTGGCATAAATCATGCCAGTGCTGTATCCTTTTCTACAGTAATGAAGTTGGCAATAACATATAAACGTCAAGCAGATGAAAAAATAAAACTGAGCTGCCCTCTACTTTCACTAAGGTTGAACACAAGGGACATTTCCCCTTATGGCAATAAAATTTATTACTATATCAGAGGAAGACCATTTTTTCCCCCAACATGAGTACCTGTGAATTAGGAAGATACTGTTGGAAACAAATGAGTGGGATGGAGGTACAGATGGCTGCAGATATTGTCGCTGAAAAGCATGGTTGCCTTTGAAGATTAGCCATAGCTAATATATGCACATATGTACAAACGCTAAATAAATATGCACACACACATACAGATGTACTGCGTGCACATATTTGTGGGGAAGGAATCTCAAAGATTGGTTTCACCTAGAATTGGCAAACCTAGTTTAAAAAAAAGAGGAAAGATAGTTTTTAAAATCAGGATATCTTCTTTTTGGGTAATTACAGCCAATGCCCTTCTACTATTGATACAGGGGTGTACCACTATACATTGGTCATAAAATAACCAGAAACAATAAAATAAAAGATTTAAAATTCTAAAGAAGCATGGATTTATACCCACAGAAGGCATAAAAGCGGAGTAAGGTCGATATCCGGAGGAATTCAGTTTTACAAAATTTGGATAAGTGCATGCTCGCTTAAAAAAAATTGAACTTCACTGGACCTGTCTTGAAAATGCTGTTAATGTTGGTCAGGGTGGTGGTGGTGACATACAGCCTTGGCTTTGGAGAGAGAATCAGAGATTTGGGTCTCTTTTAGCTTAAAGGGCGGGCTGTCTCTTTAAGGTTAAAACAAAGAACAGGACTGGTTTGCTGTGAGTCTTCTCAAAATATTCCTTAACGGTCCTAACAGAAAGTGGATTTTGCCAACAACTTTCAGTTGTCTCTCACGCTTGCTGCACTTTCAGTTGGGCTGTGGTGGACTTTTGATAGATCTCGAAGTGGTTTTGGACTTGGAATAGGAATTGCATTCTTAGCCACTTTGGTGAGTCAGCTTCTGGTCTACAATGGAGTTTATCAGTAAGTATTTTATACCTATTAAATTTACATTAACTTAATTGGGTATTAAAGGCAGTATCAGACAGGGTTGTAATTTAAAAATGCTTTACCTTATTACAGAAATAGCATTCATTGGAATGAATGTGACTTAAGTGGCGCATTGCGTTTGTGGCAGAAATTGTTTTGCTTATTGCCTTTGCAACTGCATGCCTTGAAGTTTGGAGATGAAATTACTTCTGCAATTAAATGCTAATAATTATGCTTCCCAGAACCAAAGTTGCAAGTAAAGCTCAGGTTTGCCTTGGAAGCGATAGGCAGGCCCACCCTTACTGCCACTGCTTCTCCTCCCTAATCAGCAATGTGAAGATTATCTGCAGCGCCCTTCCAATCTTCTAGTTTCATGGCGCTGAGAACAAGGAACAAAAATAATTGTGTGCCACTGGCCCCCCTTGGCAAGGCTGCTACTGGTACTGTGCTAAAACACACACACACACACACACACACACACAATTAAATGAATTGCTTATATCCATCCACCCTCATCCATATTCCTACTTCATGTTGCATGCATTATCTGGTGGTACACTAAATAAATAAGATCCCAGCTGTTTGGAGGGGGGCACTGAAAAGCAATCAAGCTGCCTCTTCCTATTAAAAGATTTGATGCTGAAGAGCTGGGGTGAAGCAAATGGGGAAGAGAATTGTCCATAAGCTACAGAGAGTCACACTTTTAAAGTAATTTTACTGTAGCTTCAAATACGTCACAGCTGAAACAGAAATAAATCCATTTTAGCACTCTGCTTTTATACTGGACTGTCCCTGGTTTTCCATAAATACTCTAAATTGGCCCATTTAAATTACTATTTTAGAATTTCTGACCAAGGTGGTAGTCAGGAAACCATATGCACGAAGGAGTTCTGCTCTTTTTAACTCTTTAACTTAATCAGTAACGATGACCCTACAGCTAGCATCCGTAACAGTTGGCCCTGGCAATCTTCAGGCTTTTTACTCTTTTTGCAAAATCAAAATCACACTTCAGCAAGGTGCTATTTTGATGCTAACTGATTAGAAAAAAATCTCTCTCCCCAGATACACATCTCCTGACTTCCTTTATGTCCGTTCCTGGTTGCCCTGTATTTTCTTCGCTGGTGGAATAACTATGGGAAACATTGGCAGGCAGCTAGCAATGGTAAGCTAGCGGTTCAGGGTTCTCTGTGTTTGCAGTATACTTGTAAGTAGTTCAGTCCTCTTTTTTGCCCTTGATTTTTTTCCCCTTAGGATATCCAGACAGTTTTGACAATATTCAGGAAACTCAACATTCACTAGCCAGTGTTCTTCAGTTTGGCATGTATTAAACACTCCAAAGAATTCTCTGGAATATCGTACCCTTCATTCATTCTTCAGTTTTAGAAGTCAAAATTTCCACAAATGAAAATAAAACAAATAGAGCTTGAATAACCTCTTGTCCATTACTACCCAAGCGTTATTCCAAGGCACAGTCTTGATTCTCAGATACATTCCCCAAACTCTATAATTTGAGCAGTTCACAAAAAAACTTGGAAGCATTCATTTAACATGGTTTATTTTAAAGAGAAAAATGAAACTGTCAACTAATGAGGCTACCTCCTGTGGCCTGTCACCTGACCATCTTATCCAATGAAATAAACTTATTTTAAAAAGGTGTTCATTGATGCCACTGGAAGCATTTTTTAAACCCTGATTTCTAAGTAGGAGGGGATGTATCTGGGGAGACTGGGCTGCATTGCACCTGATGAGAGTATGATCTCTCTTCAAATGCCACGATCCCATCCTGAAAATTGCAATCCCTTGGCTTCATAATTAATATTGGTGGGCAGTAAATTAGAAATTCCAGTTTTGGCTGCACCAGTTGGCTTTTTTCCAAGCCTAGTTGGTGTAAAGGGAGGAAAGAATCCAATTCTTCACAGAGAGAGAATGGGGTAATGTAATCTATCTTTGTTCTGGATTCCAGAGTTGCATGTTCATTACATACCACACTACAAAATGAGACCAGGCACCTTTTTTGTGGTTCCCTTCTAGTTGCATTTTGGATATGCTGTAAAAAACGGCATTGACATATCCAAATATTGAAGGCTTATACTGGATTTCAATATGAATTCGTTTGTTTTAAATAATTCTGTTTTTGGTTCTTATTTGCTTATGATTTTAATGTATTAACTATTTTTTAAAAAATTGACAATTCCTGTGAGTCAAAAATATTATACATACTTTTAATAAATTTAAAAAGTAGTTGCAGGAGAATTCAGCCTTACATTTTTAATTTATGTAAGTATAAATAGCATTTCTAGAAATACCTAACCTGATTTTCCTTTGTTCATGCAAACATAAACTTTTTTCCTTTCAGAATTTACCAGTTCTCCCCCATTGGGGGAGATGGGTGGTAATATAAATTTAACTAACAAACAAATAAATTTATTGTTTATTAAAAATGTAACTGGCTTCATCATTATAAAGCAGTATCAAAATGGGTAGGTTCGTTCTTTAAAAAATCTTACAGCAAGAACTGATGTTAAATTTTGAGATGCATGTTTTCTCTGCATGTGTATGTATGTGTTTTATTGATTTTTTTTTCTTTTTTACTGTTTTTAAGGTAGATAGGCTTAACAGACAGGAGGTACACTCACAATTAAGCAGTGAAGGCTATAGACATCTAGAGAGGCTGTTTTGTTTTGTTTTTTAAATTTCCAGGGCTGATCCAGTCCACCCATCTCTCCTCTTTTTTATTTATGATTTTCTTCTTTCCAAAGTTTTATTTCTATCACCAACCATTTTGTACTATTTTTAGACATTATAGGATCTGAAATCCTTGCTGATCTCCTACAAAGATCTAGTGGTTGATCCCTGCCTACCACTGCCGGTTCCTGTAATCCAAATTGCACATGATTTGCATACTACATTTTCAGGCTGCAGTTCCAAGGATTAGTGGGATAAAATGAGTCCATGGGGAAAAGAAAGCTCCTTTGTTGAATCTACCCATTTGCTTTGCTCTGCTCTTTCTCAATTGCACATTTTAATTTATTTCCGCAGGTCAGATACTTATGCCTAACTTGTGTTTGTTTTATAGTATGAATGTAAAGTTATTGCGGAAAAATCTCATCAAGACTGAAAAGAGCAAAAATACTTTTCTCACAGGAGGATGAAGAACAGACTGAGAAGAGCACCCAGTAGAGAGTACTTGATTATACAATTGCCAAAAAGCAATCTCCCTCTTGTTCCTTCTTCTCTTGTCCCTTTGTGTCTCTGGCCTGGTCCATTTGCAAAGGCACTATTTACTGCAATCTGTGATTGCTGCATCTCTAGGTCACTTAAAACTCCTGGCATCTTGGGAATGTGATCTGTGTGAAACTGTGCTTCAGCGCAACGTGCTGGAGAAAGTATTGGCTTCTGAGTAGGATCCTTTGTTTTCTAAACTAAGCTAGGCTTGTCATATACTGTCCCTTTCTTTCCATAAGATTCCTGTGCCAAACCAAGCTTACAACAAAACAAAACACCACCCTCTTCTGGCTGCATTATTTTTTACTTACTTTGGCCAATTTTGAGAGATGTGGTTTTCAGAGTGTTGCTATTTTATTATACCTCAAGTCAGAGGGATAAATGGCCCAAAAAGACACTGATGAAATTACCATTGAAAGTATAATCAGTGCTGTGACTTTTCTTAGTAAAAAGTTAAATAAATCTACAAAACAGCTGCACATTAGGTGAACACGAATTTTCTGTTTTGTGTCAAGAGTTGATGGCATAGTTGGATGTAAATGCACTATTTGAAATACAAATGGGTAATACTGCTACTATACTCTGTGTCTATGCCCATAGTGTGTTGAGCGTGGGACCACACTGTAAATAGGTACACCCTCTTGTAGGACTCTTCACCTCGTAGTAGCAGCAATACAGCTATTTATTGAGATGTGATTCATGCTAAATAGTAATGCTGAGGCTATCCATAAATAAGACATTTACAGTTGATAGTTTAGTTCTGGAAATAGGAAAATCCAACTTTCTTTTTAAGTTTGGTAAGATGAACTTCAGTGTACTAGTTGCAAGTACCACTCTCACTTTGTACAATAAAACATGGATAGCTGCTTGTATTCTGATCATAGGATCTATAAATGTTCCTTTACAGAGATCCCAGAGAAATGAATTCATGTTATTGCTCTTATAGAAATGTCATGTGACAAAGTGAATTTTAACAAAAGAGAGGCACAGCAGAAATTATTATGGTACTGCCTCAGATCAGTAGAGCTGATCCTTGAGTCTGGTAATGGGAGAAAGGAAAAAGAAACTTTCTAATAATAAAAGTTTTAAATCATTCAATTTAATTGCTTCAGTAATTTGTGTAAAGAAATCTGTAAAGTGAGAAGTTGCTGATGCTTTTAAAAAAATTATATTCAGTGCAAGTTTTAAAAAATACTCTGCAGTCACTCAAAGAGGCTGATGTTGGTCCAAAGAAAAGTAAGTAAGTGTGTGTGTGTGTGTGTGTGTGTGTGTGTGTTAAATATATATATATATATATATAAAAAATTTATTTTTCTTTAATATATTCATAAAAATGTAGAATTGGAAAACTTAAGATTTTTAAAGACTTGCACATTAATACATGAAGAATATGCAACGGAAGTCTGGGGGACAATAAACCAAACTTTGGAAAGGAAAATGTGCAATCAATAAGTCTTTAAAAAATAGCAAACAATATGCAAAATAGCAGTAGCTCCAACTTTCGGCTAGCTGTTGCAAATTCACACTATTGCACTACATGGTCTTTAACATGATTATAATGATATCAGACTAAATACTAGAAAACACTTAAAGTGTTAGTGCACCTCCTTATATGCCTTTCCCCATGTTAAATCTGCAGTGGAACAAATAATTCATACTATTTAATTTTAAAACATCTCTAATAGTGAAACTGTTTCTGAGGTGGTTTAAGATTAAATCAAAGGAGATCTGATCCTTATCAAGTTAATCTGTGGTTCTGCTGAATCCACTTACTTACAGTGATCATCAGAGCTTATTGAAATGGTGATAGTGCTTTGAAGGCTTAATATGATAACTTGGCTCTCACTGTGTAGTCTGATTATTGAATTGGCATGTTGCTGTAACAAAATACCGTATGCGTGGCTTTGAATAGAGCTGTACCATAGATCTTTAGTTACCTGGCTTTCTAACACATGGGTAGTACCATGTGCTAGAAGTAGATCATCTGCTACTTTGCTTTTGTAGTTCCGTGGGCAGGTTTTGTGGGTTTAGCTGCCTTGAAGTGAAACGGCCTAATGGTTTGCCACAAGGTTTACTGAATCTAATTGCATGGAACTTTGCAGGTAAGAGTGACATTTGGTTCAACCTGTGGGTATAATGACTGGCCATGATTGTGTTGATTGAAAGTTATGAATACTACTGTTCATAAAACTTTAGGCTTTTCAATGATTGCCAATGAAGCCTTTACTGCACAATGTATTGGACCTAGTTGTAAAATAGGACTTCATTATCTTGCTAAGAACTCCAAAGTAGGTCACGGGTGTTGGTAAACCTTAAAAACATGAAGTCATGTCTCATTGCATATTGCCCTGAAGATAGACATCAACATTTGCATATTAGCTTACTCAATAAACATCATTGTTGCCCATCAGCGGAAATGGAGGCATTTTGAAAATGGTACTTGAAAACCTCATGACTATCACTTCTACTCTTGAGCCCAAGAAGCAAATTACCCATCTTTCCAAAGTTACTTTGATAGACCACTATTATCTCTTAAATAGTTTTATTGAACAAAATCCATGTTGTTTCTCTGTACTACCAGCCAGTACTGTAATTGTGAGAGGAGAGGTTTGTGATGAGAATGCCTTAATTACAGAGGTGGGAAAAAGCAACTACTGTATGATGTGTAACTATAATAATAGATTGTCTTCAAAATGCTCTATAGAGGATGAATAAGGTATATTTTAGATACAACTTTATAAGCACTATAAACTCTTCACTAGTTGTGAATTGTAAAAGTTGTTAATGTTTACTTCTTTAGATTGCTGTTAAAAGCAAAATATGTATTAAATAAAATTACAGCCTTGAAAAATTGGTTTCTTTTTCATTTACCAAGAAGCAATAATTCATAATTGTATCATGGTGATTTTCTTTCAGATACTAAATTAGCTGTTGAGCCAGCATAATGATTATAGAACATCTAGAAAATTAGCATATACCCCCCAGCCATTAGAAGACACAAATCAGCAATTGCATGAAGTCAATATGATTGCAGATTGATTTGGGCTTTTTAGATCCAAATCTTCCAGTTGTGGTTAGAGCACTGGAATGGAGAGTATCATGTCAAATAAAACAGAAAAATTAAAATGGGATTTTTTTCCCCTTCTTTCTTAAAGGCAGCAGGAGAATTATCTCTGGTAGAGGGTTTTTTTTTTTTAAATTACAGTTAGCTGTTCTGTTGGCTTTGAGAGAACAGAAATAATTGCTGAAATTTTATATTTGCAATAGAGACACTGAAGCCTTGTTGCATAAACCTTCCTATTTCTCCACACTATTTCAATATCCTGGGGTACGGTTCATCCACAACATCAGTTAAACTAAAACATTAGTGAAAATTGTAGAAATGCATAAAGTCAATATATGTCATATATTTACAGTCGTATAAAAGTAACCCTAATGCAAGTATAACATCCTATTTACAACAGGATCTCTATATCATCTAATTTTACTAGTTGCTATTCTCAACACCTATGCACAATTGCTTCCACCAATCAGGTTATTAAATAACTCTTCAAATCTCTTAAATGTATCAAAAAATGTGGGATCACAGTAGAAAATGGGGAAAAAAACAACATCCCTATAATCATGATCCCAGGTTCTGAAATACACAATAGGATGGAGCAATATGCAAAGAGGGAATGAAAAGAATTCCCTGTTCTGCCAATCATATATAAACAAGATCATGCTAAGATGGGAAATAGCTAAACACAGTCCTGAATACTAGCACCAAGAGCTTAAATTAGACCCTAATAGGTAGGGTAAAACCCAACACCAGGGGGAAATACAAAAAATGAGGGAAATTCAGTACAATACATACTCTAAAGTTCTGCACGATGGCAAGTGGACAAAGGAACACCTATCCACAGACAGTTGCAGTGGTCCAGCAAAGAAGCCATCAGGACTGGAAACAGTTAATATGCAGTGCTGGTGGATAGAAGCCATCAGATGTAAAGGATGTAATGATCTCACAGTTGCTATTACAAGTGGCCAAAGAGCACAACAGCTAACATGAGCCTCAGGTTCCTGGCCACCAGTGCTGGAGCCATCTCACAACTCTGAAGGAGAAAGAGATGAAAACTTAAGGCAGGTGGAATGGTCCAACTGAAACACAAAAACTCAGTATTAGCCATATCTAATTTTAAATAATGTACAGTCATCCTTGATGATGTGTCTAAAAGACATCTCAATGGGGAGGAGTGCACATATTTCAGGAAAAAAGCTACAAAGCTGGGTATCATTGGCATAAATTTGGAATTTAAATCTAATTGTGCAAGTAGGCAGTCAAGAGAAAGGATAGGATCTCAAATAGCTTTGCAGCTACTGAAATTATGGTACTGACTTCACAGGTCTGATCCTCATGGATCCTTCCCAGTAGCAGGAAGCCTCATGGGCAGAACATTAGAAGTTTTGGTGTCAGTAGGTACAGACAGAGAACGTTGATTATTCCCCAATCCTAAAAAGGAAATCAAAATCTGTTTATAAATTATGTTTGTGCATTTACACTATTGTTTGATTGCTTGAGCACTTCAGATCATCCCAGTAGTCATTACCCAGTAAAATAAGTCATTATTCATTTCTTTCTACATACTGTAGCTCTTCCTTCCAGAGCATTAACATTGTACTTTTGGATAAAGGTGGAGCTGAAGCTTATAATATATAAACCAAATTCTACATCAGTTCACGGTTAGGGCAATATTTGAATCAGAGGCTTAGAGTCATTCTTTTACCCATGTTGCACCATTAAAAAGCATGGCACAGTTGTTAAGATGCCACAACATTTTTTGATGGTGCCAGAAGACCATGTTCTCTGAGGCTTGCTTGGCAACAACTATAATTATTTTTTTCCTCCTCCTTTGAAAGAGCTGAACAATCACTCTAAAAACAAACAGGCCACATGGAACTGACTTGGGTGACTCTGTTTCTTTGTTATCTTTTGAGCCTGGATAATCCATCTTCTCTATGATTTACACTTCCATCCAGTGTAGTGGTACTTAATTGTTAGCAATAGAAGGGATTACAAGTCCTTTTGTAAGAGTGGGGCGGTCAAGAGGAAGCTATTGCTTCACCTGTCAGAACATCTAGGTGAGTGGACACAGCTGCTGCTTCGCCCATCAGAATATTTAGGTGAGGGGACACAGGTTGGCAAGACTGAAACCTCTCTTGTTTCACTACTCACGTTCAGTGCTATTTCAGAGATTCCGATGGTTCCCATCTGTGCAGCTTAAATCAGCACTTGTATTTCTATATAATGGAAGCACTTTTTATGGATCGTATAACATCAAGCTTGTATAGATTTTTTTCCCATTGTCTCTCCTATGCAAACAATTTTCATGAGTGAAGCATTATTGTTCGGTTCAGTTGTTTTCCATTCTTTATGATCCAATGGCTAAGATTCTGTCCAGTACTGTGCAAAAGAAATAAAGTTCCTACCATCATGACACCCACTGACTCCCTTGAAGTGCCATATCTATAAGGGGGTTATGGGAATAGAACCATTAAGAATCCAGAAGGATTCAATAGGTCATGAATAGCACATGGCCATTTTTAAATTGTATTCCTCTGCAGCAGTATATTCTGGTGACAAGGATACCTAATACTGCTGTAAAGTCATGAATTCTCAGGGGTAGAAGCTGTTCGTGGTCAAAAGTTTTCCTCATGAAACTTCTACTGAGTTTGAGATAGTGTGTAATAAATTATGGTCAAGGAAGAGGAATAACCTCTTGGGATCTGTGAAACTGGCCTGTATACGGGCAAAGAAATATTTCTTTGTATTACTGTACTCTGAGGCACATTCTCTTTCTGTGGTATTTTTTATGTTGCTATTGAGGGAAAAAAATCTTAAGGACAGCTGTCTAAAAATAAAGAGTAATAATTCAGATGTTTAACACCTCTGTTGTTCACACCATATAAGGAATTACAGAATTTATGAAAATCCTTTTTCCATTGAACTGACTTAAAATTTGCTGAAAACATTTGGAAATTTAAGGCAAGTACAGAGATGCCTGAAACACGTACCTAAAGAACTGTGAAGTGGAATAATCTATGGTGCACAAACGGGTGTGGGTGGAGGAGCATTAGCGAAGTGGGGTACACTTCAAAAAATGGGCAAGGGAGTGGAACAAAAAACATATTTTATATTTCATTAGTTTGACTGTTGTGAGCTGCCCAGAGTCATTGGGAGTTGGGTGGCATACAAGTTTAAATAACAACAACAATTATTATTTAATTAAATACATTAACTCCACCTGCGTTTAATAATTTCCTTCTGAACTCACGTGGAACATTACAATTTTTTTCATTTTTATTTACTCTTACAATGTGGTTGCCTGGCAACCATTGGAAGGGTTCAGGACCCAAGGTTTGGGGGGACTCCATGTACTCTGGAACTGCAGGGGGGTCATTCAATCAGCTGTCTTATTATCTGGCAATACAGAGTTGCGGACACAGGCATATGCACACACCAGGTAGGATTCCAAAAAATTAAAAGAATACTTGTAGCTCTAGCTTTCAACATTTGCCTCACTTCTGGAACTATACTGGTGCCTGGACAAAATTATGAGTCAGTTCCATAACTATTACTTTTTAGTTTCCTTAAAACTAAATCAGATGAGTAATCAGATCCTGATGTATTTTTATTTTACACGAGGTGAAAATAAAAGGTACGCTGCCTTTTATTCCATTAACAGAAAATAGGCTTGGGAGGGGGAAGGAATTTTGAGGAACAAATGGTGGGAATAAAAAACGATCCAGTCAATCCCTATTGATGAACTTCTGCTCCTAATATAAATACCTTACATCTACTTTTTATTGCATTGAAAAAAATAACAATCATGCAAGTGAACTTCCACTCCCATAATTTTAAGATTCCACCCCTAAACCTGGAATTATTTCTGGATTTTTCTGTTTTACTCCTTTGATGATAGCAGGGAACACTGGCCCTTCCTGGAGTGGTACTGCTTGAATTCCTCTCACAGGATTTTTTTTAATACACCGTGAGCCCATACATAGGGGAAAAAAGCAGTTTTCATGGATCTTTGGAAAATTCCAAACAGTATAAAGCAAGTTAAATCAATTTATAGGGCTACTCAAAGTTCTGAAGGAGGGCTTTGATTTGACAAAACTAGGAATGAATCACCATTCTGAAGTAGCTTCACAAAGCAAGAACCTTTGAAGTGCTGAATGAAATTAAGGGGCTTGGAAGTCTTTCATAATGCTTTACAGATTCAGTGGCTTTTTTTGCTACTCCTATGGTTGCTACACACAATATATAGCAGTATTTTTCAACCTTGGCAACTTTACAAACTTTGTAAAGATGCATGGACTTCAACTGTGTGAACGTCAGCTCCCTGAATTGGGTGATGCGTGGACTTCAACTCCCAAAATTCTCCAGCCAGCCATGGCTGGTTGGGGAATTCTGGGAGTTGAAGTCCATGCATCTTAAAGTTGCCAAGGTTGAGAAACACTGATATATAGTATTGCGACCTCACTTCTCAGTATGCGGAATAGTGGTAGGGGTGGGGGGTGGGGAGTGATGGGTTGATACTGACACGAATAGCCAATAAGTTTTATTACCACATTAAACTCTCTGCCTATCAGAACCCTTGGGGGTGGCAAGGTAAATACTGCTTTGTTCATTATTCACTTTTTCAGCTCTCAACTTCTTTAATGTAGCCAGCCAAAAGCTTTATGCTCTCTCACTGGAGCTAATAGGTTATTATACTTCAGTAGTGTTCCTGCCCATCGAGTGGGAGCTCAGCTCAGCTCAGCTCAGCTCTCAGCACTCAGAATATGAGCTCAAGGTTGACAGATCCAAGATGCACCCTTCAATCCAACCTCAAATTTGAATTCTGAAAGATGGGGACAGGTTTAAGTCTCTTGACCATTAGGCTAACACTTAGAACTACAAGCCTAAATACTGATTGTTTTTAAGGATAGGGGGTGTTAAGGCTACAAATTGTCATGGCCCAGGACTCTGAAGAAGCTTCTCCAGCTGATCCCATGGAATGTCAGCCTCAGGAGACACCAAGCCAGGAATCACCTCAGGCTGATCAAACACAGGCACCATCAGAACACCTGGAGCAGTCAGATGATGAGGTACATTCCCCAAGCCCTCAGACTTGGCAAGTAGAGCAAAGAGCAGAGCAAAGGCACTCAGTGAGGCTTCTTGCCAAGCAAGGGAGTAACTATCTTAATTGAAGATAGCCGACTGTAACCTGATTTAAGAAGCAGCCCTGATCCATGCTTCTTCATGGGAAACAACTGTCTGATCTCTTGCTCTGGTGTGTCCTTCCTGTGACTTCTGCTTGTGTAAAAACCCTAAAACTCTGACCTTTGGACTTGCTGACAAACCTGACTTGGCTCTCTGAACTTTGGACTGGATTTTGACTTCTCTTCTGTGCATTCCTGTTGAAAGTGAAACTATCCAGGCAAACTTTCTTTTCCAGAAACTCTGTTTGGACTTACATTCCTTTCCTTGTCTGCTGTTATCTATGCAGCCTTGAGTAAATAGCTATTCTCATCTAGCAACTGTGTGTGAGTTTGAAACCTAAAACAGGACACAATTCTTTTCCAGCAATTTTCCTTCTATGATGGTTTATCTCCCTGTGCCAGTCTGCTTCAACTACTAATTAACTACCATAGAATATTACTAACAAGTCACAACTCTGAGACATCTGCGTTCTATATCTAATGCAAGAGGGTACCTTGGAGGGACCAAGGTTACCAATCAGCTGAGCCAACCCTCTTGGCACCACAAAAAAACCAACGTTCAGAAG
Source organism: Candoia aspera (assembly GCF_035149785.1). NCBI lineage: Eukaryota > Metazoa > Chordata > Lepidosauria > Squamata > Candoiidae > Candoia > Candoia aspera. The sequence goes on from NC_086153.1 coordinate 215,559,693, forward strand.
TAGCAAAGCTACACTATCCCTCAGGTACTAAAAAACTAAAAGACATCCTTCACTATCACACCAAGCCTAACATCCCAGAAAAGCAAAGGGAAAGTAACAGCTGACCTTTAAAAAGTTCTAACCATTCTTAAGTTAGAGTAATGTCCTTTTTGCATTGGTTCAGCACAGCTTTGGCTGTTTGATGGACAGTCTGGAAGCTGCTGTGATGAACTTTTGTCATCCCTGCTGCTATATGTGACTTAAAAGAAATTCAGGATGAATATTTTGAAAATTTATTATGATGAAACTTAATGTTTTCCAGCTGAAATTTGGAAGGAATAATCTCTTCTAAAGAATCTGCCATCCCTGCTATTTTCATCCCAATCTGCCAAAAAATGAAAGAGCTGCAGGCATTTTTTAATATTTTCCCATTATAGTCTGTGGATAAATCTGTTTCCAAATCTAATTTTTATGCTGTTCAAATCAAATCAGTTTGTCTCTGAATCTTGAACAGTGGTTTCAGATTAAATCATAACTCCTTGGAATCACCAAATTGAACTGAATTGGGACCCTTTTCACAGACCTACTAATGCAGCGGGTTTAGTTAAATTAGGCAACCACCAGCTCCTGGGGAGGTAAGGGGTGTAATGAGATGAGCAGTGGGAGGCAAGGCTGGTGGGACCAACATGCTTAGAGATGACTTCCCACAGCAGGGGGGCGGGGGGTTGCCAGACCTTATGCCTGGCTCTCTTGGCTTAGTTCTCCTGTTTCTGGTATAGCATCATCAAACACTTTTGGCAGGGCTGTCCCATTGTCTTTCTCCAAGATAATTCTCAGTAGAATCAGGAATACAGGAAGAGGCTGGATAACCTCTTTGGTAACTCCTCAATAGAGATATTCCAAGTAGGGAGTTACCAAAGAGGTTATCCAGCCTCTTCCTGTATTCCTGATTCTACTAAGAATTATCTTGGAGAAAGACAAGGGCATTTTTCTTAGAACATCTATTATAATAAAAATGGAACTTCCAGACAAGCCAGTGATGACCATCAGCTAAAATGTACAAGTCTAGTTGGCATGGGGAATATGAATTAGAGGCTTTTAAAAGCAAATTGACATATTATGCAGATAAGCTCTCCCTCCAGTCTACCTTTTGTGGAAGACTTGCAGCACCAGGAATTGCTGATAGTATTATTAGGTTAAATGTGAGAAATGTGTGGTCAAGGCCAAGTTATAGGCAGCTGCTAGAATTGAACCAGGGAGTGACTCAGAATCAAAATACGCATTAGACTATGAAAGTTACTGTTGCTCAGAAAAAGTCACCAACCCAAAAGGAAGCCTTTAGCATCCTTTCCTAATTAACATCCTTTCCTAATTAACAGGCCCATTCAGGAATTGGACAGTTAAATTAAACACAACTTTAATTGAATGAATAACAAAGTGCAGGATGAAGATGAACGTTAGAAGCAGTTAAGAAGACTGAACAGCCTTGGGACTATGGGCTGGAGAGATTAAATAGAAAAGTACTTTTTCTTTTTTTTAATAATTTTTATTAAAGCTTTTAAACAAGATTAAAAACTAACACAAACTAATATAAAGTAAGAAGGAAAAGGGGAAAAGAAGGAAATTAAAGAAAAAGCAGAAAGTGCAGGAAAAAAAAGTTAAAGAAAAATAGAAAAGAAATTTATAAGGAAGTGGCTTCTGATATTCTTCCCAGCAGTTATAAGGACAATATATTTTAACCTCTCTCTCTAACAATACATCCTTCTCCTGTCCCAGTCAATATTCTTCTGGAAATAGATCTGCCTATACTCCTTTAAGGCAGTTCAGGAGGAAATTTCAGTCTTGATACATAATATTCTTCTATTTGCCCAAATTAATTTTATGTTATAGTGTATATATGCATCCAATATAAATAAACGAACAGACGGACCAGATTCAAATATCACTATTTACAATGCTGGAAATAATTTAAACTTTATTTAAGTAATGTACTCTCAGGATTACCCATTAGGTACAGTGAGCAGAAGATGATGCTACAGTGTTGGATTAAGAATTTAGGCCAGTCTCTGAAACCTGGTCCTTCCCCTCTGTGGAAGGGCAGGGATATACCATAGAGCCTAAGCCACTGTCCACATAGCTGGTGGGGTATTCTGTCCAGTTCCTTGGTCAGCTGACATTGCTTGATTAAAGATTGCATCAGGCATGGGTATCATAACCCTGGAGGATTAAATAATGGGAATGCATTTTTTATACATACCATGCTTTTGTTGATGCAGAGTCTGCAAAGAATCAGCACTGTTTAAGGATTTTTTTAAAAAAAGAAATTAACCACATTAAAAGTGATATACTCCAATTAGTAGACTTTCATTTGTAAGTAAATGAAACTTTAAAGTGGTAGCAATGCAAATTGCAGTAGGTAATTGGCAGCTGCCATTTTAAAGACACTGAGCAGTTTAGTCTTCATAAGCCTTGATTCATTTTGTAAATAAGAATCTCAATAATTCTGTTTATGATAAAGAAGCAGTTTTATTGCTGTAGTATCAAAGATAATTGCCCTCTTGTGCACAGTATTGGGAGCCCAGCACCATCTGTCATGGAAAATATCTTCCCTTTATGAGCAAAACTTACTCATGGAAATTAACCAAACAGTAGAAACCATACAGATTGCATTCATTTGCAAACGTTTCTATATTTAGCTCCAAAACATCACTCCTCGTAAATTATGGTTCACACACATGTATATGGAATGTTGCTACTTTATAAGAATTTTGCACAAGAAGAGTAACTTGGAAAGCAAACAAGCAGAATTTACCCAGATGTGGAGTTATGACAGGCTAACTTCTGGCTTCGTTTGCTTTTTGGAGAACTGGAAGTAAATGAGGCAGTTCCATCTATTCCTGTTTAATGTTGAGAAGCAGGGGGGGGGGGAAGAGGAGGGAATGAGATATCATCTGCCAATCTTGGCAAACAGAAGCATCCTATGGTTGATGAAAGAATGTGGTGCTGAATTATTGCACTGCTTTCTGTGGATTACCCTGGCTTGTGCTGTCAAAAGGAAGAACAGGTCATGAGTAATATAGCTTAATGGCTGAAAAAGTCAGCTCATGCAAAACCTTTAAGTCTGATCTTAAGGATGTGGCAGGACCACAAATAACTTTTATTTTCCCAGAACCATGCTGCTCATGAAAAGCACCCTCTTCTGAAGCAGCAGGATTTTCCTTACTACCTTCCAAATATCTGCAAATGTTGCATTGATTCATCCTAGCCACTGCAACTGGGTGTATCGTTTAATGGGCTGTATAGACTACGAGCCTTAATGTGCAAAAGGGCCTTAATATCTCACAAGCATGACATAGTGATATCAGCACCATGTTTGAACTCTTCTGGGTATATGTCGGCTATAAAATTAAAAAACTATCCAAACAAGCAGTCGCAGGCCATTTTCCAGCTGCTTCACATATTTGAACATTGCCTCAGACTACTGAAACAGCTCAGATCATCTCTGTAAAATCTGGTTTGCAGGATTCAGTGTCAGAAGCTCAGAGGAATAGAGAAGTACATGTAATTCTAATACATCACTGGAAAAGTATATTCTCAGTTATATTTCCTACTGAAATATTTCTTTTCTAAGGACCTTTACGTATGAAAAATTAATCATGTTTTCATGTTATTATTTAGCACCTGAACTTTCATTATTGTATCTGACAGAGCAGCAGGTGTTAACAGCTGGAAACAATGAATATGGGAGCTGAAAGAAACCATAAGCGGCCCTCATTTGGGGTTTGATACTTATTTAAATAATGTGCTCAATATTAATGGCTCTTGTATTAACTTTTCTTGCCACCCTAATGCGGGGCATCAAATTATATGCTTCTCAGTTAAGTAGTTTTTATTTTATCTCCTCTCATAAAAGGAAGTACTTTTAATGTACTGGAAAACACCTATTTGCTAACCTCTAAGGAAATGGAATTTCTCATATTGTAAATGCATGGGGCATAACTCATGTGTTGTATCCAATTCTTTGTATTTCTTGATTAACACACTAGTAAAAAAGGCTTCCAAAGATATCACACATCTGCTGCCTATAGGTTTTCCTCTGCTGCCTTGGGTCCTATGGAGTGAAGCCCCACGACTATTTTTTGTATGGTCACTTTGAGAGTCTTTTGAATAGTAGTACATATTTGGTCCCAAAACTTTTTAGCCTTCTCACAGGTCCACCATAGGTGATAAAAAAGTTCCTTCACCCTGTAAATATTTCCAACAAACATGTCCTAACAACCAGGAAACACACTGAGACAAGGAACTGGTCTCTAATATTTATTGCTAGTACTTAACAGGAATCCTAACAAACTGAAGAAGCGTGGGGAAAACCCAGACATATAACCCCCCAGGGTTAAGGCGGTCCCGATCTGTGTCTCTTTGAATGGCTGACCAATTCCTCAGTGCTACGCATGCGCTTGACAGTCTGGATGGGAGCCCCCTGCCCGCCATCCTTACTCATGACAAAACAGTTGTTACACCACTATACATTTTTGACAATTTATCAGGAGTGAAATACCAACGATACATCATTTTATAAAAATTCTCTTTTAAATTGTAATTCAAAGTAAAATTCAAACCTTTATTCCACAAAGGAATAAAGACAACAAGACAGTTCAGGAAAGAGACAGGAGTGTCCTGAATAGGGGTGGTGGGGGGAAATGTGAGAAAGAGACTCAGAGCAACTCCACCTTAATTTCTCTAGGTATATAAGTTGTGTGGGAGAATAACATTTGTGGTCTTTCAAATTTCATTTATATTACCCTATTAGCAATAGAGATCTTTCCAGAAATGCAAATGGTTCTTATTTCCTGAGCTTGCCATCCTTGCAAGGCTTGGCACAAAGTTGGCATAAAGAGCAAACTTCTAGAACAAGAGATCCTGCAGGAAGGAGAGCTCATTGACCTTCAAGTCCCCTGGCCCCAATGAAAGACACCCCAAAATACTTAAAGGAACTAGATGAAGAACTGTGGGAAGTTATTTCAATTATCTTTGAGGAGACCTGGAGAACTGGGGAAGTGACATAGACTGGAGAAAAATAAATGTGATAAAATGTGTTAATGAACCTAATATCAATATCTGGAAAGATGTTAGAGCAGGTAATAAAATGAGCTATTTGTAAGTATCTCGCAGATAGTGCTATGACTGTAAGAGTAAATCTTACAACGCATGGCTTTGTCAAAAACTGGCCATGCAAGGTAAATCTGTTCTCTGACAAGATAACCATTTAATGGACAAAGGGAATGCTGTGGATATAATCTACCTCAATTTCAACAAAGCTTTTGATAAGAGTCCACATAACATTCTCACCGACAAACTGTTAAATTGTGGTTTGGATGGCACTACAGTAGGCCCACAATTGGTTGGCTAACCCAGAGAGTCAACATGAATGGCTCTGAATCAAGTTGAGACCAGTGGGGTCTCTCAGGGATTTGGCTTGTGTTCAGTATTAGGCAACATTTTATTAATGGATAATGGGATTGATGGACCACTTACCAAATTTGTAGGTGGTACAAAATTGGGACATCTGGCCAACTCCCAGGAAGACAGAATAAGATTGCCATCTAAACTGGACAGGAGACTGGGCTGAGATGAAGATTTCCTTCACAGAAAAAAATAAGATACTACATATGCTGGGAAAATATACTGTAGGACACATATACAAGCTGTGGTATTTATGGCTTAGAAGCAGAAAGACTTAGATGTGGTCATTGAGTAAAAGCTGAACATGTTCCAGCAATGTGAACCAGCTGCCAGAAGGGCTAATAGAATTTTGGGCTGTAGCGGGATAAGTAGAAGGGAATAAGAATATGGGTTTAAAGACACATATTCTTATTCCCTTCTACTCTGCACTGGTGAGACCACACCTGGAGTACAGTCTATGATTTTGGGCACCACGTTCTAGAAGGATATTGATGGATTAGAATAGGTTCAGAGGAGGGAGAGAAAGATGGTATAGAAACTTGGGGACATGTCCTATGAAAATGAAATATGGGATGTTCAGTCTTGAGAAAAGAAGACTGGGGTTCAGGTACATACAAGGATGCTCTGGAAAGATGGTAAGGGACAGTTTTCCATTGCCGCAGAAATTAGCACCAGAGATTATAGGTTGTAGCTATCTAGTTTTTGTTTAAATATAAGGAAAACTGAATGATGGCAAGATCTGAACCACAGTGAACAGTCTACCGATGGAGATTGTGGGTTCTCAACTCTGGAGGATTTAAGAAGAGTCTGAATGGACACCTCTTGAGGATGGCTGTTGTTTTTCATGCATATTGCAGAGGGTTGGACTAGATGATCCTTGTCACCCCTTCCAACTCCCCAGTTGTAGGATTCCATGAGCCCAAAAATATTTTTCTCAACTGCAGCTGTTAACTGTTGTGCTGCTAGGCATATTTGCAGCGATGTTGTAAATGTATGAAAGCTTCCAACTGCACCAGGTTCTCCTTCTGCAACCTATTTCCTTGGATAGGCTTTCAAGGGGTCTGTAAATATTTTATTTTGACCATTTCCTGGATTAGTGACTCACCTGAGAGATCCATGCACATGTGGGGCAAGTGATAAGTACATCCAACGTTCTATAAAAAAGGAGTCAGTAGTCAACAAAGAAGGCAAAACACATTCAGGAGGGCTGTCCTTATAACAAAGAGAGAGAAAGGCAATAATACTGACCTACGTTGCCACCTCCAAGTATTTTTGTTTTCAAGATCTGATCGACATAAAAACTTCTGCCAAATCAGGACATCCCAACGTAAACCTTCTGTCTTGGGAAACACTACAGCTTGGGAGTCCAATAATTGGCAGGATGTTATAATATTGGTAGGCCTAAGGGAAGGCATCCTCACTTCTTCCCCAAGGGCTTTTTGTATGATGTTGTGAAATGCTTGCTCATGCTTGGAAATAGCTTGTGAAACCTTCCTTAGCTTGGCTTGCTTAAGGCAGCTTTTGATTCACTCATATTTCAAAACTGAATCAGAAGAAAAGTGTGATTTCCAGCAATAGAAATGAGCTTATTTTGTGGGTAACTCAAGGACTCTTTCCTTGATGGTTCAGCTTCTCATATGTGACAGGGTTGCACAGGTGGGGAGAAACTAATCCCAACAAACTCAACCCTAACTCATCATTGTTTAGATTAATTTTCTCTAGGCTTGCCAGGGACTTGCAGTTCCAATACGTTTGCAGAACACTAGGTTGGGGAAGGCTGAGATATCTATATATATTGTCTGCCCAAGTCAAATGGATTATTATTAGATTTTTTTTATCCTGCCTTTTATTTATATCAAGGCAGCAAACATACCTAATACTTCTGCCTCCTATTTTCCCCACAACAACAACCCTGTGAGGTGGGTTGGCCTGAGAGAGAGTGACTAGCCCAAAGTGACCCAGCTGGCTTTCATGCCTAAGGCAGGACTAGAACTCTCAGTCTCCTGGTTTCTAGCCTGCTGCCTTAACCACTACACCAGACTGTCTCTCTTATATAATATATGATTAATTATAGCAAGTAAGCAAGTAACAAAAGTATATATAGGTGGCCCTAGGTTAACGATCACTTGTTCAGCAACTGAACTTGTGACAGCGCTGAATGAGTGGTACTTACGACTGGTTCTCAGAGTTCTGGCCGTCACAATGTCCCTGTGGTCATGTGATCATGACCTGGGTGCTTGGAGACCAGCTTGCAATTATGACGTTGCAGCATCCTGCGGTCATGTGATCGCCATTTGCAACCTTCTTTGCCAGCTTCTGACAAGCAAAGTCAATGGGGAAGCTGGCAGGAGGTTGCAAATGGTGACCTTGTGAGGTCCCCGCTTAACAACCCATGGTGATTCACTTAACGACAGCAACTGGGAGTACCAAAATTGCCATCACTAAGCAATGCAGTCACATGACGTTGCGCTTTAGGTCCATATTGCTTAGCAATAACAATTCCAGTCCCAGTTGCCATCGTTAACCAAGAACTGCCTGTAGTTAGATATGGAGTGAACAAAAATAAAGACGATACGTACGATTAAAGAACCTAAAGCTTGGTGTTCGTGGGGTCGCTAATGCTTTCCAACCAATTTCAACTTTTACTTCTTCAAATGAGAAAATGTAATCATCCAACATAGACAAATGGAATATTTATTGCAATGTAATTCTAAACTCTCAGTGCAAAGCTCTCTGTGCATGCTTGAAGGCAATCTTTAGCAAACATGGTCCCAATGTTTTCAAAGTTGCCCAGAGGAATTGCAAATGTATTCTGGGCTAACAATGTGCAAATCTTGCTCTCTAAGGAGCCCTGATGAGCTTCTAAATTGATGAGAAATCACTAATTGGGTCTGAAGTTGCAACTGCCATAGAGACATAGCTGAGGAATTTACAATCAATTCTTCCCTGAGAAAAGTGAGATGAATGATGTGGACAAGTCTATCCAGTGAAATATCTGATCACTTACCTTCTTAGTCATCACTGATCTTTAATCACTTGTTGTGTAACATTTCACCCCAATACAGATCATAAAGGGACAAAAGAGAGGGAAATAAATAATAAGAAGGCAGCTTATGGAAGCCAGAAAATCATTTGCCTGCAACAGGAAGGTGGCTTTTCTCTGCACATTTCGTTCACAGCATCATCTGTCATCTGTGAACATTGTCAGGACACTGTGAGAACAAAGATCAGCTCTATACAGAAGAAGAACAGTCTTACTGAAGTCTTATATAGTGATAGTAGCCAAATCCTCAGAAATAGCCAGGATGAAGGAACAACATGCACTATGCCAAGATCTATCATTCAGGGGATTTGGTAGATCTACTCTTGGCTAACAAAATTGGTAGATATTTGCTTCTTCTCCAGCTATGTCATCTGGCTGTGGCTGTTTTGGTGTTATCTCCTTTCTCTCAAGTTCCACATATGGCATCTTTAGAGAATCTCCATTATATTTCCTCTAAATATACCTTTGTCCCTTTAACTATGTACCTAGCATTCTTTAGCTGAATTTCAGTTTGCCAGTTCTTCTGCAAATCAGCATGATCCATTTTTTAATAGCAACTTCACAGTGCAATTCTATGAATATCCAGGAAGGAAGGAAGAAGGGAGGGAAGGAAAGAAGGAAGGAAGGAACTGTTAAACCTTTTATCTGTCTTTCATAATGTAGAATTTGAAGTCATTCAATGAAACAGATTGGCAAGAGATGCAGAACAGACAAAAGGAAGTCTTTGCACAGTGGAATTTGCTGCCATAAGACAGGGACAGCCATAAATTTAGATGGCGTTAAAAGGGGATAAGATATATTCATGCAGGGTAAAGTTATCAGTGGCAATGAGTTTTAAGAATGATTTGCTTCTCCAAGGGCTGTCATAAAAAAAGAAAGTCTCCTTCAAGTCAGGATTGACTCTTGGTGACTTATGGACATGTTTCCTTGACAAGAGCCTTCTTTTGTGGCATTTCTTCCATTTCCTAGCCTAACTTACAGCCCCATCCAAGTATTGATCAGGCCCAACCCTGCTTAGCTTCTCAGCCTTGACTGAGGTTGCCAGAAGAATGCTACTAAATATCATCTTCTCTGAAGTGACCCTATCAGAAAAATATACCTTTCCTGGGAGCTTCTAGATAAGATTTTATGCCTGAAATTACTCTGCCTTGTTCACAGAATTTTATGTGGGCATTCTGGACAATGATATTTTCTACATGCACCTCTTCTCTTTCCCTCTTTTTTTCTTTTCTACAAGAGCACCCGGTATAGAGGAAGAGATAGGCTTAGGCTTAGCCTTAAGATTAGAGCCTTGTTACTCATAATATCAGGAACTGTCTGATGGAACTTGCTGACGGACTTCACAGAGATACGTAGTTGTCCACTATGGGATGCACGATCCTGGACTAAATAGAGCTTCTTATGTTCTTAAAAATTTTGTGCACGCCTTCAGTTGTAAAGGCAATGAGTATTGTTCCACTGTGAGTAGAGTAGAATGCAACTTTTTATTTTGGTACTCAGTAGCAGCCTAAAATATAGAACATTTTTCAGTGATCTTTCCTCATCCCCAAATCATTGCTAGCTGCATTCACAATTCCTGTTTGTCCCATCACCACTTCCTGAGTGCTGGAATGGATGTCATCTACCCACTTCCAGCCCATCACAAATGCACCCTGTGCCTGTATTTTCCAGCTGCATTTCCAACATGAGATTATTTTTTTAATTTAAAAACACTGAAGCCCTTCACAGTACATGGTCTGGTGCACTTTGTTCTAATCTAGGGACAGGCCCAGCTCCAATTGGCTACAGCACTTGGTATGCCCCCTCCACTCCAGCAGCTGGTTGCTACCCTATGGAACCATATTGTCCTGGGCTATGATGTTCTCAGATGAACAGCAGCTGTGATTTTTTAATTATCTTGTGGCTGATCCATTGATGGCCCATTAAGTCAATGAATTTTCCTTACCCTGTGTTTCTCCGCCCACTCTAGAAGCTTATTACTGCACTCAATCCTTACAACTCCCAGTGGGGGCTCTTTCAGTTTCTGCCCAGGCTGAAGCATGCTCTCCTTGCTCTCTTCCCCTCTCCCCCCACCAACAGTATTTCAATAGTTTCATTTCCCCTTTGTTCTGCAATTTAAAAAATAAAAAAGGAATTGCAATGTAGGCACACTGCTACAAAGCTTCAACGAACCCTTGTTGAATCCTGTGTAACCGGGAGTGGGGGTAGAAAGGGGTTGACAGAGTGCTTGCAGGGATTGGGATGGTTGAATTGGGGAAGGAGTTGTAGATGTGTGTATTTACTTCCTGCTTGGAACATGCCTCCTGCTCATACCCATGGGTGCTCTCCTCTGCCATCTTTCAAAGGTATGTCTCTCTTCCTTACAATCACAATCATCATAGATATAATGGTTCAACCAGGGGAAAAGATAAAAAGAAAAGTAAGAGGGTTGTATTAGGGTCAAACAAAAGAATGCAAGAAGGGGGCCACGGTGTCCCTCTGCACAAACATCAGAGAAAGCACTGAAAAGAATGAGAAAGAGGAAGTGATCCTCAAAAGCAGAGATTGACCATCCACACATGGGCCAACTAGCAGCATTTTATTTATTACATTTATACACTGCCCATCTCACTACAAAAGTGACTTTGAGTGGCTTACAAATAAAAGTTATAAAAACCATTATAAAAGTGCAATAAATAGGAGAAGATAAAAGAGGGAAACTAAAAGGTGGAGAGAGTGTCTTTAAGCCACCAACCACCCCCAGGGCTGCCTATCCCTCTTGGATCCTCAAGCTACTTGGCAGAGCCAGGTCTTGATGCTCTTCCTGAAGGCCAGAAGACTGGGGGCCAACCTCACCTCAGGGGCAAGATGTTCCACAGGGTGGGGGCAACAGCAGAAAAGGCTCTCCTCCTAGACCCCACCAGCTGGAATTCTTTAGCCATCGGGGTCTGCAACATGCCCTTCTTGCCAGACCGGGTGGGATGGGTGCCTGGATGGAAAAGGCAAGAAGCAGGGGAATCAGGGCCAGCATTGGTCATAATCCAGACTGAGCATCAGCCCAGCCTTGTTGCCAAACTGCTGCAGTCAGCATCAGGAACAATCAGGAGCTGCTTAAACTGCTTAAGCAACTGTGTGGGATGGTTCATTCTGTGAACTATAAATATCAGGAAAGGTACACTGAAGTTTTACCATAAAGAACACTGAATGGTTATCTTGCAGAGATACCACGGTTCTCTAATCAGTAATGTTTATAGCAGGTGGACTAGGAGAGGTAAAGTGGGATAACTGTCTAGCTTGAGGTTATTGAGCATCATTCATGGATTGCCTCTTGTGCAGTGCAGCCTGTCCATAAAAAAGATGAGAAATCTGTCTCACCAAAGCTGAGTTTGGCAGAAGCTCTTTGAAACCTAGTAGTTCCAGCAGATTGAAATATGCTACCTGAGTTTGCTTTCCTCTGATATTGCAATGGATTATTTTAAAAAGTGTCTTTTTATGACTGGGTGAGTTCTTCCAAAGAGCTTTTCCATAGGGATTGTTGGTATTTGTTTGTTCTGCCAGAAATTTGGCTGTAGAGGAATTAAGTTACTATGGTAACAAGTCACTTTGGCAGGGTGAACAGGCCAGACTTAATTGTCCTCAGGTTGGGGTGTGAAAAGGATGACCATATAAACTAAAGCTGCTGATTGCCTAGAGGAAGCTTGCCTAGACTTGTTACAGTTTCAGTTTCCTTTTTGCAGCTTTCCTTCCAGTCCAGCTCTGCATGTATGAATGCATGAGCTTGTAAATATGTTTATGTAAGAAGCTTTTTGAGCCTATCCAGCTATGGATATGGAAACTGCTTATGTTTTATATTTTCTGTAAATACATTTATTTTTATAGAAATGCCTGGGGTGTGTTTTTTCTGATCTCTTGGGCCAAACGCTCTCCAGCACTCTGCCACAGGGATAACCTAT